>NC_044984.1:115073923-115422149 GCF_008728515.1 Papio anubis
GCTAATCGCTTAGTGTTGAAGAATAGGCCTTGAGTCAGAGGGACCTCGATTCAAATCCCTGTCCCCCCCTCTTACTGTTGGAGGGACTTTGGACATGTTACCTGACTTCTCTGAGCTTGAGCTTCCTGATCTGTAAAATGGAGACAGTAACACCTCACAGGGTTGTTGTGAGGGGAGGAGTCTGCCCTATAGCAAGTGTCCTACCATATAGCAAGTGAGCAGTAAACACTGGCCATTCTTCTTGTTGGTGTGATTACTGGGAATTGGTTGCCATTGTGATGTTGGGACTGGTGATGGAACTCTTGGATTGAGAATGCCGAGATGGTGCACTGAAGATTTTGTGTGCTCTTTCAGACCAGGAGGAGGATGAGGAGGAGGGAGGTGGAGACGTGGACATCAGCGCAGGACGTTTTGTCCGCTATCAGTTCACACCGGCATTTCTCCGCCTCCGGACAGTCGGGGCTACGTGAGTACCATTACTACTTGAGGGGAGAACATTCTGTTTGTTCACAGAGAAGAGTGTTTTCTGTTGGGTTTTGGGGTGGCTTTAGAGGAGGGAGGAGGCAAAGTCAGGCTTACAGAGATTTATTTTCCAGGGTGGAGTTCACAGTGGGAGACAAACCTGTGTCAAACTTCCGGATGATCGAACGGCACTATTTCCGGGAACACTTGCTGAAAAACTTTGACTTTGATTTTGGCTTCTGCATCCCCAGCAGTAGGAACACTTGTGAACATATCTATGAGTTTCCCCAGCTTTCGGAGGATGTCAGTATGTATCCCCTGACTCTTACAGCACTCTAGATTCTGAGGGCTACAAGGAACAAACCTTGAAACCCATCTGGTCCAGCGCCCTGGCTTTGTCTCATGGCAGTGCTGACATGATGCGTATCTAGTCATTTGACCTCAGGCTTCTCATTTCCTATTGCTCCTGGCTCCTGTTCCAAACTCTGACTCGGCCCCATATGGGAGCAGTGAAAGGTTTGTTTGTTTTTGTTTTTTTCTTCTCCTGAGACAGAGTCTTGCTCTGTCTGTCGCCCAGGCTGGAGTACAGTGGCATAATCTCGGCTCACTGCAACCTCCATCTCCCGGGTTCAAGCGATTCTCCTGCCTCAGCCTCCTGAGTAGCTGGGATTACACCACGCCTGGCTAGTTTTTGTATTTTCAGTAGAGACAGGTTTTCACCATGTTGGCCAGGCTGGTCTCAAACTCTTGACCTCGTGATCCACCCGCCTCGGCCTCCCAAAATGCTGGGATTACAGGTATGAGCCACCACCCCCTTGCCCTATCGCCCAGGCTGGAGTGCAGTGGCGCGGTCTTGGCTCACTACATCCTCTGCCTCCTGGGTTCAGGTGATTTTCTTGCTTCAGCCTCTCGAGTAGCTGAGATTACAGGTGCCTGCCACCATGCCCGGCTAATTTTTTGTAGAGACGGGGTTTCACCATGTTAGCCAGGCTGGTCTCGAACTCCTGACCTCGTGATCCGCCTGCCTCGGCCTCCCAAAGTTCTGGGGATTACAGGCATGAGCCACTGTGCTAGGCCTGAAGGTTTTTCTTTTTTTTTTTTTTTTTTGAGATGGAGTCTTGATCTTGACGCCCAGGCTGGAGTGCAGTGGCGCAATCTCGGCTCACTGTAAGCTCTGCGTCCTGGGTTCATGCCATTCTCCTGCCTCAGCCTCCTGAGTAGCTGGGACTACAGGTGCCCACCACCATGCCCGGCTAATTTTTTGTATTTTTAGTAGAGACGGGGTTTCACCGTGTTAGCCAGGATGGTCCCAATCTCCTGACCTCGTGATCCACCCGCCTTGGCCTCCCAAAGTGCTGGGATTACAGGCTTGAGCCACTGTGCCTGCGTCTGGCCAGCCTGAAGGTTTTAATAATACAGGCCATCCTTTTAGTGCCTCCTGTGGGAAGACAGTGCCTAAGGAAGATAAAAGGAGGCCTGTGACCATCCCTGGGACTCTGATCAGATAAAGCACCTCTCCTGTGCACTGTTAGTCATGGTTTTCCATTGTTTTAGTCATTGGCCCTTCACTTTTTTCTTAATCAGAGCTAGATGTGAAACTGTAGGCTAAATAGAATCAAGGCCCGAGGACTTCTTTTCCATTCCCTGCAGGATAGACAGTTGATTGGATAAAGTGTTGAGATAGATCCAGCAGGAAGGAATGGGGCTATTGCAGATTTTGGGGCAGGAGTGAGGTGGTGGAAGTACTGTCTGAGGAAGAGTGGCCTAGACCTGGGGAGAGCACCAGAGGGAGAAGGCTGCTGCCATGTAGCCTCGGCAAGGGAAGATGGGGACCAAACGAGAGAAAGAACAGGCCTTGTCAGTTTCTGCGACTTTGGCCTACCCACCTCAGGATCACATCCTTTGTGAACACATAGGGAAAATTCAAGGCATTTATGAGGGTGTGAATGGAATCCTGTGACTAATGATGCCTTAAGTTGCTTTGTCGGCATCACTGATTGTTCCTCTCAGAATCCCAGGTCCTTAGGAATTGTCATATTCTGAAAATCAGATACCCTTTACTCGTGTGGCAGTGCAGTTCCCAGGTAAAATGAGGATTGCTGAGATGTGGGGCAGGGTGTTGACGACAGCATCTGATTCAGACTTGAACCCCTCCTCCCAAGCTGACTAGAATATGTAGATACTTGCAAGAAAAGATGATGTATAGTGATTTTTTACCCATGAAGCTAAATCAGCCTGGAGGGCAATATTCTGCATATAAACCAAGTAGTTTTGGCATTGGTGGGTTCAAAGAACTTTAAAAAATCAGTTTCGCTTTTTGAGAACTGTGGTGAGCAACAGCACTTCCTCCAGGGGACTCCGAATGGCATGTAATCATTAACTCACAACTGATCAGAGGTAGTATTATCTTTACTCTCCAGTATGGTTATAGCATGTAATCATTAACTCACAACTGATCAGAGGTAGTGACTGTTAATTATCTTTCCAGTATGGTTAAAGAGGTCTGGGCAGTTGCTTGAACAAACAAGACTTTAGATCCCAAGACAAGCAGACCTATTGCTGGATCATTTGCAAGTTAATACCCAAAAGGTGTACAGAGAAGGCTCCCTGCCCTGTGTTCCTTGCACTCATTCCCACGTAGGATTCCTTGGGGTGTCAGGGGTGTGTGTGGAGGTGGGCACAGTGAGGCTCAGATTTCTGAATTTGGACTGGAATGTCTAGAGGTGGTCCACTGACCAGAGGCCAGGGCTGACTTTGGTTAGCTGAGAGCACTGAGTAAATAGGTTGGTGGGGTCCATGTTGGGAAGAGGGTGAACACATTTCCCTGGTATCTTGGCTGAAGAACCAGGCTGGAGATGACAGACGAGGCCATGGTGGAGAGTTGATTGCATCCTTACGCTGAAATGGAGATCATGTTCAGTTTGGGGGCCTCTGTGGTCTCCCCAGCTGTCAAGGACTGCCTCCTTGTGTTCTGATCTCATTATTCTGGCAGAGTATACTCTGAAGCGCTGGCTTATTTTGGAGGAGATACAAAGTTTTCTCCCACCTACCCTGTGGGGCAGACTCAAACATAATTCTTTGCTTTTTTTCCCCCTTTGCCTGACTTGCAGTTCGTCTGATGATTGAAAATCCTTACGAGACCCGCTCTGACAGCTTCTACTTTGTTGACAACAAGCTGATAATGCACAACAAGGCTGATTATGCCTATAATGGAGGCCAGTAAGTGCTGCAGTAGTAGATAGGGGAGGTGCTTTGCCGCGGCCACAAGATCTGGCACATGGAGGCGATTGAAGCTGCAATTTGTCAACACACATCTGGAACCTGGCCCCAGGAAGCCAAGGCTGGGGTGGCAGTTTCCTGTGCGCCAAAGGAGCTGCCAAACTGTGCTGTGTTTTCTTCCCCAGTATTTTTTCTTCCCTTTTTTTTTTCCCTGCCCCTTAGGTTGCAGAGGTACTATAGTAAAGTAAAAGGTTAGGATAAGGCTGCTGGAATCCAGACAAAAAAGTTTATTTTCCTGTGGTCTGGCTGCCTGTTGGTTGTCTTGACAAGCCTTTGTGTCTTCAGGCATAGCTGTGCCTGGTGAGAAGGCTCCGGCCAGGCCCACCAGCAGTTCAGCAGCTTTTAAGGTTCCTGGGTGCTCTGGGAAGTGGCAAGGTAGGCCTCTTCCAGGTAGCTCCTCCTCTCACCTCTGGCATTGCCATCAGTGCAGTCTGCCCTCGGTCTGTGTGAAGTCTTAAACCAACTGGAAGAAACTTGAAAGGGTGGGGAGGGAGGGGAGGTGCCAAGAGTGGAGGTACCAAGGAATGGGTGATGCTCCCAAGCTGAAGGGTCTACTTTGTGGAGAGGCTGCTGCTCTGTCTGACTTCCAGGGTCTCAGCCAGCCCCTCTGGGAATAGACCAAGGTTTCAGCCTGGCAGTATCTTCTATTCTCATTTTGGAGGATGGACAAGCTTGCTCTGCCTCTCCTGGCTCCTCCCTTCTGAGTCTCATGAAATAGAATGTGTCAGCTCTGCTCACGCAACAGTAGTATCTCTTGAGGCCAGAGCAGGTCTTGTATTTTGTTTTTTTATTTCCAGACTTCTTTTAGGGAGGTTTTATAAAATGACAGTGGTGTTCCCAGCATATGTGATACGCGGTTAGACTTCTGATAGTATTAATCAGCTTCCTGGGGCTAATCTGGCTTATGTTGGGAGGATATGCTTACGAATCAGCAGCAGCTTTCTAAGGAAGAGATGTGACTTTTCTCTGCACTGTGCAGCCTGGAGGATCGGCTTTTGATGGGGATTTGACTCCGAAGCTCTTTGTAGATTTCTTTTTTAGGAGGATTTTCCTATCTACCTTTCTACTGAAGTAGTTTCTGGAATTATCCTGATGGATCAGAGTTAAGTAATGCAGTCTGATCCTTCAAACTGCTAGTTAGAATTGTTTTAGGTGTTCAGGAAGGGTAAAATAGGCTGAGGTGGCCTGTCAGAGTGATGTGTTCTCAAAAAAGTTTACCTGCACATCTGTGGGCTGCTTTTGTCCTCAGACGCTTAGTGGACAGACTCCACAAACCCTCTGATGAGATGATTGATGTGGCCAGGGTCCAGTTAGCATCAGTAGAAGGATGTCACTAGGAAGGGACCAGGTATCTGGTAAGTGACTGTGAGGTGTCACAGTACCTGTGACAGGAGAGTGTCCTGAAGTGCTTGGGAGAAAGGCTGTATGGGGGCCAGGGACAGAAAAGACAGTATGTGGCCACAGAAGTTCCTGTGCATCCACCACCAGTGCTGCCCCCTGTGTGGGCTCTAGAGAAAGTGGCCCCGAACCTTGGCCCAGTGCTTTGTACCAGGCCAGAGTCTTGGTGATGCCACGTGCTGGCAGCTTTCTCACTGAGAAGGTCCTAGCTTACCCCTGTGTGCTGGCCTTGGATTCAGCCCTGAGGGAGGGAAGAGACCATGCCTCCTGTGGAGTGGGTTCCTTATCACCAGACTGGCCACTCTCAGAACTGGCGTCCACTGTAAATCCAGGTGCCTTACGTGTGGCTCTGTCCCTTATGCTGCTGGGGAAAGCTGCATTGCCATTATTCCCACCTCCTCATTGGCAGATAGATGCCAGCACTGTTAGCACTGTCTCCTCACCTTTTGTTTCTCATTGTGGCTCCTCAAATGGGATTTGCATGTTCCTGTCAAGCTTAACAACAATCCCTTCTCTCTTTGACAGAGGCCCACGTGGGAGAGTTTCTACTATTTGATATTTGAGTATTATCTGGGATGTGGTTCTAGAGCTGCCCAGAGCTGTGCTCAGTAGAGCGTGTCTTGGAACGTGCCCCTGGGCAGACTGTATCTAGTACACTGATGGGCTATCTCTTATCTGTGGTGTTTGCTTGTGCTAGGAAGAGGATGTGGAGGAAGGAGGAGGTGGGCAGTCTGGCTTGAGTTGTGCTGTATCCTCTACCTTGTTAGCTTGCCTTAGTCTCACTGGAGACCATTTGCGGATAGTGCTTGGTCCATGCCCAGCAGGACAGGGCTTTGCTGCTTCTGAAAGTCTGGTGTTCTGTATCTGGGGCTGTGGATTCCTGTGTCTAGCTGCTCAGGAAATCTTGAGAAGCATTCCACTCTGGGGTGTTAACCAGTATGAGTTTGAAATTCAAGTCTTTGTACCTGAGTTGGGGAGAGAATTGCAAGGTATACTTTCTCTGAAAGTAATAGAACCCGTCAGGCTGCCATGTTATTAAGGAATCTGAACTGTTTATAGCAGTTACCTTGTGGGTGATACAATGGGAGGGGGCAAAAAAACTACCTGCATAGGGGACCCTGCCCTCTATCAAGAGCTGGGAGCACATTTCATCAGAGTAGCAGGCCCACCTGGTGCCACAGGGCCTGCCCTTCCTGCTTCTATTCCTTTGCCTTGCAATCTCCTGGAGAGAGCCTCTCTTCCTGTACAGCCTTTGGGCCAAAATGCCCTTCTAGCTTCTCCAAAGAAGATCCTAGTTTATTTCATTCTATGTTTTAAAAGGTAAACAGGACATAATAAGTAAAAGAAGTTTTGGGCTAAAGTAGGGTATGTCTCCTTATGTATTAGCCCAATACTGTTTTGCAGAGAAAACATTTTTCAAGCATGTACTTCCTGAAGACACGTCAGTCTTTGGGCCATTTGATTTCCAATACATAGGGTGGAAGAATGTGATTTGGGGCTGACCATAAACTGGAAATTTGTGAAATGGCAGTGATTGGGCAATCTTCAGTTTAGTTTTTCAGTTGAACTGGAACTCATTTCTGGAATGGATTTAATAGGCCGTGTCTAATGTACAAACTGGGTGAGTCCTGCCTTAGTGTGTCCTGCCCCACCAGTACGTGTCCAGGATACTCTTTTTTTCCCCTCTGTAAAGTCACTTTCTTCTGATGGCCATTGTCACTATGATGTCAGGTTTGGGGATGAGGACAGTGTGTCCTGAAATTCACAGGACTGACTCCTCACCCCAGTGCACAAGGATTCCTGTGGCATAAGGTGCTGCTGTACCTAATGTAGGAGCCTAATCATTGAACCATTGTGTTACATTCCATGTCACAGAACATCTCAGCCTCAAGAAGGATTTGGTGGAGGTGAATTTACCCCTTGTTTTACAAAGGACCGTGTAAAGTCATTGAAGTTGTGAAAGTCTATTTTTTTTTCCTGTAAATCTATTTTTTACAGAATATAAGAAACATCAGTGACCTGATCTGTCCTTCCTCCTCCTTCCCGCTTCCCCCAAAATCACATTCCAGTTTTTATTGTCTTTGTGTCCAAAGTAAACTAGGTGACTTATTTGTATAAAATGTTATTTTGCCACAAGAGACAGTAATAAAGATTTTCACAGTACGTCTCCCTCATCCTGTCTCCTGATTGTTGGGGCACTTGTGTTGCTGAGGGGAGCAGGGGCGGGTGGGGCCTCCAGGTTTCTCTTACTTTGGCTATTATGTGGCCCTTCTGTAAGTAGTTTAACTAGAGTATAGCTGGCTTCTAGGGTGATTGAGGAATTGTCCTGGACTTTAGGCTTAATATTTTTGCTTTGTATTTTTCCAGGGTGAGTGGCTTTGTAAATTGAAAGTTTACATGCACATTTTAAAGGTAGGCTTTTTTTTTTTTTTTTTTTTTTTTTTTGAGATGGTATTTCACTCTTTTTGCCCAGGCTGGAGTGCGATGGCACGATGGTGGCATCGCACTCCAGCCTGGGCAAAAAGAGTGCAGTGGTGGCTTACTGCACCCTTTGCCTCCCGGATTCAAGTTATTCTCCTGCCTCAGCATCCCAAGTAGCTGGGATTACAGGCATGTGCCACCACACCCGGCTAATTCTGTATTTTTGGTAGAGACAGGGTTTCCCCATGTTGGCCAGGCTGGTTTTGAACTCCTGACCTCAGGTGACCAACCTGCCTCGGCCTCCCAAAGTGCTGGGATTACAGGTGTGAGCCACTGTGCCTGGCCGTAAAAGTAGGCTTATAAGGAATACTTTACAGTAAAATTTACCTCACTTAAGAGTACCAATGCATTTTGAGAAATGAATAGTCTTATTACCCATCACAATCATGATATAGGACATTTCCATCGTGCCCACTTAGAAAGTTCCTGAGTTCCTGTGTTTGCAGCCAGGTGCCTTCTCCCACCTTAGCCTCTTGCAACCACTATCTGATTCTGTCTCTATTGGAAAACTTGGATGCTTTTAAAATGAAATTTCACATTCATATTTACAGTCACAATTCTCAAGAGTCTCATTTAGATGCTCTGTGGCAACTGAAGCAATTATTGGCCTCTGCTCACAAACACAACTCACTCATTTCTCCCTTTTCTCCTGCTTTTTCATAGTTTCTTCCACCCAGGGCTGGTGCCCAGGTGGGATGACTGAAAGGTGAGGAAGCCCTTAGAGCATTTGCCAATGGGAGCATTCATTTGACTTTAAAGTACTGAGAATTTAGAGGCGTTCTTTTAAATGCATTATTTAAAAAGAAAGGTAACACATTAAGGACTTTGCTGCATCTTTTGATTGGCTTTCCTCTAGGAAGTAGTGACCGAGGTTTCCACTTTCCTCCAAGAGGAAGAGACAGAATTTTTGGCAAATAGGTCAATGCTGGGAATATCCTGACTGGCTGAGTGCTGGGAAAGAAAGGCAGTTGGAGGGATATTTGGGTTCCTGGGAAGGCGTGGGTGGTGCCCAGGAGGCTATGGGAGTCAGAATCACACTTGCACAGGAGAAGACCCTTATGGGACAAGTAAAATCAGTGTAGTTTCTTGGGCGGGGCAAAGGCGTCCTGATGAGGATACTAGGGGTCAAATGTGTGGCTGGGCTCTGCCCCAATCAGGAGTGAGACAGACAGGACTAAAGTGGAACCAGAGGGGTAGCAGCAAGACACAAGACAAGGTCCTTGAGCTTCTTGGAGCGAGTGGGGGAAGCAGATATTTCAGATGCAAAGTGCCTTGAATAAACAGAACGAAAGATAGAGGGCCAGTGGGGGAGAAATGGCCTGGTGTGTTCAGGGCAGGCCTCCATGAGACCTGAATGAAGAGGGGGCATTCCAGACAAAGGGAACAGTGATCACAGAGGCCCCGAGTCAGGAACCAGCTAAGGGTCTTAGAGAAGAGCTGCCTCGTAAAGCTGAGCAACAATAACCAGGGAACAGTGGGCATGGGCCCTGATAGCCAAGGCAGGTCTTGGCTTTTTAAGCCATAGAATTGGATTTTAGGAGGGATGGGCCCGCCGACAAAGCCAACAAAGTTTTAAGCCGAAGATCGCTATCTTATTTATGCTTTAAAAAGACCTCTGGCCTTTCTGCGAAGCTCTATCCTTAGCTTTGTCTTGTTAGCATTTTGATTAACAAATGAGGGCACGAACAGCCAGCTGACCAACCACGCGCGCAGTCGAGCGTCGGTTCATTGCCTTGGGAGGGACCCACTGGAGGCCCCGCCCCCGAGGCCCTACTGGCGTGGCCTCTGCCGCGGGTCCCGCCCCCCAGCCGTCCGGAACAGCGCGCTCGCCGCGGGAGGTCGTGAAGCCTGAGGCCGTGTTTGCCGCCCATGGCCGCCGCGCTGCTCGCCCGGGCCTCTGGCCCTGTCCGCAGAGGTGAGTGCGCTCGGACTCCGTACGGCGGGGCTGCGGCCCGCGCCTGGCCCAGCGGGCGGAGGTCCTGGTGGCCGGCTCTATCCGAGCCGCTGGCAGGCGGAGCCCCGCTCCGGGAGCGTTCACGGCCTTTGCCCCAGTTCTGCTGCTCCTCGCGCCGGACCAGCCCGGCCCTTTAGGCGTCCCCGGTTCCTGCGCAGACCCCTAGCCCCCCGATTGACCCCAGCCGCCAGCCCAGTTCTCAGGGCTGCATCCATATCTCCCTCCCCTCATTTCACCCCCACTAGAGGTTCAGGGTGCGCCCTTCCGGAGCCAGGCCTGGGATTGAACCAGACCCGCATCTGTGACCTTGTCTCAGCCTCAGTTGGCCCTTGTGTAAAATGCCCACAGAGAATATCAGAGTTGTTGGGAGGATTAAATCACAGGGTATGTAAAGTACTTCATGCCTGGCGTCTAACAGGTGCTCCACAAATGCTCGTTCTTGCTGGTTAATACAGTACCTTTCCCATCTTACACGTCTCCAGCTGTAGCAGCCGTGACACATATAGCCAGAGCTTCCTTTGCCTGGCGTGAATTACAAGACGAACGCTACTGAGAACTGTATTAAGTGCTAGTTAGGCTTTCTTTAATCTTTGCACTCCCAGGAGCGGAATACTATTTTCCTCCACTTGTTATAGAAACGAAGGCTCAGTGACGTTTAAAACCCTTGCCTAAGGTCACAGAGCTGAGGTCTTATTACTATTGGTATTATACTGAGGACTGAAGGATGTCGTGTATGGAAATGTCTAGTGAGTATACTAAGCATTCAGTTAGTAGGGGGTTTTCAGTGGCAGCCATGGACATTTTGGGCTGACAGTTCTTTGTTGTGGGGGCTGTCCTCTGCCTTGTAGGATGTTCAGCAGGGATCCCAGGCCCCTATCCACTGGGTCCCAATAGCATTCCCCTCCTCTAGGTGAGACTACTAAAACTGGCTCCAGACGTTGCCAGATGTCCCTTGGAGGGCACAACCCTCCCTGGTGGAGAACCACTGAGTTAGTGGGTCACTAGGATTCTTTGAGACCTCCTGCCTCCTCCTTCCACTCACTTCTGCCCTTGCTGGCAGCTCTCTGTCCTAGGGCCTGGCGGCAGTTACACACCATCTACCAGTCTGTGGAACTGCCTGAGACGCACCAGATGTTGCTCCAGACATGCCGGGACTTTGCAGAGAAGGAGTTGTCTCCCATTGCCGCCCAGGTGGATAAGGAACAGCTCTTCCCAGCCGCTCAGGTGAAAATGCAACCTCAGCAGCCCATGATGGTGGTCTGCCTCTGTTCCTGGATGAGTGGTGGCAGTGACAGCGGCACTTGGACTCCGGTAGAGGAACCCCAAAGCAGAGCCTGGAACCCAGAAAATGCTCTGGAAGTTTCCCTTGTCCAGCCTGTGGCCAGTAGCCAGTACTTAACTTCTGGAACAACAGTAATAGGTGGTGGATGGTCAGTTGCTTGCTGTGTGCCAGCCACTGTGCTCATTCTAATAGTGCTTTTAGGGTGCTTGGCATGCGCTAGGCCCTGTTCTTGAGATGGGTTATCCCATCTGTTCCTCACAACAGTCCTGTGAGGTGAAGGTACTATTCTTATTTATTTATTTTTTTGAGACGGAGTTTCACTCTTGTGGCTCAGGCTGGAGTGCAATGGTGCGACCTCGCCTCACTGCAGCGTCCGCCTCCCGAGTTCAGGTGATTCTTCTGCCTCAGCCTCCCAAGTAGCTGGGATGTACCACTATGCCCAGCTAATTTTGTATTTTTAGTAGAGACGGGATTTCACCATTTTGGCCAGGCTCCTGACCTCAGGTGGTCTGCCTGCCTCGGCCTCCCAAGGTGCTGGGATTACAGGTGTGAGACACCATGCCCGGCCAAAGGTACTATTATTATATACCCCATGGACTCAGATTTGTGAACAAGGTAAATAATGTACCCAAGGTCATGGAGCTCATCAGCTGCAGCCTGCTTGATTTATTTTCTTTTTTATTTACTTATTATTTATTTATTTATTTTGAGACGGACTCTTACTCTGTTGCCCAGGCTGGAGGTCAGTGACGCAATCTCGGCTCACTGCACCCTCTGCCAGGATCTTGAGTTCAAGTGATTCTCCTGCCTCAGCCCCCAGTAGCTGGGATTAGGCGGCTGCCACCACACCCAGCTAGTTTTTGTACTTTTATTAGAGATGGGGTTTCTCCATGTTGGCCAGGCTGGTCTTGAACTCCTGACCTTAGGTGATCTGCCTGCCTTGGCTTCCCGAAGTGCTGGGATTACAGGCGTGAGCCACCGCGCCCAGCCTGCTTGAACTGTTTTTTGCCCTGAGCGCACTCCCTCCCGTGCCATTGTGTTCTTCCATTTGCATTCAGTCTGTCTGCAGCTACGCATTGAAGATGTTACTGCCGTACACTCTGGCCTAGTAAGATATCCAGCACCTGGTGTAAACACTCAGTAGTAGATAGCTGTTTAGTTAATGTTTTGTGAAAAGTCAGACCTCTCTGGCCTCTTCTCCTTGTCTGTTTTTTTTTTTTTTAATTTTAATTTTAATTTATTTTTTATTTAAACATTTTTTTGAGACAGTCTTGCTCTGTTGCCAGATTGGAGTGCAGTGGCGCGATCTTGGCTCACTGCAGACTCCACCTCCTGGGTTCAAGCAATTCTCCTGCCTCAGCCTCCTGAGTAGCATGCTGCCATGCCCGGCTAATTTTTTGTATTTCGGTAGAGATGGGGTTTCACCATGTTGCTCAGGCTAGTCTCAAACTCCTGAGCTCAGGCAATCTGCCCGCCTCGGCCTCCCAAAGTGCTGGGATTACAGGTGTGAGCCACCACGTCCGGCCTTGAAAATGAGTTTTAAAAGGGACTTAAAACATTGTTTTTATATGAGGAACCCACTAACTGTTTCCCAGATACGAAGGCAGCAGGTGCTGCAGGCTTGCTTTGTCTGTCACTGCTGGGAAAGGGGTCTTATACCCTTTCTTACGGTTTCTCTTGGGAGTCTGGAGACCACCAGGCTCAGCCTCGTCAGTGCTGCTGCCTCTTCTCAGGGTGCAGGTCTGGGTTGCTGGGTCACAGACACTAGGAACCAAGAGTGACCATTGCAGGGGGCTCTAGGAGGCCACCCCTTGATATAGCTCTGAAGGTCAGGCCTCCCTCTGTAGAAAATACTAAAATATTGGGACTGGGGTGAGCCTGGCTGCTGTTAGTCAATTACTATCAATTTACATAGGTCAGAAATGACGGACAAACTCGAACCCATTTTTTTTTCCCCTGGGCTGCTTTTCTTTTCTTTTCTTTTCTTTTCTTTTCTTTTTGAGATGGAGTCTCACTCTGTTCCCCAGGCTGGAGTGCAGTGGTGTGATCTCGGTTCACTGCAGCCTCCTCTGCCTCCCGGGTTCAAGCAATTTTCCTGCCTCAGCGTCCCAAGTAGCTGGGATTACAGGCACACACCACCATACCCAACTAATTTTTGTATTTTTAGTAGAGACGGGGTTTCACCGTGTTGGCCAGGCTGGTCTCGAACTCTTGACTTTGTGATTCGCCCGCCTGGGCCTCCCAAAGTTCTGGGATTACAGGTGTGAGCCACCACTCCCAGCTGGTAGATGCTGTAAAAGAAAATGCTGATGGTGAGAAAGGAGGGAGGACAGGAGCTGGGTGAAATTGAGGGTGACAGTATATGCTAGTGAGGTCCTTTGGGGGCGGGAATTGTGAATTCTTACAACTTTTGATTCTAGCTCGTTGAGAAGTGTTGCATTAGCCAGAGGGAGGTGGTGCTGTGTAGAAAGGAGGAGGCTGGGGTTCTGTCTTGCCTCCTGGTGGCCTAGACCTGGCCACTGATGCCACACACCCTTTCTGTGTGAATTCCCTCATTTGTAAGAGGAATATGGGGTCATCCTCACTTTGCTACCTGTCAGGATGTGTGACCAAGCATTTTAGGTGAGTATGAGGAACGGAATGCACCTAGGAGAGTTTCATCCTTTTACTCTCTTTCTGGGAATTTGGGTTCCCACTGTGTTTCTGGGGATGAGATGGAGTTACGAAGCGATTGGCTCATGCACCATTTATTCCAGGGTTTTATACCAACAAGCTCTGGGGTGAAAAGGAGGGCGTGTCTCTGTGTCCGGGGAGATCTGAAGGTTCTTGGAGGGTGGGGCGGCTTGAGCTCGTTTAGCCTCATTCTGTCTCGCTGGCGGGCTAGAGAAAGAGGCTTTCAGTAAGGTTCACGCGCAGGCCTGACCGTGAGTCTTGGACACCTGCATATTCATTTTTGTTTTGTTTTTGTTTTTTTGAGACAGGGCCTCACTGTCACCCAGGCTGGAGTGCAGTGACACAAACACGGCTCACTGCAACCTCGACCTCCTGGGCTCGAGCGATCCTCATGCCTCAGCTCCTGCAGTAGCTGGGACCACAGGTGTCCACCACCATGCCTGGCTCATTTATTTTTATTTTTATTAATTTTTTGTGGAGATGGGGTCTTGCCATGTTGGTGAAGCTGGTCTCAAACGCCCGGACTCAGGTGATCCTCCTACCTCTGTCTCCCAAAGTGCTGGGATTACGGGCCTGAGCTACGACACCCTTTTAAAAAATTTTTTTAATTAAAAAATTTTCTTTTAGAAACAGGTGTATCACCATGTTGGCCAGGCTGGATTTGAACGCCTGGGCTCAAGTGATTCTCCTGCCCCATCCGCCTCCTGAGTCACTGGAGACCTGCGTATTTCTAGCACTTAGAGTATTGTCCGGCAGCAGAGGTGTTCCTTAATAAAATAGTTGTGTTTTTTTGGTTTTTTTTTTTTTTTTTTTTTTGAGGCAGAGTCTTGCTCTGTTGCCCAGGCTGGAGTACAGTGGCATGATCTCGGCTCACTGCAATCTCTGCCTTCTGGGTTCAAACGATTCTCCTGCCTCAGCCTCCCAAGTAGCTGGGATTACAGGCGCCCACCACCACGCCTGGCTAATTTTTGTATTTTTAGTAGAGATGGGGTTTTACCATGTTGGCCAGGTTGGTCTCGAACTTCTGACCTCGTGATCTGCTCGCCTTGGCCTCCCAAAGTGCTGGGATTACAGGCATGAGCCACTGCACCCAGCCTTTTTTTTTTTTTTTTTTTTTTTTTTTTGAGACAGAGTCTCCCTCTGTTGCCCAGGCTGGAGTGCACTGTGCGATCTCAGCTCACTGCAACGTCCGCCTCCCAGATTCAAGTGATTCCCCTGCCTTAGCCTCCCAAGTAGCTGGGATTATAGGCATCCACCACTACACTGAGCTAATGTTTTGTATTTTTAGTAGAGACGGGGTTTTGCCATGTTGGCCAGGCTGGTCTCGAACTCCTGACCTCAGGTGATCCACCCGCCTCAGCTCCTAAAGTGCTGGGAATACAAGCATGAGCCACCGCGCCTGGCAAAGTACTCTGAAGTGTGGGCTAGAAAAGTGTTCTGTTCAGAGGCCACATTTGTGCTGCCGCAGGTCTGCGTCTCCAGGTCCTCTTCCCAGTGAAATGCAGCAGAAAGCACTCTCTCCCTTGGACTTCCCCCTTCCCTAGTTGTTTCCTGCCTGCTGAAATGGTGCCTATTCTGAGCAGGCCCCCCCCTCCCCAGGTGTGTGGTGGCCACAGAATGATCTTCTTTTTAGTAATTCTCAAAATGATACCTCCCTGGTAGCTCTGAGTTCCCATTTGTCACTGTGAATGAGTTTCCTATTGCTGCTGTAACAAATGACCACAAACCCTGTGGCTTAAAGCAATACAGATATATTCTCTGACAGTTCAAGACCAGCCTGGGCAACATAGCAAGACCCCATCTCTACCAAAAATAAAATGGAAAAAACAAACAAAATCATGGCAGCCACTTGATGATAAATGCCGTTCACCAGTTACTCAACCTGAGTCAGGAATCCAGTGTGGGTCCCACAGTGCTAAATCAAGGCATTGGCAGGACTGAGTTCCTTCTGGAGGCTCTGGGGTAATCCGCTCCTGTCTTTTCCAGTTCTAGAGGCTGCCTGCATTCCTTCCTGCCAGGGTTCCTGGCTCTGCTTCCGTCGTCACCTCTCCTTCTCTGAGTCTGCGTCTGTCTTTCCCTTACAAAGACCCTGTGATGACACTGGGCTACTCTGATCATCCAGAATAACCCTCACATCTCCAGATGCTTCACTTACGTGTGGAAAGTCCTTGTTGCCACAGAAGGGAACGTACTCACGGGGCCTGGGATTGGGATGGGGACATCTTGGGGGGTTGCTGTCCTGCTGCCTTCCACACACTGGCCTCCTTCCCAGCTTCTCTGCCCTCTGACTGCAGCACAGCATCTACCTGGGGGCCACAGAGCTTGATGTGCACTTGCAGGGGTCATAGCTCAAGCCTCTCAGCATACACGTTTATGCCCCACATGTGGTACGCGTGGGAGACTCAGAGATGAGGACGGCCTGCCCCGTGCTTAGAGTCTCACAAGCGAGTTTCCCATGGGGACAGTTCAAGGAGGAATCAAGCAGTTTTACAGAGGGACACACGGATTGTCACGGAAGTGCTGCAGGCTCCTAGGTGCCCCCTCTTTTCCATATATTATTATCAAAGTAAGAACCAGGCTTGGTGTGGTGGTTCGTGCCTCTAATAGCATGAGGGAGGCTGAGGCTGGAGGATCACTTGAGCCAGGATTTTGATACCAGCTTGGGCAACATAGTGAGACCCTGTCTCTAAAAAACAATAATTTTTTTTTTTTTTTTTTTTTTTTTGAGACGGTCTCGCTGTGTCACCTAGGCTGGAGTGCAGTGGCGTGCTCTCAGCTCACTGCAACCTCTTCCTCCCAGGTTCAAGCAATTCTCCTGCCTCAGCCTCCTGAGTAGCTGGGATTACAGGCACCTGCCACGATGCCTGGCTAATTTTTATATTTTTTGTAGAGACATGGTTTTCACCACGTTGGCCAGGCTGTTCTCAAACTCCTGGCTTCAAATGATCTACCCATCTTGGCTTTCCAAAGTGCTGAGATTCTTTGGGAGGCTGAGGCAGGTGAATCACCTGAGGTCAGGAGTTCGAGAACAGCCTGGCTAACGTGGTGAAACCCAGTCTCTACCAAAAATATAAAAACTAGCCGGGCATGGTGGCGGGTGCCTGTAATCCCAGCTACTTGGGAGGCTGAGGCAGGAGAATTGCTTGAACCCAGGCGGTGGAGGTTGCAGTGAGCTGAGATCGCGCCACTGCACTCCAGCCTGGGTGACAAAGCGAGACCGTCTCAAAAAAAAAAAAAAAAAAACAAAACAAGGTGCTGGGATTACAGGTGTAATCCACCGCGCTCAGTCCTAAACAAAAAAAAAAAAAAAAAAAGGAACTTGGCAGCCACTTGATGCTAAATGCTGTCCATCAATACCTCAGCCTGGGCCAGGTGCTGAGCTCTACATTTCATGTATATTATCTCAGTCAGGCCTCAGAACAGTCCTTTGAGGTAAGTACCGTTTTGGGGAAGGAGAAGGTAAAACTTTTGTTTTTTTTGTTTTTTTTTTTTGAGACAGAGTCTTGCTCTGTCACCCAGGCTGGAGTGCTGTGGCCGGATCTTCAGCTCACTGTGTAAAGCTCCGGCCCCGGTTCCCTATCTCTCCTGCCTCAGCCTCCTGGAGGGCTAGGGACTACATACTCGCCACCGGCCTCAAGCAGTTTTTTGTATTTTTAGAATGGGTTTCACCGTGGTTCCGCCAGGGATGGTCTCGATCTCCTGGACCCTCGCGGATCCACCCGCTCCTCGCCTCCCAGCAAGCTGAGATTACAGGCTTGAGCCACCACCGCCAGGTAAAACTTTTATATTCACAGGAGTAACATTTATTATAGAAAAACAAGAATATATTGTATAAACATTTTTTTTTTTTTTTTGAGACGAGTCTCTGCTCTGTCACCTAGGGCTGGAGTGCAGTGGCCGGACCTCAGCCCACTGTAAAGCTCTGCCTCCCGGGTTCACACCATTTCTTCTCGCCTCAGCCCAAGTAGCTGGGACTACAGGCGCCACCTCGCCTCGCTAGTTTTTGTATTTAATAGAGACGGGGTTTCACCTGTTAGCTAGGATGGTCTCACTTCCCTGACCTCGCGATTCGCCCGCCTCCGGCCTCCCAAAGTGCTGGGATTACAGGCTTGCTTGGTCACACCGCCTAAACATTCTTATTTATGTAAGTCACTGTAGTACAAGAACATGGTTGAGGCCAGATGTGGTGGCTCAAGCCTGTAATCCCAGCACTTTGGGAGGCCGAGGTGGGTGGATCACGAGGTCAGGAGTTCAAGACCAGACTGCCCAAGATAGTGAAAACCTGTCTCTACTAAAAATACAAAAATTAGCTGGGCGTGGTGCTGGGCATCTGTAATCCCAACTACTCGGGAGGCTGAGGCAGAGAATTGCTTGAACCTGGGAGGAAGAGGTTGCAGTGAGCTGAGATCACACCATTGCACTCCAGCCTGGGCAACAGAGCGAGACTCTGTCACAAAAATAAAATAAAATATAAAATAAAATAAAATGAAATAACATGGTTGCAGGAGTAAAATTGTATAAAAGGGCTGGTGAAAAGCAACGGTTCCCCTCCCTGTCCCCGTCCCTCTCCCTGCTCTCCCAGAGGTAAGTGGTTTTCCTTGTTCTTTTTTGAAGTTAGGTAGATTCTGTTGTGGTCCACATTTCCCATATTACTCACCTGAGAGTAATAATACTATTGTTTTGTTTTTGGTAGAGATGGGGTCTTGCTATGTTGCCCAGACTGGTCTTGAACTCCTGGCCTCAAGCAATCAATCCCCTCACCTTGGCCTCCCAAAGTGCTGGGATTACAGGTGTGATCACTGCTCCTGGCCCGCTCTTAATATTATTATTCCTCAGAATTCAGAGTCCCAAGCTCTTAGCCTTCATTCATTCTCTCACTGGCCTTGGGCATGTAGCAGTGAGCCAGAGTGTACACAGTCTCTGCCCTCGTGGTGAGGGCAAAAGACCTTAATCCAGAGAAGCACGTTCATCCCTGAGAAATTCCAGCCACGGAGGTGCTGTGGGAGAGGGACTGAAGGATTTGACTCAGCGAGGCTGGGGGTGGCAGCCCAAAGCAGTGAGGCCTGAGCTGCGATCAGGAGAGGAGGGGCGATAGCCAGCTGATGGATAGGAGGCGGCATGTGCAGAGGCCCTGTGGTGGGGAGGGTGTGTGTGTGTGGATGTGCAGAGTGGGCTGGATGAAGGTCAGTGTGGCTTACGCTGCCCTGCTCCTTACCTCAGAGTTCCCTGAAAGCATCCTGTGCCTTCTGCCTGCTCACTGCCGTGGCTGTGGACGGAGCGGGGAACAGGCGTGGAGGCGGGGCCAGGACAGCTTGAATGAGTAGTGCCGTCATACAGACCTCAGTGGGAATGGGTCTTCAGCTTCTGGACTTGGGGATCCCCTGTGGATGGCTGGGGTCACATGGCCTGAATTTCTGCAGGCACTGCCTCGGGGGCAGGAGGGTTTGGGCTTGGGGAGGGTGGACTCACCCCCAGCAGCTGCCCATGCCGTGCTGTCCTTCCCTGTGCCCAGGTGAAGAAGATGGGCGGGCTCGGGCTTCTGGCCATGGACGTGCCCGAGGAGCTTGGCGGTGCCGGCCTTGATTACCTGGCCTACGCCATCGCCATGGAGGAGATCAGCCGCGGCTGCGCCTCCACTGGAGTCATCATGAGTGTGAACAATGTGAGCCCCCCCACCCCAGGCCCCTGGGACACATGGGTGGAGGGAGGCTCCTGTGAGCGGGCAGACTCTGGCCCAGGCCTGATCTCTCTGGAGACGTCACAGGCCTTGGTCCTACTGGATAGGCCCTGGAGAGAACAGGCCCTGAGTGCAGCCCGCAGGTGGGCAGGATGCACCTGGGCCTGGGGCCTCCCGCCGCTCCCCGCTCTCCCCCTAGTCTCTCTACCTGGGACCCATCTTGAAGTTTGGCTCCAAGGAGCAGAAGCAGAAGTGGGTCACGCCTTTCACCAGTGGTGACAAAATTGGCTGCTTTGCCCTCAGCGAACCAGGTACCTGCCCTGTCCTCTCACTCTGTCCTTAGGGTGACAGGCCCAGAGGGGGAGGAGAGGAAGGTGCTGGGCCAACTGCCCACTGCTTCAGAGGCCAGAGGGGAGGCTCCCCGTGTGGTTGGTGGGGTGAGCACTTTTGCCACCACGGCGCTGGGAGGAAAATTGCCTTCGGGTCCCCTGGTTTAAGACGCCCAATTCCTGCACACCCCCTTTGCCCTCTGGGCCCGTCACTGAGAGCTTTGGGACCCTCATCTTTGGAGCCCGAGTCATAGGGTTTCATGCCCACCAGCAGAGGGTGTGGAGCGAGTGAGGCTGGTGCCCTCAGGTTGTGTGGGGTGGGGCCTGCGCTGAGCCCTGAGTCTGTGGGCAGGAAACGGTAGCGATGCAGGAGCCGCGTCCACCACCGCCCGGGCCGAGGGCGACTCGTGGGTCCTGAATGGCACCAAAGCCTGGATCACCAATGCCTGGGAGGCCTCGGCTGCCGTGGTCTTTGCCAGCACAGACAGAGCCCTGCAAAACAAGGTGGGCATCCCAGAGAGGGGTTCAGCCAGATCCTGGGCTGCTGTCATTTCAGTTTCTAGAACCTTCTCTCCTCGGCCCGACTGGGCCTATTTTTGCTCTAGGGCAAGTGGGCTGTCCCTGTCCCTCCCCAGCTGCCACTGAAGTCTACACCTTCCCCAGAAGCTGGCAGAAGGTGTCAGGGCTTGAGCTTCCGAGGGAGGTTGGGAGGGGACCGGGTTGGTGTTGGATGTGCTGGTGCAAGGCTGTGGCTGAGGGGCAGCTCCGAGAAAACCACCGCCTCTCCGTTCAGGGCATCAGTGCCTTCCTGGTCCCCATGCCAACGCCTGGGCTCACGTTGGGGAAGAAGGAAGACAAGCTGGGTATCCGGGGCTCATCCACGGCCAACCTCATCTTTGAGGACTGTCGCATCCCCAAGGACAGCATCCTGGGGGAGCCGGGGATGGGCTTCAAGATAGCCATGGTGAGCCCGGCGGTGGGGGTGGCACCTTGGGGCCAGGCCTGCCCCCCGGCTGGCGGGCCACTGACCAGGGCAGTCCCCACAGCAAACCCTGGACATGGGCCGCATCGGCATCGCCTCCCAGGCCCTGGGCATTGCCCAGACCGCCCTCGATTGTGCTGTGAACTATGCTGAGAATCGCATGGCCTTCGGGGCGCCCCTCACCAAGCTCCAGGTCATCCAGGTAATGGCAGTTTTAGGAGCTGGGCCTGGAGGCTGGGCAGTGGGCAGGAAGTGTGGCCTCCTGACTGCTCTCCGTCCTCCTTCCCCTCCCTCCTGTCCCTGGAGGGGCAGCTGCTGACCTGTGGTGTGGGGTGGGGCTGTTGCAGTTCAAGTTGGCAGACATGGCCCTGGCCCTGGAGAGTGCCCGGCTGCTGACCTGGCGTGCTGCCATGCTGAAGGATAACAAGAAGCCTTTCATCAAGGTGCCCACAGGGGTCCCCGAGCCATGGACCAGAATGTGGTGGGCCCAGGGACAGGGGAGAGGTTGGGGCGGATCTCTGCCCCTCGGCCCTGTGGGTTAGAGGTGTGGGCCTGGGGTTTACTGCCCCATGGGGAGGCTCTACAGGCCTCCCCTGCTGAGGTGCTGTGAGCAGGGGTTGGGGGGGTCCCCTCAAGGGAAGGCTCTGACTGTACCCCCATGTTTAGGAGGCAGCCATGGCCAAGCTGGCCGCCTCGGAGGCTGCGACCGCCATCAGCCACCAGGTGAGTGTCCGCGGTGAGCCCTGAGGGGGCCGGCTGCCCCTTCTCCAGCTTTCCCCACGCCGGGTTCTTCTCCCTCCTGAGCCCCTGTTCTTGTCTCAGGCCATCCAGATCCTGGGCGGCATGGGCTATGTGACAGAGATGCCAGCAGAACGGCACTACCGCGATGCCCGTATCACTGAGATCTACGAGGGCACCAGCGAAATCCAGCGGCTAGTGATTGCCGGGCATCTGCTCAGGAGCTACCGGAGCTGAGCCCGTGGTGGGCTGCCCGAGGACTGCGGGAAGGGGTGGGAGCCGGGGCCTCCACCCTGACCCCGGCTCAGAGACTGGGCGGCCCGGCGGGGGCTCCCTGGGGCCCCGGCCCCCTGGACTGGCCGGACGGGCTCAGTGCTGCCACCCGGATCAGACCGCAAGGGAGTGAGGCCCTCCGACCACTGGCAGCTCCGCCTCTGGGCCTTTCTGCCTCCTCACCACTGTGCCTCATGTTCCTCACCTGAGTGGCCCTGGCCTCCTGGGGGCGGGGTTGTGGGGGGAGCTGAGTGACACTCAGGGACACCTCAGTTGTGCTCCCGGGGGCCCTGGTGCCCCGGCATGAAGACCCAGTGGGACAGGCCCTTGGTGGGGTCTGTCTTTTCCTTGAGGTCAGAGGTCAGGAGCAGGGCTGGGGTCAGAATGACGAGGCCCAGGGTCCTGGTGTTGGGCAGGCGGTGGGGCTGGGCCATGGAGCTGGCCCGGAGGCCCCTCAGCCCTTGGTAAAGTCTGCTGAAGGCAGGGGTGGTGATTCATGTCGTGTGACTGACCGTGGGTAATAAACACACCTGTCCCCCAGTCTGTGTCCTCACCTTCTCCTGGGTGCCCTGGGGAGGGATGGAGGTCTCTCGTCTGCATCTGACAGCCTCACCCTATGAGTGTTGGGGGTCTTGGGGAGGGGCCTGGCCACCTGGGAGGTTCCCAAGTTCCAGCAGGAGGCCAGGTTGGCCAAGGAGGCAGTTCAGGAATAGGAACTGGGTCCTGCAGGCCTCAGGGAGTGACCCCTGGGCAGGGAGGGTGGGCCAGGCAGGGCCAGCGGGCTAGAAGGGGTTCTCTAGGCAGGACCGGCCTCCAGGCAGGAGGAAGGAAGGCCCCAGATTGCCAGAGTCGGGGGGCAAAGCTGTGGAGACCCCAAGCCCTAGGCAGGAGAACATAGAACCTTGAAGAGCAGCCATTTTGCTCACTAGCGCGCCGAGGGTGGCCCTGGCCAGCCAGTGCGGGGGCTTGTCCTGGTCCTGGGGCCTGCGGGGCTGGTTCTGGGCAGAGGTGCCCCTGAAGCCGAGGTCCAAGCTTTTTTTTTTTTTGAGACGGAGTCTTGCTCTGCCGCCCAGGCTGGAGTGCAGTGGCCGGATCTCAGCTCACTGCAAGCTCCGCCTCCCGGGTTCACGCCATTCTCCTGCCTCAGCCTCCCGAGTAGTTGGGACTACAGGCGCCCGCCACCGCGCCCGGCTATTGTTTTGTATTTTTTAGTAGAGACGGGGTTTCACCGTGTTAGCCAGGATGGTCTCGATCTCCTGACCTCGTGATCCGCCCGTCTCGGCCTCCCAAAGTGCTGGGATTACAGGCTTGAGCCACCGCGCCCGGCCCCAAGCTCTTAACCCTTTGGGCCAGTGTCGATCTAAGCAGCTGGAAGAGAAAACAGTGAGCAAAGAAAGATTTCAAAGGAGGTGGGGACAGCCCTCCACCGGGCAGGCAGGGCAGAGAGTCAAACTGGCATTGCTGGGAGGTCTCTGGAGGGAAACGGGAGGGAGACAGGTGACTTTAGGAGCTGTCATCAAAGGGGCACCCAGGAAACCAGAGCCCCTGCTGTGGGTGGAATTTTTTTTTTTTTTTTTTTTTTAAGAGACAGATCACTCTGTCACCCAGGCGGGAGTGCAGTGGCACGACCACAGCTCATCAAAACCTCAACCTCCCAGGCTCAAGTGATCCTCCTGTCTCAGCCTCCCAGGTAACTGGGACTACAGGTGCACACCACCATGGCCAGCTAATTTTTAAGTTTTTTGGTAGAGATGGGGTCTTGCTTTGTTGCCCAGGCTGGTCTTGAACTCCTGGGTTCAAGTGATCCTTCCAGCTCGGCCTCCCAAGTGGGGTTTCTGTGCCAGGCACTGATGCCCCACAGCCGAAGGATGCCTCGCTCTGCAGGGCAGCTCTGCCCTTGACCCTGCCCTGACCTGGGTCTGGTCCAGGGCCCTGGTGAATGGGAGTGCACTTCCTTGACCAAATTTAGGTCCTGATTTACCCCATGGGCGGGGCGTGCGCAGGGCCCACGGGTACTGTGTTTCTGCCAACGAGGCACACCTGTGGCTTCTGGGAAGCACGTGCTTCCGGGCTCCCGAGGTCAGCGGCGTCCTGCGCAGCCCGCAGAAGTTTGGGTCCCCTGGGCTTTCCTCCTGGCTCCAGGTAAGTGCCGCAGGGGCTTGGCTCCTGGCTCGCACTCTCAGGGTCTCCTGGGTCTGCTCCTGTGCCTGCCCTGGGCTCAGGGGTAAGCCTAAGGTATCAGAGCAGAGGGGACCCAGGACGCCTCCAGAAGCAGCGCGTTTGAGCCCTTCCACCTGGGGGCAGATGAAGGCCTGTCATTGCCTGTCCCCACGAGCCGGGGAACAGTGGGGAGGGGGTGTTTGGAGGTTCTGTGCTCCCCCCCAGCGAGGCAGCGCTGCTCCTGGCACAGATGTGGCACGGGGTTGAGCTTGTCTTTGGGCCCTTCCTCTAGCTGATGGGAGAGAGGAACGCAAACAGCATTCATCCCAGGCTGGGGACCTGGCGTCTTGGCTGAGGACTTTGTCCCCACCCAGCTTGGAGTTCAGGCCCCTCAGATCCCCTGCCCTACCCGCTGAGAAGGGTCTGGGCCCTGGAGGGTCAAAGGCTGCTGACTGGAGTCACACTGCTCCCAGCAGGGCGGAGGGCTGGAGTCAGCACAGGCCAAGAAACCGGCCTGCGCTTCCCAAGTCGCAGCCCTGGAGGGGTTTCTGCTTCTCAGACCTGCTTAGGGCTCATTCAGATGGCCACGAGGAGCCTTTCCAGGCAGCGCAGCCTCGGAGGCCTGGGGTCCTCCCTGTCAGATGAAGCAATCCAGGCTCTGAACCAAGAGCCAGTCTGTGCACTCGGGGGCTTCGAGGTGCCGTCGTGGGTCCGGGGTCTTCCCTTCAGTGAGGGAGAGTCGGCACAAACCCTTGGCTTTGACACGGTGCTGCCCGTTCGTGGAAGCTCCTCCTAGCCTGGAACTGAATCTGGACTCTGCCCCCAGGAGCACTAGAGCCTGAACTGTCCTAGAGCCCATGCCCCTTTGGATATGAATTTCTCCGTGTGGATTTCCTAAGGTCAAGGACGTTCACTTACATAACGACAGGACCGTTTCCCAGCTGGGACACTGAACCCTAGTCAACTTTCACATCTCCACACTCCACTCGGATTGTGCCGGCCGTCTCTGTGTCTGCGAGATAGATCAGCTCTTCTCGAGGCGCAGGGGCCTGCGTTGCATGTAGCTGAGAGGCCACCTGTTCCTTCCCGCTAGCCCTCTGGGACACGTTCTCCTTCCTTTGGTTCTTTTTTTTTTTTTCTTCTTTTTTTTGGAGATGGAGTCTCGCTCTGTTGCCAGGCTGGAGTGCAGTGGCACAACCTCGGCTCACCGCAACCTCCACATCCCGGTTTCAAGCGATCAAGCAATTCTCCTGCCTCAGCCTCCCAAGTAGCTGAGATTACAGGTATGTGCCACCACGCCTGGCTAATTTTTGTATTTTTAGTAGAGGCAGGCTTTCACCCTGTTAGCCAGGCTGGTCTTGAACTCCTGACCTCAGGTGATCCGCCCACCTCACCCTCCCAAAGTGCTGGGATTCCAGGCATGGGCCACCACGCCTGGCCTGAAATCATACATTTCTAAGTGTAGCTTTTGCTTCATCTGATACATTTTAATGTCATATTTTCCTTATTAGTTTTCTGAAGCCCATTGTGCTTTCTATTTTGACTTATCAATTATTTAGAAGAGTAGTAGTATTTTTTGAGATAGGGTCTCTTATCGCTTGGGCTGGAGTGTAGTGGTATAATCACAGCTCACCACAGCTTTGACCTCCCAGGCTCAGGTGATCCTCCTACCTCAGCCTCCCAAGTAGATGGGACTACAGGCGCCACCACACCTAGCCATTTTTTGTATTTTTCGTAGAGATGGGGTTTCCCCATCTCTACTAAAGATGTGACCAGCCCAGGCTGGTCTCAAACTCTTGGGCTCAAGTGATCTGCCCACCTCGGCCTCCCAGAGTGCTGGGATTACAGGTGTGAGTCACCACGCCTGGCCAGAGAGTATTATTTTATTAATACGGGGTTTTCTGAGGTATTTTTTGTTAATGATTTTTAAAAACTGTGATGCAGTTTACAGTTGTAGCCATTTTAAAGTGTACACTCAGTGGCATTTAGGACATTCATAATGTTATGCAACCATCACCACCATCTAGTTCCAGAACATTCTCGTCACCCCATCAACAGGAAACTCCATACCTACTGTTGTTGGTTTATACCTTAATTGCATTGTGGTCTCAGCACATTTTCTGCATTATTTAAATTTTTTGAAATCTGTTGAGATGTGCTTTACGGCACTAAATTACTTTTTATAAAGATTGAATATGAGCAATTTGGTTTTTCCATGTTCGTTAGTGAAGTTCTAGCTCATTTATTTGGATTGCTGCTGCGTGGTGTCCCATGGGATAAACTGTACTGGGGTAGTTTCCTGCTTTTTACTCTTTTTTTTTTTTTTTTTTTTGAGACGGAGTCTCGCTCTGTCTCCCCCTCGGGGCTTGCAGTGCCCTGACCTAAGACCACTGCAAGCTCCACCTCCCGGGTTCACGCCATGCTCCTGCCTCAGCCTCCCGAGTAGCTGGGACTACAGGCGCCTGCCACCTTGCCCGGCTAGTTTTTTTTTTTGTATTTTTTAGTAGAGACGGGGTTTCACCGTGTTAGCCAGGATGGTCTCGATCTCCTGACCTCGTGATCCACCCGTCTCGGCCTCCCAAAGTGCTGGGATTACAGGCTTGAGCCACCGCGCCCGGCCTCCTGCTTTTTACTCTTATAAACCATGATGCAGCGGACATTCTGGCACGTGTGTCCTTGTTCTAGTGTGAGAACTTGTGAGCATTTAAATCGAAGTGGGCTTGCTGGGCCCTGAGGCTGTTTATTTCTTCAGCTCCACTAGATATGGCCAAATGGCCCTCCAGCCGTGGGATCAGTGGTCGGATCCCCCTCTGTGCGTACGCGAGGGTCGATGACGCGCATTCTTCCTGTTCCTTGGCACCCACAGATTTTACAAATGTTCTTCAATATGGTTGTGATTTTAACTTGCATCTCCCTGGTTGCTTGAGAAACTGCACATCTTTTCACCTGGCGCTTGGTCGTTCTGGTTTCTGCTGTGAATCGCCGTTGTCTGTTTCTTCTGGGTTGTAATTGATTTGTAATTATCCCATGTGTTTATTCTTGCTACTAATCATTTGTCAGATATCTGGTTGCAAAAGGACTCATACAGTGTGTGGTTTTCCCTCTATTTAGTTATTTACTATTTATTTATTTTTTTTTTGAGACGGAGTCTCGCTCTGTCACCCAGGCTGGAGTGCAGTGGGGCAATCTCAGCTCACTGCAAGCTCCGCCTCCCGGGTTCACGCCATTCTCCTGCCTCAACCTCCCGAGTAGCTGGGACTATAGGCGCCCGCCACCTCGCCCGGCTAATTTTTTGTATTTTTAATACAGACGGGGTCTCACCATGTTAACCAGGATGGTCTCCATCTCCTGACCTTGTGATTCGCCCGCCTCAGCCTCCCAAAGTGCTGGGGTTACAGGCGTGAACCACCGCGCCCAGCCCTCCCTTTTTAAAAATGGGTGCAGCCAGGTGTGGTGGCTCATGCTTATAATCCCAGCTCCCACTTTGGGAGGCTGAGGCGGGTGGATCACCTGAGGTCAGAAGTTCGAGAACAGCCTGGCCAACATGGCAAAAACCCATCTCTACTAAAAAATACAAAAATTAGCCAGGCGTGGTGGCGTGTGCCTGTGGTCCTAGCTGCTTGGGAGGCTGAGGCAGAGGAACCTGAATCTGGGAGGCAGAGGTTGCAGTGAGCCGAGATTGCGCCATTGCACTCCATCCTGGGCAACAGGGCAAGACTCCATCTCAAAAAAAAAAAAAAAAAAGAAGGTTGCCACTTGGATATGCAATACCTCGTTGACTTTGGGCACTTTCCTGGGACATGGAATTTAACAGCCAAACCGCAAACCCAGGAGATGGAGCAAACTTACTGCTCAGTTAGCTGTTAGAAGGTTGGAAAAGGCCCGGTGTGGTGGCTCAGGCCTGTAATCCCAGCACTTAGGGAGGCCAAGGCGGGCGGATCACTTGAGGCTA
Organism: Papio anubis; assembly: GCF_008728515.1. Classification (NCBI taxonomy): domain Eukaryota; kingdom Metazoa; phylum Chordata; class Mammalia; order Primates; family Cercopithecidae; genus Papio; species Papio anubis. The sequence continues at coordinate 115,101,564 of NC_044984.1, forward strand.
GGAGTTTGAGACCAGCCTGGCCAACATGATGAAACCCCGTCTCTTCTAAAAATACAAAAAAAAAAAAAAAAGCCAGGTGTGGTGGCAGGTGCCTGTAATCCCAGCTACTCAGGAGGCTAAGGCAGGAGAATTGCTTGAACCTGGGAGGTGGAGGTTGCAGTGAGACGAGATCGCACCACTACACTCCAGCCTGGGTGACAGAAGGAGACTCCATCTCAAGAAAAAGTCTGGAAAAAGTAATACCCACTTATCAGTGGAGTTGAAATGATCGAGTTGAAGACTAAAGACAGTAAGTGAAGGGGGCACGCTGGAATGAACGTGCTGTGTAAGGTAGAAGGCCCATCAGAGGAGTCCCCCTCCACTGGCGCCATCAGCAAGGCCGGTGAGAGAGGCAAGCCTTGCTAAGCAGGTCGGTGGTGACTCCCCTCTGCAGGCCAGAGCTGACAACAGGGGAAGCAGTCACAGAGCTGGATTCATTACCAGTCATGTATTCCAAGTGACAGCACTTCATTGCAAGAAGCCAGGAGACCACAATTACTGGAAAGACCAACGAGGCTGGAGGGAGGCTCCCAGGGAGCTTGAGGTTGTAGAGATGGTTAAGGAATGTGATCGATTGTTTTTCTACTTCTGCTACAACAAACCACCACAAATGTAGTGGCTCTAAAAAGTACAAATGGGCCGGGTGCAGTGGCTCATGCCTATAATCCCAGCACTTTGGGAGGCTGAAGTGGGCAGATCACTTGAAGTTGGGAGTTGGAGACCAGCCTGACCTACGTGGTGAAACCCCATCTCTACTAAAAATACAAAAATTAGCCAGGCGTGGTGGTTCATGTTTGTAATCCCAGCTACTTGGGAGGCTTGAGGCAGAAGAATCGCTTGAACTTGGGAGATGGAGGCTGTAGTGAACTGAGATGGCACCACTGTACTCCAGCCTGGGCAACAAAGTGAGACTCCATCTCAGAAAATAAATAAAAAGTACAAATGTATGATCTCACGGTTCTGCAGTTCAGAAGTGGGACACTGGTCTCACTGGGCTCAAAGCTTGGGGTCGGGAGGCCTGCATTCCTTTCCAGAGCTCTTGGGGAGAAGCCATTTCCTCACTTGTTCTAAGTTCTAGAGGCTGCTCACATTCCTTGGCTCATGGCTCCCTCCTCCAGTTTCAAAGCCATCAGTGTTGCAACTCTGACCATTCTCCCATGGGCACCTTTCTCTCTCTGACTACAGCCTGGAAAGGTCCTCTACTTTTATTTTTTTTGAGACAGTGTCTTATTCTGTCATCCAGGCTGGAGTACAGTGGTGTGATCATGGCTCACAGCTGCCTCAGCCTCCTGGGCTCAAGCAATCCTCCTGCTTCAGCCTTCTGAATAGTTGGGACTACAGGCACATGCCACCATCCAGCTAATGTTTTGTAAAGATGGGATTTTGCCATGTTGCCCAAGTTGGTGTCCAACTCCTGGCCTCAAGCAATCCACCTGCCTCGGCCTCCCAAAGTGCTGAGATTACAAGCATGAGCCACCGCGCCCGGCCAAGACACCTGACTTGACTGAAACAAGGGGTGAAAACAGGAGTGGCCCCGCTTGCCATCTTGTGCTTCCTGTGCCACAGCTCTGGGCTCCACACGGTTGGATGTCCTGGTCACCAAAGGGGATCAGCAAGAATCCTACTGAACTACAATTCCAGCTGCTGCCAGGCCAGCAGGAGGAAAAAGGAATCAGCACGTTGGCAGAGGTCACTGATGAGCAGAAGGTGGGGCTGCTTTCCCACAGTGGGGACGGGAGCAGCATCTCCAGCCCTGCGTGATCACTGGGATGCCTTCGGGAACTCCCCTCCCCCACTATATCTGTGCACAGGCATCTGCAGCAACCCCAGACTGGGAAGGGGGTGCCCATCCGTAAGTGCTCAGACCCTTCAGAAACGAAGGTGTGGGTCACTCCACCAGGCAGCCTGGTGACACCTGCCAGGAATTGCTGGGGGAGAGGAATTTAGAATGGATACTGGAGGAGGGGGAAGATGAGTACAGTCTGTGATCACAAGGGTTTTGGTTTCTGTTTTGAGACAGGGTCTCACTCTGTCGCCCAGGCTGGAGTGCAGTGACATGATCATGGCTCACTGCAGCCTTGACCTCCCAGGCTCAAGACATCCTCCGTCCTCATCCTCCAGAGTAACTGGGAACACAGGTGCCTCATTTTTTTTTTTTTTTTATTTTTGAGACGGAGTCTGGCTCTGTCGCCCGGGCTGGAGTGCAGTGGCCGGATCTCAGCTCACTGCAAGCTCCGCCTCCCGGGTTTACGCCATTCTCCTGCCTCAGCCTCCCGAGTAGCTGGGACTACAGGCGCCCGCCGCCTCGCCCGGCTAGTTTTTTGTATTTTTTTAGTAGAGACGGGGTTTCACCGTGTTCGCCAGGATGGTCTCGATCTCCTGACCTCGTGATCCGCCCGTCTCGGCCTCCCAAAGTGCTGGGATTACAGGCTTGAGCCACCGCGCCCGGCCATTTTTTTTTTTTTTAATAGAGATGGGAGTCTCGATATGTTGCCCAGGATGGTCTTGAACTCCCGACCTCCAACCAACCTCCTGCCTTGGCCTCCCCAAATGCTGGGATTACAGGTGTGAGCCACTGCACCCGGCCTAATCCCAGGGTCAACACCGGCGAAGGAGGCTGCGTTTCACCTCACTGCCTCCACCCTCCCAGTTCCCCGAGGAAGCAAGGCCCGCAGAAATCCCAGAATTGCTGTTTCCGCAATAGGTGTGGAGAAATAGGTGTGACGATGTGCCTCGCAGACCTCCAATGGCAAGGAGCATAACTGACCAGGTGTCCACGCTGCTGAGCTTTGAAATCCACCTTGCAGGCCGGGTGTGGTGGCTCATGCTTATAATCCTAGCACTTTGGGAGGCCGAGGCAGGCGGATCACCTGAGGTCAGGAGTTCGAGACCAGCCCGACCAACGTGGAGAAGAAACCCCATCTCTACTAAAAAAAAAACACAAAAATGAGCCAGGCATGGTGGCACGTGCCTGTAATCCCAGCTACTCAGGAGGCTGAGGCAGGAGAATTGCTTGAACCCGGAGGCGGAGGTTGTGGTGAGCCGAGATCACGCCATTGCACTCCAGCCTGGGCAGCAAGAGCAAAACTCCATCTCAAAAAAAAAAAAAAAGAGAAATCCACCTTGCGTTTGTGCTGAGGCCACACCTCCAGCAGGGCCCTCCCCACCAAGGAGGCAGCACAGCAAAAACATGAAAGCAGGTCTCATAGCCAGTGCTGGCTGGGGGGTTCCCTGACAGCTCTGTTTTTTTTTTGGTTTTGTTTTTGTTTTTGAGACAGAGTCTCACTCTGTCCCCCAGACTGGAGTGCAGTGGCGTGATCTCGGCTCGCTGTCTCCCAGGTTTAAGTGACTCGGCCTCAGCCTCCTGAGTAGCTGGGATTACAGGCGCCCACCACCATGCCTGGCTAAGTTTTATATTTTTAGTAGAGACAGTTTCACTATGTTAGCCAGGCTGGTCTTGAACTCCTGACCTCAAGCAATCTGCCTGCCTTGGCTTCCCAAAGTGCTGGGATTACAGACATAAGCCATATTTATATAAATTTTTTGAGATGGAGTTTCGCTCCTGTTGCCCAGGCTGGAGTGCAATGTTGTGATCTCGGCTCACTGCAACCTCTGCCTCCCGGGTTCAATCAATCCTCCTGCCTCAGCATTCCGAATAGCTGGGATTACAGGTGTGCACCACCACACCCGGCTAATTTTGTACTTTTAGTAGAGACAGGGTTTCTCCATGTTGGTCAGGCTGGTCTCGAACTCCTGACCTCAGGTGATCTGCCAGCCTTGACCTCCCAAAGTGCTGGGATTACAGGCGTGAGCCACTGCGCCCTGCCTCAAATTCATATATTTTAAAAAAGCATAAATGGGCTAGGCATGGTGGCTCACACCTGTAATCCTAGCACTTTGGGAGGTTGAGGTCAGTGTATCACTTGAGGCCAGGAGTTCACCAGCCTGCACAACATAGCAAGACCCCATCTTAGAAAAATAAAAATAAATAAACATATAAATACTTGTTATTTATAACAAGTGAGTCACCCTGACAAGGGAGTCAAGGGACTCATGTTTTTGGTACAAGATTTTAATACAATTTGATTTTTGTGTATTTTATATTTAATACACAAAATGAAAACATGGCATATCAAATCCTATCACACCCGGCCAGGCGCGGGGCTCATGTCTGTAGTTCTAGCACTTTGAGAGGCTGAGGTGGGAGGATCACAAGGTCAAGAGATTGAGAGCATCCTGGCCAACATGGTGAAACACCATCTCTACTAAAAACACAAAAATTAGCCGGGCGTGGTGGTGCGCACCTGTAGGCCCAGCTACTCAGGAGGCTGAGGCAGGAGAATCTCTTGAACCCGGGAGGCAGAGGTGGCAGTGAGCCGAGATCATACCACTCCACTCCAGCCTGTGTGACAGAGCGAGACTCCGTCTCAAAAACAACAACAACAAAACTATCATACTTGTGCTGATGAAATTTAAAATCTACGTAAATGATTTATCTTCCAGGAAAACAAATATACAGAATTGATTCTAGAGAAGGCAGAAAAACAAAACAAAACAAAGCAAAAACAACAACAACAACAACAAAAAACCAAAAAACCCAGAAGAGACCAGTAAAACTAGAACAAATTGAAAAGGAGTTAAAAGTTTGCCCTCCCAAAAGGCATCTCCTAACAGTGTCAGTGGAATGTAACTAAGCTGGAATTGCCTCTCAGAGCAGGCGGAAGGGTAAATCGGCACAATTATTGAGGAGAAATGCTGTACTCCAACAATGAGTATACATACAACTCTAAAAAAGAATGAACTACTGACCATAAATTGCTAACATGGCTGAATCTTACAAATGTAATATTAAGCAAAAAAGGTTAGGCTCAAAGCTGGGCACAGTGGCATGCACCTATAACCCTAGCTACTTGGAGGCTGAGGTAGGAGGATCACTTGAGGATGCTCTAGCAGTTGGAGACCAACCTGGGAAACATAAGGAGACCCCCATCTCAAAACAAGCAAAAAAAGTTAAATTTAAAAATAGGCAGGCCAGATGTGGTGGCTCACGCCTGTAATCCCGGCACTTTGGGAGGCCGAGGCAGGCGGATCATGAGGTCAGGAGATCGAGACCATCCTGGCTAACATGGTGAAACCCCGTCTCTACTAAAAATACAAAAATTAGCTGGGCGTGGTGGCACGTGCCTGTAGTCCCAGCTACTCAGGAGGCTGAGTCAGAAGAATCGCTTGAACCCGGGAGACGGAGGTTGCAGTGAGCTGAGATTGCGCCACTGCACTCCAGCCTGGGCGACACAGCGAGACTGTTTCAAAAAAAAAAGGGAAAAAAAGGTAATACTCAGGCTGGGGAATACAGGCTCATGCTTGTAATGCAGCGCTTTGGGAGGCCGAGGCAGGTGAATCACTTGAAGCTAGGAGTTTGAGACCAGCCTGGCCAAACTGGTGAAACCCCATCTCTACTAAAAATACAAAAATTAGCTGGGCGTGGTGGCGTGTGCGTGTAATCCCAGCTACTCAGGAGGAGACTCACTTGAACCCAGGAGGTGGAGGTTGCAGTGAGCCGAGATTGTACCACTGCACTCCAGCCTGGGGGACAGAGTGAGACTCTGTCTCAAAAAAGTTTATACTCAAGACTTCATAATGTATTCACTGTATTACATGAATTTCAAATGCAAGCAAAACTAATCTGTGGTGATTGAAATTAGAACAGTGGTTAGGGGGCCACTGACAAGAGGCACAAGAGAAGCTTGCTGGGTGCTGGAAAGGTTTGATATTCTGATCCGGGTGGTGGTGGTTCAGGCATAGTCATGTGGAAAGATTCACGAAGGCTGTACATTTAAAATAGGTGAACATTACTGGTTCTAGCTCAGTATTTTTTTTTTTTTTTAATGAAAAAAAACAAAACAACAACAACAAAAAACACCACAGTATCTGGTCCAGATGGCTTTATTGAGAGTTCTAAAAGAGGCAAGAGGAAAGGCCCCGGGTTTCCACAGTCTGCGTTTCTGTTGCGAGCAGGCCTGGCTTACTCAGTCTTTGCTGGTCTCTCGGAGTGCCTGGAGCTATGGCACTGACCTGGGACAAGCTGAAACTCTTGGAATGTGCATGTAGTTACTGATGAATGTTAATCTGTAGTCCTGGGGCACTGAGGCAGGATGAGCAGCCTGTCAGATGTCAGAATGTTTAACATCAAGATTTAGGATGTGTGTCTGGCATCTGTTTTGGAGTGCTGTGTTTTGGTTACTATGGCTGGTCATGTGGCAGGAAAGTGCCTATGTGACCATCTTCTTAGAACAATGGATTTCGAGACCTGGGTGAGCTTCCCTGGGCAGAGACAGCTCACATCTCTGTGGTTCACACCTGGAAAGAAAATACACCATGCAACCTGCTCTTGGCCTCCCTGGACTTCGTCTATGTGTATCTTTCTCTCTGGTCCCGTGTTGTATCCTTTGCTTAGTCAGCCTTAGCTGTGGTATAACCTCATCAGGTCATGTGAATCCTTCTAGTTAATAAGTGAAGTAGGCAAGGGGTCCTGATTCATCCGCCATAGCCCCCAGCTCTGCCCCACTCTGGGCTGCTGCGCTCCCCTCTACATTTACTCACAACTGCCTTCTCTCCCTAGAATTTTCTTCTGATCTTTAGTTCCTTGAATCGATATGCTTTCCTTTAATCTCTTTAGCACTCAGGGTTTGGCTAAGGAAGGAAGCCAACAACCTGTATGCTAGCTCACCATCCTAGGGCAAACCAGAAGTCACCCACTATTAAGAAAAATTGTTTATTTCTGACATATTTTGTTTTTATTTCTGTGTTTATCTGGTTATGTTGAAGAATTTCATTAGTTCTTTCAATAGATTATCCACTCAGGCCGGGCGCAGTGGCTCACGCCTGTAATCCCAGCACTTTGGGAGGCCCAGGTGGGTAGATTATCTGAGGTCAGGAGTTCAAGACCAGTCTGGCCAACATGGTGAAACGCTGTCTCTACTAAAAATACAAAAAGTAGCCAGGCGCAGTGACTCATGCCTGTAATCCCAGCACTTTGGGAGGCCAAGGCGGGTGGATCACCTGAGGTCGGGAATTTGAGACCAGCCTGACCAACATGGTGAAACCCTGTCTCTACTAAAAATACAAAATTAGCCGGGCGTGGTGGTGCATGCCTGTGATCTCAGCTACTCGGGAAGCTGAGGCAGGAGAATCGCTTGAACTTGGGAGGCGGAGGTTGCGGTGAGTCGAGATCGCGCCATTGCACTCCAGCCTCGGCAACAAGAGCGAAACTCTGTCTCAAAAAAAAAAAAAAAAAAAAAAAAAGTTCACTTGGAAAAACAAAAACAAGTGTCCCTGCACATAACCCTTAGGCATTGCTCTTCGCTCTCCACCACATTGTTCTAGGTGGATGGCGAGCTGCCCGTTACCACTGAAGGACAGAGAAATAAAGGACACAACTGATCGGTTTTCCTTGGAGTGAAGTTAACAGGGAGATCATAGACCAGGTGAAGACGCCTCCAATGTCTAAAACCAACAGGAATGATCAAAGTGTAGACTACAAGAATCCTCTGCTAGCCAACAAGACAGGAAACTCAGCTGGGTGCGGTAGCTCATGCCTGTTATCCCAGCACTTTGGGAGGCCAAGGAGGGTGGATCACTTGAGGTCAGGAGTTTGAGACCAGCCTGACCAACATGGTGAAACCCTGACTCTACTAAAACTACAAAAATTAGCCAGGCGTGGTGGTGGGCGCCTGTAATCCCAGCTACTTGGGAGTCTGAGGCTGGAGAATCGCTTGAACCTGGGAGGTGGAGGTTGCAGTGGAATGGTGCGGTGCCACTGCACTCCAGCCTGGGTGACAGAGCAAGACTCTGTCTCAAAAAAAAAAAAAAAAAAAAAAAAAAAAATCCTTTTTTTACACTCTGCAATACCAAGGCTCTCTGGCGCTCACACTTAGCCGTGAACTGCTTGTTCACAGTTCTTAGTTTCTCACTTGCTGCAGACAGAGCATCAGGACAATTTAGCAGTGAGAAGCCACCTCGGCAGTTTCCCTGGCATTGTCCCACCTCCAGCCTGGATAGTCTTCAAATTCTGCATCGTCACAGCTGCCACAGCATTCCCTCCTCCAGAACATTCCCCAGGTCACCACTGATCAGGTCTTTAGCAATGGAGCCGCCACGTTGGACTGGGATCTATTTATGCCACCTACTGACCAGGACTGTGTCCTCTTCCCACATTGGGCAGTCGGTGAGACCATTCCAATCCCTATCTTACCTCCCATTTCCTCAGACCACTCCTGGTTCCACTTGCGGTAGTCTGGGTCTTTGGAGAGACAGACACCAAGATGAAATGAACACACAAGAATGTAGGAGACATGCTTCTGGGAGAAACCACAGGGAGGAGCTAGAGGAGGCCTGGGGAGCATCAGACCCCAAGTGAAGGAGAGAGGGTTGGGTGGAACATCCTGGACTGACAGTGTGAGGAAGGTTCAGCAAAGGCGTGGAGAGTCTCCAGCCAAATTCAGCCATCAGAGGAGTCCCAGGCACGGCTCTCCCTTAGGATCCTTGTTGTACTTGGTCACTAACCCAGAGCAACTTGTGGGAGGGATGTCCTTGGTTCAAACTTGAGCATGGGTTTTAGAGGACAGCAGCTGAGGTCCTTGGCCAAGTATGGTTCGCTGTGCTTGGAGATCTGAGATCCGAGAGGTGCATTTTCATGGCTACTATACTTACATCTTTTTTTGTTTTGTTTTGTTTTGAGAGGGAGTCTCACTGTTGCCCAGGCTGGAGTTCAGTGGGGCGATCTCAGTTCACTGCAACCTCCACCTCCCAGGTTCAAGCGATTCTCCTGCGTCAGCCTCCTGAGTAGCTGGGATTACAGGCGCCCACCACCATGCCCAGCTAATTTTTGTATTTTTAGTAGAGACAGGGTTTTGCCATGTTGGCCAGGCTGGTCTCGAACTCTTGACCTCAAGTGATCCACCTGCCTTGGCCTCCCAGAGTGTGGGGATTACAGGTGTGAGCCACTGCACCTGGCCCATACTTAATCTTCATACCAATCTGGACTCACTACACTGGCTTAGACCCAGTGTCATTCTGGACCTTTCCATCTTTCCTGTGTTATAGTCCTTGAATCAATCCTGGATCTTTTTTGTCTTATTACCTAGTTTTGGTGGAGTATTTCGTTTAGTGGCTTTCTGAGAAAAGGTGCATGGAAGGCAATTTAAAAAAGATACTGCATATCTTAAATATTTTTAGTCTAATTTTTATCAGGCCCTTAGTAGTCTGTCACGGTGAAGAATTCTAGTTTGGAAATTCTATTTCTTCAGAGTTTTGAAGGCATCAATTGTCTTTTAGTGTCCAGTGTTGCTCTTTAGAAGTCTAAAGCTATTCTGATTCTTGAGTGTTTGCAGGTGATCTGAATTTTCTCTCTGAAGGTGGTAGCATCCTCTCCTTGTCTCTGGTGTTCTGAGGTTTCAAGGTTATGTGCCTTGATATGGGTCATGTTGCATTCATTTAGCTGGGCACCTGGTGGGTCTCTCCATCTAGAGTCATGTTTTTTCCTCCATGTTCTTTAATTCTTGGAAATATCACATTATTTCTTTGATAATTTGATTCACTTTTTTTTTTTTTTTTTTGAGATGGGGTCTCACTCTGTTGTGGTACAATTATGGCTCACTGCAGCCTCAGGCTCCTGGGCTCAAGCAATCCTCCCACCTCAGCCTCCTGAGTAGCTGGGATTACAGGCATTTGCCACCAGACCTGGCTAATTTTTTTATTTTTAGTAGAAACGGGGTCTTGCTATGTTGCCAGGCTGGTCTCAAACTCCTGGGCTCAAGTGATCCTCCCATCTTGGCCTCCTAAAGTGCAGGGATTGTGGGTGTGAGCCACTGTACCCAGCTTGATTCACTCTTTTTTTGGTTTGCTTTCTAAATTCCTAGAAGTCTAATGTTGTACCTTCTTGGTAGAACCTCTAATTTTCTTTTGTCTCCTATTTTCCTTCTTTGTCACTCCTATGTTTGAGCAGGTCATCAATTTTATTTTTCTGTTCCTATTTGTTTGTTCAAAAATGTGTATTGAGCACCTATTGTAGGTGCTGGAGATATACCAGAGAAAAAGACAAAGCCCTTGTTTTTTTTTTTTTGAGATGAGGCCTTGCTCTGTCACCCAGGCTGGAGTACAGTGGCATGATCATAGCTCGCTGAAGCCTCAAAGTGCTGGACTCAAGGGATCCTCTGCCTCAGCCTCCCACATAGCTGGGACTACAGGTGCACACCATCACAGCCAGCTAATTTTGTTTTAATTTTTTTTTTTTTTAAGATGGAGGTTTTTTTTTTTGTGGTGTTGTTTTGTTTTTGAGATCGAGTCTCACTCTGCTGCCTAGAGTGCAGTGGCATGATCTTGGCTCACTGCAAGCTCCACCTCCCAGGTTCACGCCATTCTCCTGCCTCAGCCTCCCGAGTAGCTGGGACTACAGGCATCTGCTACCATGCCCAGCTAATTTTTTGTATTTTTAGTAGATACGGGGTTTCACTATGTTGGCCAGGCTGGTCTCAAACTCCTGACCTCAGACAATCCACCCGCCTCAGCCTCCCAAAGTGCTGGGATTACAGGCGTGAGTCACTGCACCTGGCCTTTTAAAAAATTTTAGTAGAGATGAAGGTCTTTACTATGTTGCCCAGGCTGATCTCAAACTCCTGAGCTCAAGTGATCCTCCTGTAATCCCGAAGTGCTGGGGTTATAGGGATGAGCCACTATGCCTGAACCCTTGTTGATTTTGGATTCCAGGTTTTTTTGTTTGTTTTTTCTTCTTTTCTTCTTTAAGCAATGGGGTCTCACTCTATCATCGAGGCTGGAGTGTAGTGACGTGACCGTTGCTCCCTGTAGCCTCCAGTTCCTGGGCTCAAGATCCTCCTGCCTCAGCCTCTCTGTAGCTACAGGTGGTGCCACCGTGACCCGCTTATTTATTTTGTAGAGACAGGGTCTTTCTATGTTGCCCAAGCTGGTCTCAAACTCCTAGCCTCAAGAGATCCTCCCCACTTGGCCTCCCAGATACTGAGATGATAGGCGTAGGCCACTGCACCTGGCGGTTCCTTGTTTTCATAATTCTTTCCAGTCACGTTGTGTGGTAGTGAGAGAAGGTGGTCAGTTGTTTTCGCTTTTCTGAATATGAGGCCTTGTGAGAATCGAATACATGGTCCATTTCCATCAAGAGTCTATGAGAACTGAAAAGGTTATGTTTTGTATGATGGTAGAGATTAGTAAAACTGAACTAATGCTGACAATTTGATTCTGATTCATTCATTCATATTGCAGCAGCTACTGTATCTAAGATACTGTGCAAGCCATTGGCAGAAATAGTGGGTAAGCAGAAACAATTCCTTTTTTCACAGTCCTTGTAGGCAAGCTAGTGGTGGTGGTGCTAGTGGCAGACACTAATCCCATCGCAGTCTCAGTGGGATGCGTGCAACGCAGGAGAGGAGCAGAGTTCTAGGAGAGACTGAAATAGAGGAACCTGAGCCGGAATGCTGGGTCACAAAAGGCTTCCCTGGCCAGGTGACAGCTGAGCTGAGATCTGAGGGATGAGTTGGCATGAATGAGACAAAGAGCCTAGAGATGGACAGCCCAGGCCTGCGAAATGGCTTGTGCAGATGCCCTGTGGTGGGAGAGAGCATGGTCTTTAAGGAACGGAAGAATGGCTAGAGGACAGAGTGGGAACATGGAACACGGCTTGAGATGAGCTGGGGAGGTGGACAGCCATATCGGGCACAGTCCCATGGGTCACATAGATTTCTGCCTTGTCCTGGAAGTGACAGAAAGCCTTCGGCCCACTTGACTCAGAGAGATGGTGTACAAATGTTTTTGTTTGTTTGTTTTTACAGCGTCTTGCTCTGTCACCCAAGCTAGAAGGTAGTGGCACAATCATAGCTCTCCGCAACCTCAAATTCCTGGCCTCAAGTAATCCTCCCGTCTCAGCCTCCCAAAGCACTGGGATTACAGGCACGAGCCACCATACCTGGTCTGAAAATGTTTTGAGGCCAGGCGCAGTGGCCTGTAATCCCAGCACTTTAGGAGGCCAAGGCGGGTGGGTCATCTGAGGTCAGGAGTTTGAGACCAGCCTGGCCAATGTGGTGAAAACATGGCCTCTACTAAAATACAAAAAATTAGCCGGGTGTGGTGGCACATGCCTGTAGTCCCAGCTACTCGGGAGGTTGAGGCAGGAGAATCACTTGAACTCGGGAGGCAGAGGTTGCAGTGAGCTGAGACTGCACCATTGCACCCCAGCCTGGGCGACAAGTGAAACTCCATCTCAGAAAAAAAAAAAAAAGTTTTGAAAAGATCCCCTCTGGCTGTGGTGTGCAGAGCAATGAGGAGGTGTGGAAAGAGGTTGGTCAGAGTGGTGAGTTAGGAGGCTCCTGTAATGATCCAAGAGGGAGATGATGATACCTTGGATCTCTGGATGGAGACAGAGGAGATGGACAGAAATGGATGGATCCCTGGAATGGCAGGCAGGTTAAACGGACAAGAGTCAGTGACGCATTTCCTGGTCATGGGGGTGGAGGAAGAAGGGCTCTGACCTGTCAGTTGGATGACTGGTGGTATCACTCCGGAAGAAAAGGGAGAACTTCATTAGTGGTGCTGGTGCTGGGGAGAACAGATGATGGATCTGTCTTAGGCACTATGAGCTTTTTCTCTCTATACACATTCTTTTTCTCCTTGCATTGTAAGAGACTGAAAGGAATTGTGTTATTCTTCAATTACTTTTTTATTTCTATCGATTTCTTGTGTTGCAGTTTTGCTTATGTAGTTTGATATGTTTGACGGTAAGGGTTTATAACAATGTTACATTTTGAAGATTTTAATTTTTAATTATTGAATAAAAATATTGTTACGCATTCAAAATTATAGGCAGCCTCTATGACTCCCAATTCCCTCTCCAAAGGTAACCCTGGTTTCTAGCTTAGGATGGATAAGAAAATATGCAGTATGGGCTATGGTCCTCATCTTTATTCATTTTATTCCTGAATAATATTCTATATACATACACATTTTGTTCATCAGTTAATGACAATTTTGGTTGTTTCTTCTTTTTGATTATTAATACTGCTATGCACATGTATGTATAAGTTTTTAGTAGATATAGATTTTCAATTCTTGTAAACTATATGAATGAAACTGCTAGATCATACGGTAACTATGGTACCTTTGGTGGAACTGTGGAGCCATTTTCCAAAGCAGCCGCACCATTTTGTAATCCCACCAGCAACGGTGTTTTTTTTTTTTTTTTTTTGAGACGGAGTCTCGCTCTGTCGCCCAGGCTGGAGTGTGGTGGCGCGATCTTGGCTCACTGCAACTTCCACTTCCCTGGTTCAAGCGAGTCTCCTGCCTCAGCCTCCCTAGAAGCTGGGATTACAGGTGCCCGCCACCACTCCTGGCTAATGTTTGTATTTTTAGTAGAGATGGTGTTTCACCATGTTGGCCAGGCTGCTCTCGAACTCCTGGCCTCAAGTGATCTGCCCAGCTGGCCTCCCAAAGTGCTGGGATTACAGGTGTGAGCCACCCTGCCCGACCCCAATGATGTTATGAGGGATCCGTCTTCTGTACATCTTTGCTAACTCTTGTTACTGTCTTTAAAAAGTTGTTGTCATCCTAGTGGGTGTGAAGTGATATCTCACTGTGGTTTTGATTTGTATTTCTCTGACTAATGGTGCTGAACATCCATTTCATGTGCTTATTGGTCATTTTTGTGTGTGTGTGTGCATGTATAAATAAATATATATATATATATATTTTTTTTTATTTTTTTTATTTTTTTGAGATGCATTCTGGCTCTGTTGCCAGGCTGGCGTGCTGTGGCGCCATCTCAGCTCAGTGCAACCTCTGACTCCCTGGTTCAAGCGATTCTCCTGCCTCAGCCTCCCGAGTAGCTGGGATTACACGCACGCACCACTACGTCCAGCTAATTTTTGTATTTTTAGTAGAGACTGGGTTTCACTAGGTTGGCCAGGATAGTCTCGATCTCCTGACCTCGTGATCTCCCTGCCTCAGCTTCCCAAAGTGCTGGGATCACAGGCATGAGCCACCGTGCCAGGCCCATTTGTGTATCTTTTTTGGATAAATTTCTATTCATATCTTTTGCCCACTTAAATAATTGGATTGTCTTTTTTATTATTGAGCTGTAAGAATTCTTGATATATTCTGAATACTAAATCCTTAGCAGATATTATTTACAAATACTTCCTCCCATTTTTGGGCTTTTTTTTTTTTTTTTAGACAGAGTCTTGCTGTCGCCTAGCCTGGATTGCAGTGGTGACTGTAGTTCACTGCACTCTCAAACCCCTGGGCTCAAGCCATCCTCCCACCTCAGCCTCTCAAGTAGCTAGGACTACAGGTGCATGCCTCCATACTCGGCTTTTTTGTAGTTTTTGTAGAGATCGGTTCTCACTATGTTGCCCAGGCTGGTCTTAAACTCCTGAGCTCAAGCAATCCTCCTGCCTTGGCCTCCCAGTGTTGGGATTACAGCCATGAGCCACTGCACCTGGCCTTCACTTTCATTCTTGAGGATATTGTCACTGGATATAGAATTCTGGGTTGACACATTGTACTTTTTATGTTTTTAAAGGTGTCATTCCATTGTCCTATAGTCTCCACGATTTCTGATGAGAATTTTGCTGAAATTCATGTAAATCTATTGTTGTTCCCCTATGCAGTATGTCATTTTATTTCTCGTTGCTTTCAAGACTTTCTATATTTAGTTTTTAGATTATAAAGTCCCTGGGTGTGATGTTCCTTTATTTATTTTGCTTGGGATTTTCCATGTTTCTTGACTCTTTCCCCAAATTTGGCCATTTAAAAAAAAAAAACCTTTCTGCCTCATTCTCTCTTCCCTCATAATGTGACTCCAACATATATATGTTAGACTGCTTGACACTGTTCACAGATAACTGAGGCTCTGACCTTTTTTTTTTTTTTTTGAGACGGAGTCTCGCTCTGTTGCCCAGGCTGGAGTGCAGTGGCCAGATCTCAGCTCACTGCAAGCTCCGCCTCCTGAGTTTACGCCATTCTTCTGCCTCAGCCTCCTGAGTAGCTGGGACTACAGGTGCCCACCACCACGCCCAGCTAGTTTTTTGTATTTTTTAGTAGAGACGGGGTTTCATCAAATTAGCCAGGATGGTCTCGATCTCTTGACCTTGTGATCCGCCTGTCTCGGCCTCCCAAAGTGCTGAGATTACAGGCTTGAGCCACCGCGCCCAGCCTGACCATTTTTTCTATATCTTTTCTGTTTTTTAGATCGGATATTTCAGGGTTTGGGAAACTGGTCACAGGTGGAATCTGTTTATTCTCATGTACAGTGGCTGCTTGTTTTCACACTATGATGGCAGAAATGAGTAGTTATAAAGGTGATTTTTGACCCACAAAGCTAAAAATATTATCTGACCCTTCACAGAAGAGGTTTACTAATCATGGTTCTATTGCAAGTTTAATGATTCTTTAATCTGTCAATGTGCTGTTAATCCTATCTAGTGAATTTACTTCGTATGTTGTATTTTAAGTTCTAGAATTTTTATTTGGTTCTTTTTGTCACGGTTTATCTGCTGACAATTTCTGTTTGCTCATTCTGAGCATATTTTCCTTTACGTCCTGGAGCATGGTTATAATTACTTTAAACATCTTGAATGTTAATTCCAACATGTCAGTCATATCAGTCAGTTTCTGTCAATTGCTTCTTAAGCATGGATCACATTTTCTTGTTCATGTGTATAGCAGTTTTGAATTATATAATTGCAGAAATTCTGTTGAAGAATTTTTTTTTTTAAAGCAGGCAATTAACGGTTGAATTCAAGATTTAAAACTTTGATTCCAGTCAGGGACAGTGGCTCATGCCTGTAATCCTAGCACTTTGGGAGGCCAAGGCGAGAGGATGGCTTGAGGCCAGTCTGGGCAACATAGCAAGACCCCATCTCTACAAATAAAAACCTCCCAAGTAGTTGGTGTGTGCCTGTAGTCTCAGCTATTAATACTTGGGACGCTGAGTTGAGGATTGCTTGAGCTTAGGAGAGCAAGGCTGCAGTGAGCTATGATTGTACCACTGCACTGCAGCATGGGAGACGGACACAGACCTTGTCTCAAATTTAAGAAAAAGGAAGGCAAAACACAAGCAAAAAAACCCTTTGATCCTCCCCTGGTGGGCAGTAGCTGAAATTTGTCTTTCTTTCTTTTGGCCTTAGCTGGGCTGTTTAGAGTCTGCCCTCTATGTATTTCAGAAATCAGATTAGGCAGGGCTTGTACATGGTCTTTTCTGGATTTCATGTGTGTAGTTTAAAGTTGTTTTTAGCCAGAGGATTGGTTTGAATAACCGCCCAGTATTACTGGGGATCAGAACAGCAGCTGACAGTTGTTTTTATGTTTTTATGGCTTGTTTTAATGTCAGCAATGGGTTGGGTGTGGTGGCTCTTGCCTGTAATCTCAGCACTTTGGGAGGCAATAGGATTGCTTGAGCTCGATTTGGAGGTTGCAGTAAGCTATGGCTGCACGAGTGCATTCCAGCCTAGGCAACACAGTAAGACCTTGCCTGAAACAAAACAAAACAATCTGCAATATGGCAGTCCTAATTTTAACAGTGAAATTCAGTTGCTTTGAATGCCTCAAAGATTCTAGTTTGACCCTGGCTCGCTAGGCGTGCATCCTGGTCCCCTCCTCCTAGGGACTCCTGGTTTGTGTGAGGTGATACCCTCTTCTGAGTAATGGTCAACACTGCTGCAGCAGTATTGGAGAGGAAGGTGTCGGCACACCCCCTCTGGACAGCAGCTGGGTCAGCCTGGGGCTAGGCAGCCAAAACCCCAGCTCTTTCCTGCCACCTACCAGGGTTGGTGGATCTCCATCTCCAATACAATGCTGTTTGCATGGTCCTTCCCCGTTTACAGAAACCCCCACAGTCTAGTGTGTATGCCAAGCAAGTCGTGTCTACGAAACCTGGCTGTGATTATCTCGCCATTATCTGGGCAATGAGCTCAGTCTCTGGAAGCAGGAAGATCTGGGGCAAATTAGCTGCCTTTGAAACTTTGCGTACATAAAATGGATGATAAAATCTGCCGTTATATAATGAGACTGAAGAGCTGAGATGACTGGCCACCACTCTGGCCCACAGTATGAACACACTCTGCAGTTAGGGAGACCCAGGCAGAGGCTGTTGCAAGAATCTTTATTTGCTACAGGCAGTGGATGGATTTAAACTTATTTGGAACTAAGAGTAGGCCCTTGAGCCATCAGTGTTTATGCCTTACCTGTATTTTCTGGGATGGAGATCGTTTCTAATCCTGGGATGAGGATGGAACATAATGGTTAGGGACAGTGTTTAGGGCTTATTCTGCCACTTACCAACTGGTGATCTTGGGGTCTTGGCGAGTTCCTTTGTGACAGTGGTGACAGTAATGGCACCTGCCTTAAAGGGCTCTTGGGAGGCAGGACTGACACCCGGTGTGTGGCCATCATTGGCTGGGGCTCTCTCCAGCATATCTCCTCAGATCTGCTTTGACACCCCAGGCCTCTGAGCTTTCTTTCGGTCATGAGTATGTCCCTTCTCCTTGCTTCATGTCCTCCTCAAATGAAGCCTGGCAACTGTGTCCCTGGCCAAATGATCAAGAGGGATGTGGGGCAGGGCTGAGGACAAAGCGCAGGCCCATCCCTTCACGGTAGCGTCAGCGCCTTCGTCAGCTCCTTTTGGGGAGGGTCATGGGTCATCCCACCAGTTATTCATCTGCTTCATCAGATGGTGCCTCAGTCCTGATTCCTTCACTGTGTCCTGGAAGACTGAGAATTTTCCAAATGCGTGGCTGGAATCTCCTCTTGAACTCTCTTTAGTCTGGCTACTGTCCCTCCCCTATTCAGTGGACTGACTTGAGCCAAGTGGCTTAGAATGACACTGTGTTTTATTGTAACACAGGATAGGAGTTTGGCCCATGAGTCTTTTTTTTTTTTTTTTTTTTTTTTTGAGACGGAGTCTCGCTCTGTTACCCAGGCTGGAGTGCAGTGGTGCAATCTCGGCTCACTGCAAGCTCCGCCTCCCGGGTTCAAGCGATTCTTCTGCCTCAGCCTCCTGAGTAGCTGGGACTACAGCCATGCACCACCACACTCAGCTAATTTTGTATTTTTAGTAGAGATGGGGTTTCTCCATGTTGGTCAGGCTGGTCTTGAACTCCCGACCTCAGGTGATCCATCTGCCCCGGCCTCCCAAAGTGCTGGGATTATAGGCATAAGCCACCGAGCCTGGCCCTGACCCATGAGTCTTCTGTTCCAAGGGTGTTCAAGAAAAACCTAAAGATTTATGAACAACTAATGCAGGCCCACAAAAGACTGACAGAATGGGAGCGTCACAGTGTAGTAAACTTTCCCTCAAAACAAGCAATAAGACTTTAAAGTACACTGAAGTCAAAGAGGGCACATGTAATGTTTATTATGGGGAAAAAACGGTATAGAAAAATAAAACGTCAACACTGGTTTGTGTGCAGAATGTGGGTAGAGGTTGATCTTCTTGGCCTTAAGAAGCGAAAATGAGGAACTGCATGGGCAGGGTCACCCACTCTCCCCCTCTGTGTATGGAGCTTTGTGCCAAGCCTTTCATTGTGCAGAAGAAAATATCGAGACCCTGGGTGGGGGATCACCCCTCAGCAGTGGGGAGAGAAGCAGTATTCCTAACAATGAACCTCCGGGAGCTGTGGTGGTTTGAATAATGACAGCATACCGATCTAATGATTTTAACTGTATTCCAACTCCGTGAGCACTGTGTGTGCAATACATGAGAACACAGTAAACCAGAAGAGTGCCTCCTATGAAGAGCGCCTCATATTTACTCAATACTTTCTATGAGGCACCCTCATCCCCATTTCAGATGAAGCAGCTCAGACTCAGGGGGCTCCGTCCCTAACCACAGCCCCATGGTGCCTGGGATGTGTGCTGACAAACGCCTTCACACTCTGAGCACCATGGAGTCGTCTTCCTCCTGCCTCTCACTGTCTAGGTCATCTCGCATACTCTGCAAGGCTTTACATCACTGAAGACTCTGGGGCTTTTTTTTTTTTTTTTTTTTTTTTTTTTTGGCTTTAGTGCTCTGCTGGCTAGAACAACTCTTCTCCAATTTCTTCTGTATCTGTTTCGGCAATTAATTGTTCGGGTTAAGAAGTGTAGAGTCCCCACCCGCTGCATCCAATCTGGTAGCAAGTTCTGTTCTTCGCATCACCCTGGTCCAGGCCATGGCCTCTCTCACAGCGACTGCCCCGGGCAGAATGCCTGCACTCAACAGGGGAGAGCCGCAGGAAGTGCCAAGCAGGCACGAGGGAAGGAGGAAAGGTGGTGCCGGGGCTCCTGGTCGGATGGCGGTCTTAGGGAGGGTGGCACTGCAATCTACCCGCCGTCAGGCCGGCAAGGCTATGACTCATCCGTGCGATGCTTCGTCATCTTAGTTCCTCCCTGCACTACCAAGCCCTCAGCCTCTTTTTCTGAAATTGGTTTCTGCCTTCCCTAGGAAGCTGGCACAGGATGTGTTACTGTCTACCTGGGGATAAAAACCCCGTCAAGGCACGACAGCAACTGAAAGTGTGAGGAAATTCAATCTCCAATGGCAAAGGCTCAAACACAAAAGCTAGAAGCTCACTTGGTGGCTACACTCCAGCAGCTCCAGGTGGGCGGAGTGAAAGGTGGCAGTAGAAGGCTGACAGGTGGCCGCCTGGAGCGGGACTCTCTGGTGAGACAGAGCAACTGGTGTCGGGATCCCGGGGCTGGATCGCTTGTCTTCCGACATTTGGTTGAATGCAGTGGCCGTCGTGCTGCCCCCCTCCATCTCTGTCCTATGGACACCCACTTCCTGTCTTCCATTCCTCACAAGCGCAGGCCTGCCGCCCACTGCCTGGCGGCTTCCCCACTCCCAGTCTCTCAAGTCTTGTTTCCTCTGCCTAACTGGTTCCCATTCCTCTGTCATCTTTGGATCTGGTGAGAATCCCAGGACTCCACTGGGGCTGGAGACAGCTCGTGGGCTCAGCTATTTTGGAACCTTCAGTGCCTCTGTTCGCCTGTAGACAGGTGGCATGTTTTACAGGTTCTACTCAACAGGAAAAAGATTTCTTGGAACTTAAGAGAAAAACTGATTAGGCAGACTCCAAATGAAAGGAACCATAAGTAAAGCGGAGTCTGCTGCATGAATTCTTAAGAACTCAGGTATCTAGGCGCTCTACTGCACGCTCAAGTGCTCCTCCGTAAGTGCTGCAGAGTTAGAATCTTCACAGCCTCCCTGCAGGATGTTTGTATCAAGCGCCTGCTAACCACTGGCTCCGTGCGGTAAGACTTTCAAAACCTGTAGTGATGAAAGATCAGTGCGCTTGGGGCTGTAGAAGGCTTTCGTGTTCTTCAGACATGCGGTTGAATGCAGGCCCGTGTCCACCAGGAGCACTGGGCTTCTCCTGTGCCAATCTGCTTTTCAGTCTTCTCTTCATTGGCACATCCAGTCCAGTGATACAGGATCCCCAGCCCAAGCCTTTGCTATTTACAGCAAGGCCCAGAGTTATGGACAGAAGGCTACGGATTCTACTTTTGAATGCACTGTGGCATCCCTGTGTGACCTTGTGTGGGGATGACTGCCACACCCCCTCCCCACAAGTCAAGCTTGCTAAAGCCAGCCCTGCACAGACCGCAGGAGTAGGGGGTCAGGATGTCTGGTTTTGTTCACTGGCAGGCCCAGTGCCTCAAACTTTACTGAAGCATGACTGATTGCCTCTAATGGACAGGAAAGGGCTCTGGATTCCAAGGGAAAGGCTGAGGAGGAAACAGATGATGGCTGAAGCAGTCAAAGAAAGGAGAGGGAAGAGTTTTGTGATGGGAGAGGCTCTGCACATGAGACAGCTGGAATCTGAACTTGCAGAAATTTGAGTTTAGAGTTTTGCAGATAGAAAGCACCCTATACATTGCAGGGAATAGGAATAATTTCTGGATTAAAAAGTCTTACCTGGTTTATACCTTCCAGAAAGAGGAAGAAGCTTGAGTTGGATGACTCCATCTGCAGTGCTTCAGCTGACACGTGTTAGCAGCCATTGTTCTAGAAATGATTTCACTGTTGGAAACTGCTGAAGAAATGTGATTCGGTGAAGTGGGGCAGGCTGTCCCGGCCACTGTGCACTGAAGACCAGAAGGAAACTGAGATGGCTTCCTTCTGAGCCTGTACTGCTGACACAGCTCTGTAGAGAACGGGGTTGCACAAACGATGTCCCTAAGGCATGTACTCCAGGCACTCTGACGTAAACGCTAGGCTTTACAAAACAGAAACGTACACACAACATGGGATCTGTGAGCAGTAATGTGAGAGCTGCTAAGCAGACACAGCAGGTTCTATTTTTAACACTTGACTGGCAAAATGGAACTCCCTTCCCCTCCGTCCTCACAGAGAACGAGTGCTTTTGTTTTTCTTGTGGGTGACCTAACTTACCTGTTTACTGAAGGCCTGAGAGCCTGCTACAAAAGTAATTCAGACAGTAGCTTAGTCCCAAGCCGCCTTGGTTGGAACCATTCCTAGGCAGGGAGCTGTCACTGTCACATTCAGAGAGGGTATGCACTGTAATGACAGCAATGGAACACACTAGGCTTTGGACAGCCTTTACTGTCATATCTTCATTAGCTCAATCTAGAAAAAAGTTATTAAAAAGTGGGAGTTCTAATAACATAGTCTCTTTGTGAGGAAAAAGGACTTCAGATCAGTGAGGAAATTTCATAAACATGCCCACCTAATGCAGCAGACTTCAGGCAGCGGGGAGCACAGGGAGGCTGGAAGGGAAGTCCAATGTGTGCTTTAACTGCAGCCCACCCAGCCAACCTCCAACAAAAGGGCACGACTTCCAGAACTGGGAGGGATTCCAGCGTGTCTACTGTGGGGAACTCAAGACAAGCAGAGCATCTGCTGTTTCTCTGCCAGAGTTTTAAGGGCTTTGAAGATTAGGAACTGGAATCCAGGGTGCATTCACAGCTCTGTGTGGGTATTTCCCCCCAAAACCTGCACAGAAGTGAGAATGACAAAATCATGATGTTCCTTCTGTCTGGAATTTAATTTTCTTATGAAAACAAAGACAGAAACATTAAAATGACCCACTGCCAGGATAACATTTTGCACCGTCGCCCAGGCTGGAGTGCCATGGCGTGATCTCTGCTCACTATAACCTCCGCCTTCCGAGTTCAAGCGATTCTCCTGCCTCAGCCTCCCAAAAAGCTGGGATTATAGGCGCCTGCCACCACACCCGGCTAATTTTTGTATTTTTAGTAGAGACGGGGTTTCACCATGTTGGCCAGGATGGTCTCGATCTCCTGACCTTGTGATTCGCCCTCCTCGGCCTCCCAAAGTGCTGGGATTACAGGTGTGAAGGATAACGTTATTTCTACCCATCACTGGCACTTGCCCTTAATGCGAGTCATTTTGGAGCCCCTCCCTGTCCCTGGGCTTGTTTAATTAGCTATTTGCATCCTTGATGGCTATGAAGGAAGGAAGGGAGAGTCCGCGAGTGGATTTTTAGTCTTCACCCAATGCAGAGGCAGTTTTGAGTTTTGTGGACAGCAGAAGCTTCGGTTCTTTGATGTATCTATGACTGGGCCAGAGGTGCAGGTGACCAGGTCTGGGGACAGAGAGGGACTTTCCATCAGTCTTCTAGAACAGGGAGGAGATGGCTGGGAGCTGTTTGGTACCAACAACCAAAGTGAAGATTATGTGACAAAGGCTACAAAGGAGTCATTTATTAAAAACAAAACCCCAGAAACCCCTCAGCAGGATTTGATGACAACAACAGAGGAATCCAACACCCTGAGTGCTTCAGGCTCTGTTGACAGCAGGATGGGTGCCCACTGTGAGCTCGATCCACAGTGACTTCAGGCCACAGTGACACAGCACACCAGTTCATTACACAGGTCAAGACAGAGGCAGCCACTGGGGTGGGGACCCCTGGGAAGAGGCTGGGACTCAGGGCCCTTCTCCAGCCTCTGTTGTCAGGCATCCTCATGCCAACTGCAGGCTTCTCTCTGCCTCTGAACAATGGGTGCCTTCTTACCAGGCAGGGGCTGCTTAGGTAAAGGCCAGCAGACCTAACACTAGTTACTCCCAGAACTCTAGGCTTGCAGCAGAGACCACAGCACAGGGCCAGGCTCTCAGGACAGAGCAGCTGGTTCTTTCCCCAGTTCCTGGAATTTAGGGCCCACCTCAGCGGGGCATTTGACATGTATCCCCAACACCCATCTGTCACCACAGGTAAACCAAGACTATAATCACAACAGCAAGGACAGGATCGTGTTGCTTTTTTCCTTTTTTTTTTTTTTTTTCTTAAAGGAGTGAGGGCATGGAAAATATACAGCACACCAATGAAACAAAATGTCAAAAAAAAAAATACAAAAAAATAGAAAATAGAAAAATGTATTTACAAGTAGTACATTACTATGATGAGAAAGCACAAAGACACCTGGCTGCTATAATACATGCATTGGCTCGAGAAGAAACTACGGAACACCCTGCAAGGGAGAAGCCTAGAAAAGAAAGAAAGGGCCGAAAGGTTTGAACTCTTCATCCCTAATTTGCTACACTGATCAAAACCAAGTTTGGTCTCCTAAAGTCCATGAGTCTATCAGCACAAATGCTATACTGGTTTGTAACTGCGGAGTCAGTCGTGAAGGGGAAGGACAGCAGCTTATCCATATACAAGGAAGCCACAGTAAACTGCTCGACATGCTCAAAACGACAGCAAGCCCCTGTCAGCTACACAGTGTGATCTTAGCAGGATTTCATTTCTGTTTATTCATATATATCTATGTGTGTGTATATATATATGTACGTATGTATAAAAACCGTGCCCTTGTTCACTGCCAACACAACATCTGGGTGGACATGAACTCATTACAACAAATTCTTATGTGGATGTTGTAAGAAGTCACTCAATGTCTGTGGATTTAATAAGTCACTTCACACCACAGAAAATATTTAATAAATCCAAAAAAAGGAAAGAAGAATATAACGACAGAAGAGCTTCTGTCTCAGTTCTCTGAAACTGAGTCCCCCATAGGAAACTGGTCCCAAAGTTCTCGAGGGGTCACTGAAGAAACTTCGGTTTGCTAATTTTTTCCATCCTTTTAGTGTTCAAAAGTTCTAGAAAGACTCCTCGCTGTTTTCAGTTTTTAAACAGTCAAATCTCCATCTCCCCCACAAGGTAACAGTCTGGTGCAGATCCATAAAAACGTGGGAGGAAGGAGCGCCGGGGAGAGGCCTGTCTCTTGGAAGGGGCCCCACCTCTACATCCGCAGGAAGAGAAGGAACCAAACAGGGCTCCAGCACCTCTCTCCTGCATACAAGCTCCCTTTAAATGCCAAATCCAGTCACACGGCAGTTCCTTAAACACAGGTACATTTTTCTGAGTACCAGGCCAGCTCTAAGAGGAAACAAACCATGAGTTGAGAGAAAAGGACTATGATGGCCATCTGGTCACTTTCTACGTGATCCATCATACTTCCAGGAATCGGGAGCTGCTGGACTTGGAGTGGAAAGGCTCAGACCACATCCGCCGGAGGTCGCCCTGAGAAACAAGGGACTTTCTAAGTTACAGATTTAAGCACAAGGCACATACAGCTGTCTTTTCTGATTCTTTAAAAAAAAAAAATTTTTTTTTTAAAGATATGAAGTCTTCCTATATTGGCCAGGCTGGTCTCAAACTCCTGGGCTCAGGCAACTCTCCTGCCTTGACCTTCCAAAGTGCTCGGATTACAGGCATGAGCCACTGCGCTTGGCCTCGTTCTGATTTTTTTTGGATGGGTTCTCGCTCTGTCACCTAGGCTGGAGTGCAGTGGTGAGATCTCAGCTCACTGCAACCTCCGACTCCTGGGTTCAAGCACTTCTCTTGCCTCAGCTTCCCAAGTAGTTGGGATTACAGGCGCTCACCACCATGCCTGGCTCATTTTTGTGTTTTTAGTAGAGACAGGGTTTTACCATGTTGGCCAGGCTAGTCCTGAACTCGTGACCTGCCTGCCTCAGCCTCCCAAAGTGCTGGGGTTACAGGCGTGAGCCACCATGTGCCCTGCCCCCTTTCTGATGCTTGATCTAAGATCAGATTGCTTCTGCGGAAAATCAAAGAGCATTTAAATCTTACCCATTCAAAAATAACCCACTATTTTTAGGAGGACTCCCTAGAAGGGGTGCTTTTAGGCTCCTTGAGCAAGAAAAGGGCTTTTAGCAATTCTCTAGAGGTCGTGAGTCAGGTGACCTGGGCAAGTAAGTTGACCTCTGTAACCTGCTTCCTCATCTGTAAAACGGGGGACAGACACCTGGGAAGTAACACGCTCTCTAATTCTGGTTTTATCATATGCTGCCTCAACACTATTCAATTTTAATTATTCCCAAACTTTAACGTAGCGTGAAGCTGTTAGGTGGCGGGAGGGCACTGCTTTGAACAGAAGCAGAAAGTTCCCTCAGCTGGGCTCTAGGGCTTTCAATTAGTTATTCCTCGCCCAGGTGGTGTAGTGGCCTAGCTCATGAGCATTTTCTGATAGTGGCTGCATGAATCTGGAAGCGTTTGCTAATGCCAGGGTAGCGCACACACAAAATAGCAGAGATCAAAAGCTCACTCAGGGACTTAAGCAGAATCACCTCCAGCGAGGAGAGTGCAAACCCAGGCACGGGGCCAATCCAAGTTATTGCTTTCACAGGTTTATAACTGCTGCTCTCACCTTTAGATAGGCCATCGTGAGGAGTGGCAATAAGGTAAATGGCACCAAATAGAGAAGGGCGGGCTGGGCGGCCCGGTGAATGCGAGACGCCACAGTAGCAGTGAGCAGGCCTGTGAGGAGAGAGAAGCATCTGTGAGACAGGAGAGGGAACCCGTGTCACCTGGCTGCTGCTTGGCAAAGTCCTCCGACTGTACAGATCTAATGTGCTGTCGTCCATTCTGTGGTTGGGGTGTGAAATGCCCAGCTTGGGCAGCTGAAGAAATGTGGATCAGCATAGCTTTAAAAAACACCTACAACTCCAAGGACACATGACTGACCCAGGTCTAATTCCTTGCTCTGGTTCCTGGGTTCAAACCCTCCCTCCAGCCCCAAGTGTGCCTCTGTCTCCTGTGATGCTGGATTTGGGAGGCAGAAGACCTGGGTTCAAGTTTCAACTCTGCTACTCACAATAGCTAACATAACCACAGTTCAGACCTTCCACCTCTCCGAGCCTCAGCCTGCTCATCTGTCTAATGGGGATAATGCCACTTGCCTTGCCCCTCTGAGTTTGTGCTCTGAAATGAACCCACGTGAATGAACTGCTCTGGGACGAGGACAGTGCTGGGTTTGAGGAGGAGGCACGGAGTGCAAGAGACGCTCCTTTCCAGTCACTATGCAGGAGCAGTTGCATGTGCAGGCAGGTTACTACTTTTCCCAGCCCCATCACAACCATCTCCTGTCTGCCTACACGAGCTGGCTACAAAACTTAGCCTAGGTCAGAGTGGTAGAAATATAGAACTAATGAATGTAAGTATCTGTTGAATAAAGTAGGAAATAAATACAAGTCATTCAACTCTAGAGGAAGATTTAAGCACAGACTAATCCACTGCACTGTGTGCTGTGTGTCCTTGGCTTTGAAGACTGACATGCTTTTCCTACAATATTCTTCAGATGCACTGCTGGAGAGGGAACTGGCCTATATCCAGTACACAGAACACTTAGCATCTCACAGGCCAGGTTGTCTATTACAGCACTCAGAATTCCCGCTCTCCTTCCATCCATTATCTGTAGCTAGAAGACCTGATTTAATTCCAAGGGTCGGAGGTCAGCCAGAGCGAGGATCATCTGCAGTCTCTCTGGTTCTCTTACCTACAAAGTATCCGATGAGGGTGCAGTGAAAGTAGGAGACCTTCTGCATGCGCCCGGAGATGTTGGCAGGTCCAGGGGCCCCACAGGAGTCCCCACTGGCTTGTTTTTTGTAGTTGTCATAGCGAAGGACAAAGCATAGTAGGAGACCAGGCATCACGATGTCTCCGATGCCCAACATGGAGAAGTGGCTGCCAGTGGAGCTGGAATGCAGTTTCACAGGTTAGCAACATCACACTCTACACAATCCAGTTTCTATTCCTTTTGTGCAAAGTTTGTTAGCTTTTTAAGGAGTCAAAGAGCTTATCAGTATGGTAGATGGAAATCTCTTCTGATGGAACATCAGTTTTAAGAGTGTAGAGAGAAAAAGCTGCAACAGTACTGGCACTAGGGGTCTTCACCTGGCCCCCCCGTGTTTCAGGAGAGCCCCTTGGAAGTGACTGCTGAAGTGATTTGCATAAGTGCTGCTTCCTCTAGAAATGTCAAACGATTCATCATTTGTGACACACTCACTGTTGAGACTTCAAATAAGCACTTGGCTACTATTACAGGTGGAAGATTAAAGCAGTACATTCATTCTGCCAAGATTATATTACCAGGAGCTGTATAATTCTACCATTAGAACCTATTTTTATAAATATCTTACAAATTAAAAGGATCCAGATTCTCCTAACTCCCTCCAGCCAACTCGAAACAGTGGAAACAGCAGTAAGGCGTGGCTGTTTGCTGACATTAATCAATAATAAAAGGCAGCGCCTGGATCACTTAGTGGTCGTTCTTGGCAAGCCAAGAATCTCATCCTCTTCTGCAGCATGGAGATAATGACCCCAGGTTGGGATCAGAATGCTGATGACATAAGAGACTGACCAAGGCCGGGAACAGACAGGCACAGGAAGAGTGTGGTCCTGTCATAGCATGAGGTCCTACCTTGGGAAGACCAGTTTTCCAGGCAGAGACAGGCGAGGAACATCACGCCCAACATTGGGCCCCAGGTGGAGCTTCCGGGATAGAACGTCAAGGGGATTGTCAGCCGGCTGAGTGGCCACCTTCACCATGACGTTGCTATTGAAGATGTAGGCTGAGAAAAATACCTGCCGAGTTGGAGAGATGCCTTTAACAGAGGGAGCTGGAAGCAACCTGCTTTCAGCATCAGTCCTCCTTGCTCTTAAGAGCAGAGTCTCAGAATGCTGTGACTGCAATGCTTTCTTTGTATGATTTGAGAAAATCTTTGCTCTTCCTGTGTTCTTGCCAATTTCTGCACTCTCCACACCCAGAGATTACTCCGTGACAGGGTGGCCCTCACTGCAGCGAATCTTGTCAACCTGTTACCTCTTCTATCCTAGGAGTCACACACACACACACTACCTACTGTACAACAACTCAGCAAACAAAAGGATCAGACTGCACACCCATGAACAACTACAGTTAAGGACTCCGGAGAGGCAGTGATCGGCGGCCGGGCAAGCCCAACTTTGGATACTTCTAGTTAATAGTTTTCGGGAGTGAATGCTTCACTTCAACACAAAGAAGGGGAGGGGCTCCAAGGACATAAACGCTTACCCAAAATACATCATAGATTAGAAGCCCTGAGAGAAGCAAGCAGGAGACCTTGAGGCTCGGCAGGCGGACAAAGGCGATCATGGCGACACAGAGGCCCATGGCCAGTGCTGGGGAGGAGACAAGATACAGCAGATAGCAGTCAGTGTGGACTCCAGGCTCATCCTCTTTCCACAAGCTATGCCCCTTCACAGAGTTTGCAATTCCCTCAGAAATCAAGGCAGCCCTAAGCTCCAGCTTCAGAAACTTACATGCAATTTATGCAAAGCACCCATTTCTTCAGCCCGTTTGGACTTGTGGAATTTGGGGTGATTGCTTTCCTCCTGCTAGACACAGTGCTTGGCTGTTGGAGACCCAGGAAACCAGTCCGAGACCTCCCAGCTGTCTTTTCCTGCCTTCCCTCCAATGTTGTGGATGTGTTGTTCTTGCTCCCTGCTTTAAAGTGAACTCACACCCTAGATAACACCCCCTCCCTTTCATTCACTTGGAGGCATCATCCCAGCAATTCATTAACTGCATTATAGAAAACCAGAGAATACAGTAAAGCAAAATAAAAAAATTACATTGCCACTTTTCAGAGATTACTGCTGTTAAACATCTTCCTAGAATTTTTTTTTTTTTTGAGATGGAAAAATCACCCAGGCTGGAGTGTAATGGCACAATCTCGACTCACTGCAACCTCTGCCTCCCGAGTTCATGTTTGTATTTTTAGTAGAGACAGGGTTTCACCATGTTGCCCAGGCTGGTCTTGAATTCTTTTTTGTTTTGTTTTGTTTTGTTTTTTTGAGATGGAGTCTTGCTCTGTCGCCCCAGCTGAAGTGCAGTGGTATGCATCTCGCTCACTGTAAGCTCCTCCGCCTCCCGGGTTCACCATTCCCGTCTCAGCCTCGAAAAGCTGGGACTACAGGCTCACCACCACACCTGGCTAATTTTTGTATTTTTAGTAGAGATGGGGTTTACACCGCGGTTAGCCAGGATGATCCTCACCTCCTGACCTTACCATCCGCCTACACCTTGGCCTCCCAAAGTGCTGGGATTACAGGCATGAGCCATCATGTACCGCTTGGTCCTCGAATTTTGACCTGTGTTACCCAGCCATCATTTTACACCATTTGCACCTTTTTTTTTTTGTTTCACGCCTGTAAGGCTGGAGTGCAAAATACACGATCTTGGCTCACTGCACTTCTGCTTCCTGGGCCTGGGCACATGGCCTCCTGAGTAGCTGGGACCACCAGCACATGCCACCACACCCGGCAAATTTTTGTATTTTTTGTAGAGATGAGGTCTTGCTATGTGGCCCAGGCTAATCTCAAGCAATAATCTTACCCTGGTCTCCCGAAGTGCTGGGATGACAGGCATGAGCCACCACGCCCACCCTATGGTCCTTTTTTTAATGACTTGCTGAAAGTGGAGTCATCTGGAATTTTCTGGTGCTTCCCTATTGGGGTGGTTGGCTTTTCCTCTATCCCATATATTTCCCATAAATTAGATGTTATCATCTGAGCTCTTGATCACTTCCAGCAGGGCTTTCATCCCTGCTACTCCACTGACACTGCTCCTGGGGGCTTGCCAAGCATCCCCTCATTGCTAGCCATAGTAATTGACTTCTGTTCTCCTCTTACCCGACCTTTGGGCAGCAACCTGCCCAGTTGATGGCTCCCTCCTCCTCCCTTGGTTCTCAGGACAATGTGCCCTCCTGTTCCTCCCCTCTCACTGGCCACTCCTTTTCAGGCTTCTCTGTAGCTCCTCCTCAATTCCCAGAATTCCATGGTCCTTTCCTCAGATCTTTTCCTCTCTCAGTGATCTCGTCCAATCTCAAGGCTCTTGAGACTATATGTCATCAACTCACACATTTTTATTTCCAGCCTGAATCTCTTCTTGGAGCTCAAGACTCATACATCCTATGGCCTAAGAGACATATATACTTGGCTGTCCAATTGGCTTTTCAAATCTAACATGTCCAAACTCAGCTCTTAACAGTGTAGTCTTCCGTCTCCAAGCATTTACTCTTTGCTTCCAATTGTGCAGATAGAAATCAGTGATGTTGTTTTTGACCTCTCTTTCTTTTACACCCTGCCTGGCATAAGCCGCCAGCCTCTCCTGGCGTGCATTGCTGCAATGACCTTCTGCCTGGCCTCTCTGCCTCCAACTTAACCCCTGACAAGTCTCTTCATCACAGGGCAGACAGAAGCAGCTTCTTAAACCGTAAGACAGGTTTTGTGGGTCCCCTGGCTCAAAACTCTTAACTTCCCACAGAGTAGAAGCCACAGCCTTCACACTGGCTGACAAGGTCCTGCTGTGACTGTGACCCTTCAGGTCACCTCCTGCTACTTCCTGTGCCAGCCACAACAGCCTCCTCACTCTGCCCCCCATGCCGCCGCTTCAGTGCTCTGCATTTACTGTGCCCTCTGCCTGGAACAATCTCCTCCCAGAACCCAGCTGGCTCCCCTCCTCGTCTTTCTCAGTTCTTCACTAGAGTACTAGCTTCTCAATGACAGGTGGACTTTCTTACAATTATATTTAAGATTATTACACTTCCTGCCCTTGCCTTATTTTTCTTTTCATCTCTCAACATGTGATATACAAAATTTCTTTCTTTTTTTTTTTAAAACATTCTCACTCCCCTCAACTCCAGTGAAGGTTCCCCGAGAGCATGGCTCACTGCTCACCCCTGTAGTCTAGGCCGGGGCCTGGCAGGTGCAGGGTCTCTCCCTTCCTTCAGCTCTCTTCCTCCACTGTTCTGCAAACACAGGTTGGATGAGGACACAGAGCTGTTGAGGAATTCTTCATGGGGTCTTGTGGTGGGATGACTGTCAAACTCTCTGGCCAGGGAGGACACTCTCCACCGTATAGCCCGAGCCCTCAACACGCATTCCTGTGGCTCTGTTTTCTAGCCAGTTCAACACAATTCCCCCCTCTCCACACATACTGTGTTTTTTCACACTCTAGACAGAAGGTCCTGCCCTGGCTCCTTCATCTGGAAAATCCATCCTCATTCTTAAAGAGCCACGTCAGGAGCCCTTTCTCAGAGTCTTTCCTGATCCAACCAGTCAGTTGCTGCTGCTTTTTTGTTTTTTTTTTGAGATGGAGCTTTGCTCTTATTGCCCAGGTGCAGTACAATGGCGCAATCTCAGCTTACTGCAGCTTCCACCTCCTGGGATCAAGTGATTCTCCTGCCTCAGCTGGGATTACAGGCGTATGCCACCACGCCCAGCTAATTTTTGCATTTTTAGTAGAGATGGGGTTTTACCATGTTGGTCAGGCTGGTCTGAAACTCCTGACCTCAGGTGATCCACCTGCCCCGGCCTCCCAAAGTGCTGGAATTACAGGCATGAGCCACCATACCCGGCCCAGTTGCTTCTTCTAGGTGATGTGCCATAGAACGTTGAATGTGTCTCAACTCACTCGTCCATTCTATGACCGTGTGAATATTTATACACTGGTGAGTTTATTTCCTATGCTAACTGACCACATGCTCCTCGGAAACAGAAACCATGTCTGATTCTTTCTGTGGATTCCTAGCACTTGACAGAGTAGACATTCAATAAATACTTGCTGAATGAATGCAAAACTGTTCTATTAACTTCAAATTTCCACTTATTCTAAGGAAAGTAAAAAGCCACACGAGCAGATATATTTCATTTTCATAGAACTGGTGGTAAACTGTCAATATATGTAATCAAGTGGGTAAATACAGCAGCTTGGCAGACTCTGGACACATCAACTAAATTACTATATCATGGGTTCCTACTGTGTGGACGGTGCTATCTAAACACAGAGGAGAAAAAGCTGCTTCATCCCTACAACTCAGAATCTGAGTTGGAAACAGAGTAGTCAACCCAGGAAGAGCAAACTATGTATCTTCATCTCCACTGTCATCACTGTTATCAAGCCCTCACTGAGCTACAGGGTGAGCTGCAGTGTGAGCTCTGGAGAGAAGGGGTCAAGACCTAATTCCTGACTTTATAATCATATAGGATGTTTATTATACTAGGGTCTCCTTTAATTTTTAAATACATTCATAAAACACAACCCGGTAAAATGTATACAAATGCATGTCATTTGAAATGAACCCAATGAAATGTATTAGTCAGTGAGGCTTGACAAAGCTCAGAGCATTCAGAGCTGCAAAGGGATGACTGAAGCATGATGTTTAGGGCACTGAGAGACGTACCCAGAGCCCCTGCTCTAATCAACTCACATGCATATCTGAAAGGACAGGCCCTCCCATGGTCATCATCTTCAGGAAACAAAGATTTGGTTGTGTCATAAGTCAATCAACAGGACATTTTCAGGGAGCAGCTCAGAAGGCTGGAGGAACAACAGCAGTCAGCAGTAGGTGGGAAGCGCATCGGGCCAGAGCATAGGTGAAACACAGGTTTGTGTATAGATACTGGCTAGGGTGATCTGTTCATGGACTTACAGGTGAATACATGGAATGCAAGGCATCAAGGGCACGAAGAAAGTAACAGAAGGCCTAGGATGGGCAGATGAGAGACAGGAGTCTGTGGGGAGTGAGGGTCAGAGGACTGAATGATGCAGCTCACCAGTAACCAAAGGAGGGGCGGGCAAACAGACTGGACAGAGAAGCAAGAGGCCAGGCTCCTCGGGGTAAGTTTATTTGCCTCTGTGACACATGCAGACGACCTGTCCCTTCCTGACCTTTTCTTTTTTCTTTTTTTGGAGATGGGAGTCTCGCTCTGTCGCCCAGGCTGGACTGCAGTGGCACGATCTTGGCTCACTGCAACCTGTGCCTCCCAGGTTCAAGCAATTCTGTCTCAGCCTCCCAAGTAGCTGGGAATACCAGGGCCCGCCACCACGCCCAACAAATTTTTGTATTTTTAGTAGAGATGGGGTTTCATCATATTGGTCAGGCTGGTCCTGAACTACTGACTTCAGGTGATCCGCCTGCCTCAGCCTCCCAAAGTGCTGGGATTATAGGCATGGACCACCGCATCTGGCCCATCCTGGCCTTTTCTACTCAATTTACCATAGAATCACTTCATCCTAACAGCGCAGGAGCCACTTGCTGCTTTGTCATTGAACTCATGCTAATCCTCCTCTACCTGGGTCTAAACTAAATATGGAACAGACTGCTCAGTGAGACTGCCCAGTGACTGGGTTTTCCATGACTCTAGATAGTGTCATTCTATCCTAACCTTCCAAATAAGAAAGTCTGGGTTCATCTTCAACACATCACAGTCTCTCATCATGCACATGAAATCTGCAGCCATTCTGGCCATTCTGAGGTGTTACCCTTTACTGTTACTGCAGACCTTGCTCACAACTCCGCCTACTTCCTACTTTGCTGTGTCTCCTTACCCTCCCTCCCTCTTACTCTTTCCCATGTACTGTTCACTGCCACTGTCAAACATCTGTTCACATAATTTCCTGCCTCCAGGTCACCAGGTTCCCTTCTCTGTGACGAATCAAGTCTAATTATAAAGTGCATAAACTCAGGAGGCACAACCTCCACAGAACGGAGCTGAGCACCACGCTGGCTCTGCCTTGGCGTCTGTCTGAATGGGTTCCTCCTATTCCTCAGCCTATCCCTTCTCTCCATCTGTGTTAAGTTGAACACCCTCTTTCTAATTAGACCATCTAGGTCCTCCTCACTCTAGTCTAAGTTCCGTATATGAAGACGCAGAAGGCATCCCTTTGTCTCAGAGAAAGAAGGCTCTTAGAGGTATGTGGAATTAATACCACTCTGACCAGCGAATACTGCCCACAAGCGATGTCATATTCCCAGAACATGTTCTCAATCAGTCATCTAGTTTGCCTGCCTTTCATTCTGTCATTCAAGTAACTCTTAAAAAATCTTACCTTCTCCTCAGAGCTTTTCAAGGTTAAAGTGAAGGGAGGTGCTCTCTTTCCCTTGTGGCTTTAGACACTCCTGAGACTCTCTTATAGGTTCACCAACATGCTTAACTTTTGGTTAAATGCATATTAACCGAAAGTGTTGGGGGAAGTAAATGATTAATTTTAGCCATTTAGCTACAGTTATCTTCAATTTATCACTGATATCTCTGTATCACACCGTCTTCTACAACCAGTGGGCCAGGGACAAAGACAGTGAGACCAAACGGAGCTCAAATGTTCTCTACGAGGATGACATAACCTGCAAGGTTTCTAAGCAGTGCTCCCGTTCTCGATACAGGCTCTCTAGATATCTATGCCCTGTGTGGACTCAGCGCACCAAGAGTGTACCATTTTATTTATTTATTTATTTATTTAGAGACAGAGTCTCTGTTGCCCAGGCTGGAGTGCAGTGGTGCAATCTCAGCTCACTGCAACCCCTGCCTTCCAGGTTCAAGTGATTCTCCTGCCTCAGCCTCCCGAGTAGCTGGGACTACAGGCGCATGCCACCGTGCCCTGGTTAATTTTTGTATTTTTACTACAGATGGGGTTGCACCGTGTTGGCCAGGCTGGTCTCCAACTCCTGACCTCAGGTGATCTGCCTGCCTCAGCCTCCCAAAGAGCTGGGATTACAGGCGTGAGCCACCGCCTGTGTAGCATTTTAAAACAAAATATCAATTGTTAGATTTCTGGCCCTAAACATGTTCTAATCATAGGTTAGCAGCAACTGCTATAAAACGAGGGGACTGAATCAGACATCTGTCAAGACTCTGTTAGTCCCTGACCTGGGCAGCGGATAGACTGTAATTCAGGTTCTATGATCCTTGATCACTAGGGGTGCGTGCTCAATATTCATCAGCTTTTAGCTCACATGCCATCACCCATAGGTCGAACTCTTTCAAGTCTTCCCAAATCTGAAAGGTTAATTTGCCAGATGAAACTGAGAGTAGACAAAACAGCCCTGGACTTAAGTTCGGGAAAATCCTGAAGTCCATTCTTAATGTTAATACTTCTTAGTGTAGCCCTGAAAATAATTTATCATCCTGTTTTCACTCTAAATTAACTTCAAAGAACAGACTTTAATTAAGAAACACTAATTTAAAAAAACCTAGCCACCAAATATCATATCACTGCTTACAAGATGATTTCAGATTCTGCAGAAGTCTGAAAGATAATATTCATGGCAGAGAGCAACACATTTCAGTGTATTACACAGTATAGCCAGAAAGCTAGACTACTGTGACAGCAGAAAACAAGTCAAACACAAGAAACAAATGAAAAGCTCAAAGGCTCTCTTTGAGAAAAAATTCCATCCTTGGTCACAAGGGCGGTTCAACCAGTGCAAACTGGGAGGAAGAAGAGATCCGTGGATAATACTGGGAAACTGCAGTAATGATAGAAAACATGGTAAAATTCTAATTAGGGTTTAGGGGAGCCTCACTGAACACTCAGCAAAACGTTTCAACTATGAAGTGAATTTTCCAATGGAAATGTACTTCTGATAGTGGCCACTGGGAACAAAAAGTTTGTCCTTTATGGCCAATTTTCTATCAACTGTACAGTCTAGAGGAGAGACTCGCATAGTAAAACAGACCCTTTACTATGTCTTACAGAGGTGCTCACCCCATTCCTCCCTTAGTGAGTCTGATAAACCTGTCCCAGACCTGTCTGCAGAAGAACAATGAAGAAAATTCTCCCAACTTGCTCTAAAGTGTGTGTTTCCAATGGCTGTGAAAAGAATGTCACTTTCCACCAAGCTAAACCTTTTTTTTGGTAACATACTATTAGTAAACAGGCATTTTTTCCTGTTCTCTGCAATGCTAAGGTAGGCCAGAGCTGAGGGTAGAAAGACCACACTGCTTATTGTTTGAGAGACAGCTCATCTTTTTTGGGTCAGCAGCTTAGTAAGCACTTTAAACCCTCAGCAAAACATGTAAATAGTATCATGTGTGTCTGGACACAAGAATAAAGAGATTCAAGAAAGGAGAGCCATCAAAAAGTTAGCAGTGGGATTACCGAGAAACTCAGACCATATGGCAGACTGAGACTTCAAGGCAGTTAAAATATCATTTGTCATAATATGGGCTTTGCGTCTGCTAGCATTGAGACTAATCATCCTGCTTAGGTGATTACTGCTTTACATTACTTTAAACCAGCAGCATCTGGTGCTTTCAGCGTCTCATTCCACATTTGTTTAGGTGGATTTAAGTGCATCGTTACGGGGGTGGTCTCTCAATCTGTCATTTAAAGACACCATCATAAAACAGTTCCTCTTGGGAATATGTGGTTCACAGTCATCCAAACAGCCAACTTACATGCACTGAAAAAATGTGGTTTAGATTCTAACCAACTAACCGGAATTTCTAAATAGTTACTGTTCAGACGTAACAGTAAGAGAGACATCTGCCTGTTTCCTCATCAGGAAGCCACTGGACTAGGAAAGATTTAAGGGATATAATCATAAAAGATATGAGATTGATTTGGACTAAAATTTATTCTCTGTGCTCCAATAATTATCATGATCTAGATTCCTTAATATTGTATATTTTTAAAAGATTAGGTTTTACTAAAGTTTTTCAGAATCCCCTTCATGCTCAGTTTATACATGAATCACTTCTTCCCTACTTTAAATTAACAAATCATTGTTTGCAGAATTCAACAAGTGCTACTCTCAGGAAAAGTCTAATGCTCACAGCTGTCACTTTATCACTCTTAATAATAACTAGTCCTTATAGAATCAGCACTTAGCCAGCCTTTTACCATAAGCTTGGCAAGCAACTTGTTGTATTACTTTGAATGTAATTTCATCAACTTCCAGAAGCACTGAAGTATCGTAAATCACAATAAATAAATCACAAGCTACTGAAACCACTAATTAATACTTGATTTGGGAAATCAGGTTTGATAGCCACTTAAAAATTGTAGCCATTGCACTTCAGACTGCTTATATGCATAGTGGGTTCTCTAGTACTGAAGCAAACAATCACAGCACATGTTTATATAAGGGAATACAAGATGCTAAACAAACGACCAAACCTGTCAAAATCAGCACAAGTGAATTACTACACAGACGGGCATGGATGATTTTGACTTTGCCTTCCCTGTCTGTGTCATCAAAGGTCTGTATAGTCTAGAGGGTAACTTGGTCTGCAAACTCAAGGAACTGTTTTAATAGCTTGGTATATGGTAGACACTCAAAAAAAAGCACTGAATAACTACTATGAAAATAGATTTACATATTTATAAAAAACAAAAATATATTTAACATTTTATTTCTAAAATGACTGAACAGTAAATTTTTTTTTTTTTTTTTTTAGATGGAGTCTTACTCCGTCGCCCAGGCTGGAGTGCAGTGGTGTGATCTCGGCCGACTGCAACCTCCACCTCCTGGGTTGAAGTGATTCTCCTGTCTCACCGTTCCGAGTAGCTGGGATTACAGGTGCACAATACCACGCCCGGCTAATTTTTGAACTTTTAGTAGAGACGGGGTTTCACCATGTTGGCCAGGCTGGTCTCGAACTCCTGACCTCAGGTGATGTGCCCACCTTGGCCTCCCAAAGTGCTGGGATTACAGGCATGAGCCACCGCATCCGGCCTGAACAGTAACATTGACAGTTTCTCTTTAGATGTAGCAGTTCTACGAAAGTTCCCACATGTGTTGACAGAGTCACCACCATGCTCAGCATAGAGAATGGTCACATCATCCACCAAAACCCATGTGTTTTTTCTTTATAGTCACCCCACTCCTCCACACAAACCCTGCCAACCACTGAGCTGTTCTCCATCACTATAATCTTGTCTTTTTGAACAAATGTATTTTAAAATTGTAAGTATAACTTATATTTGTATGTTTTACAATTTGCAATACCATTGCTAGTTTGTTTCCACAGAATACTGTTTCTTATGGCATTTTACTAACTTGACACACAGACATTTCAAATCATTGTACTGGTCAAAGTCACTTACGAGGAAAAAAATTCCTAGGTGCAGAAGGACAAGTTTTTTGTTTTCCTTAAAGTTTAAAATTTCTTTCTTATTAAGATGATTCTGATTCTGGATCCAGAAAAAAAAAAAGTTGACAATCCTTTTTGTCAAATTCTAGCCAAATTGACCATTAACAGAACATCCTTGGTTTTGAGTTAATTCATATATTTGATGCAAATATCTTCTAAAAAAAAATCCAAACAATTACTTGAGCCCAGGAGCTTGAGGTCACAGTGAGTTAGGATCATGTCACCATATTGCAGCCTGGACAAAAGAGCAAGAACCTTTCTCTAAAACAAATTAAAAATAAAAACCCCAAACAATGGACCAAATACTATGCAGCAAACTTAACATCAGTCATACCAAGTATATATAGCCTATAAGATCAGTACTTAGAAACTGTTTGACTAACTTAGCTACTCTGAACTTGAGGCAGTGACAGTAAGCATCACTCTGGGGGGCTCTGGGCTCAGACAATGATGAACATCAACCCCATTATCTCTGAGCCAGCACAGCCCCAGAGCTGCAGGGAAACACTGCCTAGTGGAGTGCAGAGGAGCCTCCCAGACCTAGCACTGGTTCCGAAGAGCTTTGTCTCCAAAGTCTGGAGTAGCTTTATGGTTAT
Organism: Papio anubis; assembly: GCF_008728515.1. Classification (NCBI taxonomy): domain Eukaryota; kingdom Metazoa; phylum Chordata; class Mammalia; order Primates; family Cercopithecidae; genus Papio; species Papio anubis. Next base: position 115,140,457 of record NC_044984.1, read on the forward strand.
TTGGAGTAGGTAACAGGAATAGATGCAATCCATACCTGTACCCCAGATTTTCAAATTCTTCCCTTAAAAAGTCTTCAGAATTACGAGTAGTATAAAATTGACTGTCTTTATATTTTAACCTTCTTCCCTTTGGAACCACCAAAAGAAAGGAAAAGGGGACAGTTTACAATCCCTTTTAAAGGATTTTACTTTGTGGGGCAGAGCAGTTAGATAAAAATGTTCTGAGATTATGAAAGTGAACTGTGGAAATGTAAGGAATGTATATAAAGGAAGTGGAGGCTGGGTGCAGTGGGCTCACGCCTGTAATCCCAGCACCTTGGAAGGCTGAGGCGGGTGGATCACCTGAGCTCAGGAGTTCAAGACCAGCCTGGCCAACATGGCAAAACCTCGTCTCTACTAAAAATACAAAAAAAAAAAAAAAAGTTAGCAAGGTGTGGTGGCGGGCACCTATAATCCCAGCTACTCAGGAGGCTGAGGCAGGAGAATCACTTGAACCCAGGAGGCAGAGGTTGCAGTAAGCCGAGATCACACCAGTGCACTCCCGCCTGGGCAACAGAGAGAGACTCCATCTCAAAAAAGAAAAAAGGTGGAAACAGAATGATATGGTTTAAAAGAAAAGTTTAAGAACATCTCAAGGGGCTGGGCCTCGGGGCTCATGCTTGTAATCCCAGTGCTTTGTAGAGATGCAGTCTCACTATATTGCCCAGGCTGGTCTTTTAACTCCTGGCCTCAAGCGATCCTGCCATCTGGCCTCTCAAAGTGCGGGGATCACAGGCTTGAGCCAATGCACTGGCCCAATCCCAGCACTTTGGGAGGACTGCTTTAGGCCAGGAGTTCAAGACCAGCCTGGGTAACATAGTGAGACCCATCTTTATAAAATAATAATAAAAAAAAATGGCTAGTATGGTGGCTTGTGCTCGAGCGCCCCACCCTACGTGAGTGCAGAGGTGTGAGAACTGCTTGAGCTCAAGAGTTGGGTAAGCACTGACCATGCACTGCGCTCCAGCCTGAGCAGCAGAGTAAGGTCCTGTCTCAAAACAAAACAAAACCAAACAAAAAGCTGGGGGAGGCCAGGCACAGTGGCTCATGCCTGTGTACGTTGGGAGGCCGAGGTGGGAGGATCTCCTGGGTCCAGGAGTTCAAGACCAGCCTGGGCAACATGAGACCCCGTCTCTATTTAAAAAAAAAGGCTGGGTGTGGTGGCTCACGCCTGTAATCCCAGCACTTTGGGAGGCCGAGGCAGGTGGATCACCTGAGGTCAGGGACTCGAGACCAGCTTGACCAACACGGTGAAAATCCAACTCTACTAAAAAATACAAAAACTAAAAACTAAAAAAAAAAAAAAAAAAATAGCTGGGCATGGTGGCATGTGCCTGCAATCCCAGCTACTTGGGAGGCTGAGGCAGGAGAATTGCTTGAATCCAGGAGACGAAGGTTGCAGCGAGCCAAGATCACACCATTGCACTCCAGCTTGGGCAACAAAGCGAAACTCCCTGCCCAAAAAAAACGTTTTAAGGGAAAGACTAGGAAAATTATGGGTGATTTTCAGAAACAGCCTCCCAGATGCTTTGGTGGTAAGTATGAATTCTACATAACGGGTCTGTGGCTGGGAAGAGCCACTTCTCTGAACCTTTGTTTACTCTTTTGAAGTGGGAACAAACAGCAGTACCTACTTCAAAGAGTTGTTCTGAGGATTAAAAGAGATAATCCATGTAAAACACCTAGCAGACTGTCTAATCCATAGAAGGCACTTAATTCACCCGAGGTCTTACTGTCATTATTATTTCATCCTTATCATCAACGAAGAGAAATTCTCATATGCTACAGGTTGGAGCATAACTACTATAGCCTATCTGAAACGCAGTATAATAATTAGGTATAGATTTTTTAAATGCAAGAATTCTGTTCCAGGAATTTCATGTCTAGGTATTCATCCTTAATACTCTGGAGTTAATAAAAAGGATATGATATACTTTTATGTAATGATATGTATTTATATCATTACATAAAAGTATGATATATATATCATGTACATAACGCAGATTATATATAGTATATGTAATATAACGTGATATATATAGAGCATAATATGATACATTGTATTACAATCTAATCCCATTTCCTTACTATTCCTTTTTTTTTTTCTTTGAGATGGAGTCTCGCTCTGTCACCCAGGCTGGAGTGCAGTGGTGCGATCTTGGCTCTGCCTCCCGGGTTCATGCCATTCTCCTGCCTCAGCCTCCCAAGGAGCTGAGAGTACAGGCACCCGCCACCACGCCTGGCTAATTTTTTGTATTTTTAGTAGAGACGGGGTCTCATCATGTTAACCAGGATGGTCTCGATCTCCTGACCTCATGATCCACCTGCCTCAGCCTCCCAAAGTGCTGGGAATACCGGCATGAGCCACTGGGCCCGGCCCTTACTGTTACTTTTTAAAGAGACAGGGTCTCACTCTGTTGCTGAGCCCGGAGTGCAGTAGCATGATCATAGCTCACTGTAATCTTGAACTCCTGGGCTCAAGGGATCCTCCCACCTCAGCCTCCCAAGTAGCTGGGACTATAGGTGCACCATGCCCAGAAGATTTTTATTTTTGTAGAAATGGGATCCTGCTATGTTGTCCAGACTGGTCTTGGTCTCAAGTGATACTCCTGCCTCAGACTCCCAATGTGCTGGGATTACAGGCATTAGCCACTGGGCCAAGCCTCCATTTATATAAGAAAGCACAGTCTGCACATTGTACATTAATATTCAAAGAGGCATCATTCATAATAGCCTAAAAAGTGGAAATAATCAGTAAATGAATAAATAAAATTAGTGTATCCATATAATGGAACAGTATTCAGCCATAAAAAGTGCTGATACAGGTTACAGCATAGATGAACCTTGAAAACATGCTAAGTGAAACAAGTCAGACACAAAAGGCCACATAATGTATGATTCCATTTATGGAAAATGTCCAGAATGGAGAAATCCATAGAAACAAAGTAGAGACTAGTGGATACCTGGGGCTGGGGTGGGGTGGTGGGTAAGGGGAACGACTGCTCATTGGTTTTGGCGGGGGTGGGTGTGAAAATGCTCTAAAAGTTGATTGTAGTGACGGCTGTACATCTCTGTGAATATCCTCAAGTATCTATAAAACTCTATAAAGGAAAATTACAATTTGTCGCAAATTAGTCACTTACCATCCATGAGAAGCCAATGGCCAGTGAGAACCCAGATGAGGACGAGCATGACAGACAGAGAGAATGACAGCAACTCAGCAGCAGTGAAACGTCCACAGCAACCAAAGGAAATCCTGGAAAACACACAACGCTTATTGGACAGTGGGCACACTTTATTCAATAACCAAACTCTCCTTTGGTATTTCATGATCAGAGTTCATGATGGCTGGATTAGAATAGCAGACAATACCAAGATAGCTTGAAATCCAAAATACTCAATCCTTTTTTTGAGAAACCTATGGAAAACTCACAGGAATATACTTCTGCACCATCTGAAAATGTCTTTTTGGGGCCAATTATCAACAGTGGCATTTAGAAGTTTGAAGTGACAATATCGACCTCTGGAAAAGCTAGTAAGTATGGAGGAAATTATATTCTTATGAGGAAAACAAAATGAAGAAATGCCAACAATTCAACGCATTTACCAAAGATGGTATTACTCTATTTAGAAGATGGTAAATCTTTTTGTTATCACTAATTCCTGGGAACATCAGCTGCCACCAGTGACTGGTTTCCTAAGTGCGTTCAGCATCTCCATTAGCACAGAATTTTGCTTCTGTGCAGCAATGAGTTTGAGTTAAAGTGTGAATACTAGGATTAAATGCAAGTAGGTAGCATATCCAGGCCACCGAAGACCAAAGGCAAAGAAGAATGTTTGAGTTCAACCACTATTCTCATATTTCATCAACTCACAGTAAAGGAATGAAAGCACTGTTTCAAAAGAAAACTGCTCATCTTTCAAAGATCTAAGTAGGAAGCACATTACAATGACTCAGACTTCCTAAGTTTTGTTTGTATTTCCTCTGACATGAGAAGGTACAAAAGGAAGTACTAGCTTCTGGTTTTAAAGATCAAATGTCTCACTTCCCGGGTCTCACTTCCCAGTCTTCTGGCATTTCTGTGCTCCAGCCAATACCAGAAATTGAGACTCCTAATAATGCTATCAAATATGACAGAAAAATATATACAAGTTTATAATTTAAGAGGAAAGTCCCAATTCCTTACTTGTTCTGAGGTGAGCAGGGTCTTGTTAAATACTGGCACATCGGGAGGAGAAGAAAAGCAAAAGCTATCGTTGCAAGAACTAGAGAAAGAAAAGGTATAATTTTTTTAAACAACTGGAAGAAAAATGGCATGACTTATAGAAATTTCATTCCCCAAAACACTAGACAAGTGGATACAGTTAATTGACTAGAGAAGAAAAATATCTTCCTTTAATACTGAACAAAAAACCTCTTCAATAAAAAAAGTACCTGATTTGAAGTAGGGGAAAGCATAGGTAAGTTTTCTAAAAGATAAACAGCAGCAGGCCATGGGATGACCTCCTAACAAGTCTTGTAGCATTTTGCTGATCATTTTTTTTTTTTTTTTTTTAACATTTCCATCAATGCTTAGCTTGAAAACACACCAAAGAGCTGACAGTCCAATCACTTTGATTAGCTATCCATGTTTCTACCTGCAAGAACGTGGGTAGAGGCTGACAATGACCTTTATGCCAAGCTCAACCGTCTGGTAAACTACTAGTAATCTAGAAAAGGCACCACAGCCAAAGCAGAGCAATATTGCTCTGGTGTGATAAAATTCCTGCATTTTCACATCTCCAGCCTTTCTTTGAAATTGTGTGGGCAGGTCTCAACAGATGATGTGGATGAAATGGTTCAAGGAGGAGGTGGGGAAGGGCGGCACGGTTGAGAGGGAAGAGATGAAGCCAAGATTTATGAAGAAAAACTTACATGACATGGTATACAAATCTTAATTTTTGAACAGTGATAAAGGTGAAAAATTTTCCTTTTAGTATGTTAAGACTAGACAGAGAAACTCATATTTACCTGCCGTACATATTGTGAAAACTACTTGAACTGAGTCAAAGAAGAAGAACATTACTAAAAGAGAGACAGATGCTCCAATCGGAAGGAACAGAGCCTGGGTAGAGTCAATTGTTTGGATGCCTGAAAGAGAAAAACAGACAGATTAATAACTTATTATGCAACAGGCACTGTGCCTATGTACTTCATATACATTAACTTGCAAAAATGCAGACAGTTTTAGGGATTATATGTAAAACATGGATTATCCAGGCCCTACCAGTCTTTCTTTCCTAATGAGATTATGAGCTCCTTGTTCTCTTCATGGTGCTTTCATTACAGTAGACGCTCAAGAATATTTGTTGAAGTGAACTACTACCTCCTGGTGTTAACCATCTGGATGACAGGATCCAAACCACCACCAAGAACAAAAAAGAGGTAGTAAAAACCCAGATTAGTCAATTTGAGTAAATCTGTGGTCTTGCACATAGGTTTGGTAAAAGAAGTGGTTTAAACCCATTGACTAAAAGGACTTCTCATCACCTGTGGGTTTAATGTACTCATTTTCACGCTTTCCAATTGTTGCTAATAGTTGAGAACTGACTTGGATGATAGGGGGAGAGGAGGACAACAAGCCACAGCTGAAAAGAGCAAATGAGAAAAATTTTATTTGGCCAGATGTGGTAGCTTAAGCCTGTAATCCCAGGATTTTGGGAGGCTGAAGTGGAAGGATGGCTTGGGACCAGGAGTTCAAGACCAGCCTGGGCAACACAGTGAGACCCCCATATCTATCTATTCAATATTTACAAAAAAAAAAAAAAAATTTTATGGGAACATTTTAAGGTACCAGAATAGGAGATGAATGGGGGAAAATAATCTCTTGGGCTAGAGTAGGATTTAGCAAAGGGGTTCTCAAATTCTTGGCTTCCCATTAGTTTTTAAAAAATTACAGGCTGGGCGCGATGGCTCATGCCTGTAATCCTAGCACTTTGGGAGGCCTGAGGCAGGCAGATCATGGGGTCAGGAGATTAAGACCATCCTGTGAATGGTGAAACCCTGTCTCTACTAAAAATACAAAAAATTAGCTGGGCGTGGTGGTGGGTGCCTGTAGTCCCAGCTACTTGGGAGGCTGAGGTGGGAGAATGGCGTGAACCTGTGAGGCGGAGCTTGCAGTGAGCCGAGATCCTGCTACTGCACTCCAGCCTGGATGACAGAGCGAGACTCCGTCTCCAGGAAAAAAAAAAAAAGTCCAAACCCAGACAAATTAAATGAAATCACAGGGGTTAGGCCCAGCTAAAAACTCCTCACAAAACTGTATTTTGCATCTAGAATTGAGAACCATTAATAAAGAAAAGTACACAAAAGGAATCAAAGAAATCTTCATATGATCTATAATAATGAAATAATAGAAGAAAAAGGCTGGGTGCAATGGCTCATGCCTGTAATCCCAGTACTTTGAGAGGCTAAGGCAGGAGGATCACTTGAGGCCAGGAGTTCAAGACCAGCCTGGTCAAAATAAGGAGACCCTATCTCTAAAGAAAATTAAAAAAAAAAAAAAAAAAATTAGGCATGATATCTTGAGCCTGTAGTTCCAGCTACTTGGAGGCTGAAGTGGGAGGCTCACTTGAGCTCAGGAGTCAAAGGCAAAAAAAAAAAAAAAAAAAGTCTCTTCATTATATTAAGGCTACAAATAAAATATGTAACCAGGATAAACATAGCAAGACACAAAGGGTTGCAATGATCAACAAAATTTCTCTTAGGTATTTAAATCTGCCTGTCCCCAAAAGAGCTATTTAGGGTTTTTGATTAACTATATCTATAAAACAAAATTGCTTCTCAGGGACTAGGTAGATGAGTGAAATAATTCACTTAGGAATAGGGCAGTTCAATTTAGGAAAAGTCAACTATGTGCCATGACAAACACAAATTATCTTGGAAGCAGTCTGTCCTGACTCTAGTCAAATCCATCCAGTTTGGCCCATGGATCACTTTGGGAAGTGTATCCATGAGACAAAACTCTATGAAATCTCTAACTACATTTTACCTAAATAGTTTTTAAATGTAAGTGCTCTACAGTAGTTCAAAGAACTGCTAGAGGAAGATACAGATTTTCAGTGCCTTTCACTACATAAAATAATGGTTTCTCATATAAATAACTGTTTATCATAGCAACAAAGCATCATACAGTCTACAGATCATACTGGTTCAAAGTATGATCAGAAAATTAAATGACTAGCTACAATAAAGCCTGCAGTGGTGAGGTATCTAAGAGATGCATTTGTTTATAATAAAGCTAAATTTTAAAAGTTCAGTCTGCAATTAAATGCAAAATTGAATACAAAGGACCTTTCTGGAATATTAGAATGCACAGATTTTTTTTTTTTTTTTTAAACCACAGATTTTTGAACCAGGAGGCAATGTCACAGGGCAAGCAAAGTGCCTTTAGTTCCTGACAATATGCTACCTAAAACAATGTCCATGACTTCAGTACTGCATCTCCTAAAGTTCTGGAGATAAAGGTCTTGAAGGGGAAGGAGGTAATTAATTAGAAATTTTAGCCAAACTCCAGTGACCTAAAAACAAAGCAAAATTGAGCAAAGCAAAAACAGAGTAGCCACAATTGGGAGGACATACGCAAGTGCAGTTGCATTATCTTTAAGGCAAAAATCAACATAGGAAATAGGCTTGGTAATGGAATTAAAAATTTTGTACAGCAACATTATTTTTAACATTCAATGAACATGGCTATAGGCTAAATGCATGTCTGGTATGGAATAGACACTGAGCAATAAACCAGTAACTGTTAAGAAAATTACTGACTTTGCACCTCCCTGTAAGAAGGATGCTTTTGACTATTTGCTGAACACTTATTATATATATAGTAAGCAACAGGAGGGATTAAAAGAAAGTCATTTCCAGATCTCATGAAGTTTACAATCTAAGCAGGGAGATTAAAATGTGTATCTCTACTAAAGATGAGAATCCCAACTATAAATCTCCATCAATCTCTATAACTCAAATAAATTATAACTGCAGTTTAGTAAAAGACTTGAAGATGTCAGATAATTGGGCAGGGGTGTTCATGGCTTCTTTTTAAAATTACACTTAATACTACTTAAATGATGTGCCACGGGAAAATAAGTTTCTATATTGGCTTCTTGGGGGCAGATACAGAAGTCAGAACAAGGTCAGGGGAAAACAGAGGACCTGGAGGGAACTCCTGCCCTCCACCCCCATTCCTGTCACTTTCTTTCTAACCTTTTTTATTGTGAAGCATCACACACAGAAAAGCACAAAAATGTAGAGTTCAGTGAATTATTACATATTTAATATAATTCAAGTCAAGAAACAAACCAACCCTAGAAATCTTCCTTTGTGTCCCTCTCAATCACTACTCTCTCTCTCTCTCATTCTCCTGAAGGGAACTGCTATCCTGAATTATGACACATGTTTTCCACCCAAGCATGCAATTCCTTAAATACTATTTTGCTTGTTTCCTAATTTTTAGATACACTGAGTTATGTAGTTAATTTTTTGTGTCTGGCTTCTTTCACTCAATGTTATTTGTGAGAATCATCCATGCTGTTTTATGTAGCTATAGAAGTTCACTTGTTTTCACTGTATGAATACAGTAAAATTTATTTATCCATTCTATGGCTGACATTTGGATTGTTTCCAATTTTTTGGTTATTACAAATAATGCTGCTCTAGGCACTCTTGCACATGACTTGACGCACATGTGATAGTATTTGTTGCATATATAACTAGGAGTGACACTGCGGGTTCCAAGAGTGTTTACATTGTCACCTTTAGTAGGTAACATCAAACTGCCTTCCAAAGTGACCATACTAACGCATGCTCTCCAATAACGCGAGAGGGTTCTTTGTTGTTGCTGTGCATCCTCATCGACACTGGGATTAGTCAAGGTTTTTAATTTTAGCTATTCTGGTGGTGGGCACGTAGTGCTCTTTCATTACTGTCTTCTTCACTTTTTCACTTTTACTTTTCTGCTTTCTAATGAGTTGAGTGCCATAGTTCCTGGCAGCCCTGATCAACTTTTTGTCTTACTTCCATGTGTTTCAAGTTGCCCAGATAGGTGGAACATTATTATAATCCGAAGTAATAATTACCCAGTCTTTTGGTCAAATAACCTAGGGCACCCTGCAGGGAGAAACATTCAATTACAAAGAGATTTCTCCATTTTTAAGTTCTGTTTTTTTGGGGCATGAGTCACATGGCCCATCTAACCCTCTGTCGAGTCTCACTTAATGCTTCTCCTTCTCCTAGCTCCTATTATAATTAAGGACAGTAGAATCATTTCTGACGTATTCAAAGCATGTAATCATAGAGTAACCCTTCACCCCTATACCCCACCAATGATGCTGGCTACACCTACAACTTTTCCTACTCTCCTGTCTCTACAAATTCCTTGTTTCTTATTATTTTGGGAGTTGGCAGCTACAGTCTTTTAAAAACATCTATCTCATTACTGTCTCCTTCTATCAGTCTGAAACACTCTTGACAAAAATCTTAACAGTAAATTTATACTTTCTTTTTCTTAAAACCTTCTCCCCAATTGTTCTACACTGTTAATCATTCAGGACTTCCATCCCCTTAGCAACTACAAACTCTCTGTTTCTCTGTCCATCTTTCTATTATTTATTTGATGCTTGATAAATGCAGCCTGTTTTCCATGCCATCCTTTCAATCTGTAATAATATTATATTCCATAATCAAGTACTGGTCGGCCATCTTTGTAATGGCTTCTTCATTATGTTCTTCTTTGAGGAAGTGAATTTTGCATTCTATGGTAATCTGTCCTTATCCCATTGGTATCCACTGCTCAGAGCAGGCACTGAAGAAATGTTGTCAAGGATAATTTAATACAACATAGCTGGCAGAGTTAAGAAAAAGACCATTTAGGCTGGGTGCAGTGGCTCATGCCTGTAATCCCAGCACGTTAGGAGGCCAAGGTAGGCGGATCATTTGAGATCAGGAGTTCGAGACCAGCCTGGCTAACACTGCGAAACCCCATCTCTACTAAAAATACAAAAATTAGCCAGGCATGGTGGCAGGCGCCTGTAATCCCAGCTACTCGGGGGCTGAGGCTGAAGAATTGCTTGAACCCAGGTGGCAGAGGTTGCAGTGAGCTGAGATTGCGTCATTGCACTCCAGCCTGAATGACAGAGCAAGACTCCATCTTAAAAAAAAAAAAAAGGAGCTATATTACCCCGTAACTTCTTTCCAGTGTAGACTGATACAACCACTTCTTGTTTTTGGGATTAAACTTAGACGTAATAATACAGGTAGATTTTCTGTGATGCAACATACAGCAGATTTATAATCTGGTTTAAGAACATCACTTGCATATGTGCTATATAATACGGGACTTTTAAAAAGAGTTTCAGGAGTATAAAGTGATTTGGCTTAACACGTTCATAGAAGGTAAGCTGCTATGTAATAATTTAATCTAAAAATCAGATTTTGCACCGGGTTTTATGTGGTTCCTAGCACTGGTAATAACTACTGGTATGGAATTTTATATCATACAAGGATCCATGTCATAAATTTAAGAAAAGACTCATTATATTTAAATGATTCTACTTACCATCTTTATCATGCCCACTTTGGCACTGCCAGGGACAATGAAACACATGTGACTCAGCCTGTGCCCGGTGAAAACTGGGCAAATACAACTTGGTTGACAGTGCACTATAGTAACTACAGAAACTAAGATACATAATAAATGATCTCTTTTCAATTTAACATCCATGGTCCTCCAATCAATATTTGATCTACCTTTTTATTAGATCTCTAGCATTTCCTCTCTGTTAGGTGGCGCCCTTACCCTGTCCTACGGGTCGTGATCTCTGTGCCTGTTATTATATGCTCCCCTAACCTGAAAAGACGACTTCTCCACCTATCCACATTCACTAAGTCAAACCCACCTTCTGTTGTAAAGAAACCTTATCTGACCCGTTGCTGCTCACCTGACTTGCCCATCTCTTTATTCTCCTTCTACATGGATGTCAAAATGATTTCATCTGTAGAGCTTCCTCTGATAACAGCTGCATGTGGGGGATTCTGAGGCTATGGTAAGGGTCACTGAAAAAAGGTACTTGCCCCATATATAGGAAGTGAAGAGGTATTTGCCATCTCTATCTTGGCACTTTTTTTTTTTTTGAGATGGAGTTTCGCTCTTGTTGCCCATGCTGGAGTGCAATGGCACGATGTCGACTCACTGCAACCTCCGCCTCCCGGATTCAAGCAATTCTCCTGCCTCAGCCTCAGAAGTAGCTGGAATTAGAGGCATGCACCACCACACCCAGCTGATTTTGTATTTTTGAGACGAGGTTTCTTCATGTTGGTCAGGCTGATCTTGAACTCCCAACCTCAAGTGATCCGCCTGCCTTGGCCTCCCAAAGTGCTGGGATTACAGGCGTGAAACACTGTGCCTGGATATCTTGGCACTTTTTAAAAAACATATTGGCAATAATTTCTCTTATACTTTTGCATCTTTCAAAACATCTAACAGAATGTCGAGTACATGGCAGATCTCAATCTCAATATAAATGTATTAATATTATCAAATCAAGTCACTTCAAATTCAAATCTTTCCATAATAAACATCAAACATTTTTATTAATACTATTGAGGTACAATTACATACCATAAAATTCACTCATTTTAAGTATAATTCGATGATTTTTTTATACCAATCATAAATCCTTAAACCCAGTAAATTATTAACTGGAGGTACAGAAATAGCCAAATTAAGAAAACTACATGCACAGAAGTTAATTGACATAAAATATCTTACTATTATTGGTGCTGTTGCCATTGAAAGACCCAGAAGAACTATTACTGTCTTTCTCCTTATCTTGATTTTCAAAGTCCATATTAAGGGACCTGTGGAAAAAAATTTTATAGTTAAGTTGGTTTTGCTTACAAAAGAAGCAGGTCAGAAAAGTCATAATATGACAATATTTTTAAATGCCAAGGAATTAGGAAAGAAAAGAAGGTCTCTTTTGAACAACTCTGAAAAATAGCTCTTGACACATTTTAAAAAACAATCTTCAGTCCTTCCAATGTGTCAGTTCAAGAGTTTTCCTGACTGCAGATGAAAGCATTCCAAGGCAGCTGAACCTTCCACTCCTATCTCTGAGCATATAATATCCTTAACTACTTACTTATGATAAAAACCTAGAAGGAGAAATGTCAAAGGGCAAGCACATTTTGAGACTTTTACATACCACACAACTGTCTGCAAAAAGGCTGCATCAATTTACTCTCTCATCAGCGTATGAGAGCCCTCATTTCCCTATACCCTGTCAGCTGCAATTCAACAACAAAACAAATTTGAGCTGTTCTAGGTACTGGAGGGACAATAAATAGCAAACACATGACTGGATCTTATATTCAAGGGGGGAGACATAATAGACCAGAAAAATAAGTTCAATACATAGTGTGTTAATGGCAGGTGCTAAGGAGGAAAAGTAGGAAATGCAGGACTTAGGGTTTGAAATTTTAGACAGGATGGACAGGAAGGCCTCAGTGACAATGACTTCAGAGTCGAGACCTGAAGGAAGTAGTCACTGTCAATCTGGGGAACTAAAAATGGCATGTCACATTGTTCCTTAACCAGTGAACAATGTTGTGTACAAAAGCTTGCTCATTTATTTCTTTTTTTGTGAACTATCTATCCAAGTCCTTAGCTAATTTTCCACTAGTGTTTTCCTGTAAAGAAGGGGTTTGTGGGCCGGGCGCAGTGGCTCATGCCTCTAATCCCACCACTTTGGGAGCCTGAGGTGGGTGGATCACAAGTTCAGAAGATAGAGACCATCCTGGCCAACATGGTGAAACCCTGTCTCTACTAAAAATACATAAATTAGCTGGGCATGGTGGTGCACGCCTGTAGTTCCAGCTACTTGGGAGGCTGAGGCAGGAGAATTGCTGGACCCTGGAAGGCAGAGGTTGCAGTGAGCCGAGATTGTGCCACTGCACTCTAGCCTGGCGACAGAGGGAGACTCTGTCTCAAAAAAAAGGCGGGGGAGGGGTTGTGTTTGTTTGTCCAAAAGAACTTTCTGTTATGATGGTCTTTATCTGCACTGACAAGTGCTGTGGACATTAGCCACATTATGTGCTCACTGAAATGTGGCTGGTAGGACAGAGAACTGACTTCTAAAACTACACAACTTTTAGATAAAAACACATGGTCAAGCTTTGTGACCTTGGATTTGGAGTGGATTCTTAGATATGATGCCAAAAACACGAGTAAAAAACAGAGAAAAACTTAAAAACTTATGTGCTTCAAAGGATACTATCAAAAAAGTCAAAAGACAACCCATAGGATGGGAGAAAATCTTTGCAAATCATATATCTGATAAGGGACTTGTGTCTAGGATATATAAAGAACTCTTACACCTCAATAATAAGAAGGACAACCTGATTTTAAAATGAACAAAGGATCTGAAGAGACATTTCTTCAAAGAAGACACACAAATAGCCAATGAGGCCATGAAAAGATGTTCAACACCGTCAGTCATCAGGGAAATACAAATCAAAACCATGAGAAACTGGCTGGGAGCAGTGTGCTCATCATGCCTGGAATCCCAGCACTTTGCGGCTGAGGCAAGAAGAGGATCACTTGAGACCCCTGTGGGCAACACAGTGAGACCTTATCTCTATAAAAAATAAAAGAATTAGCTGGGTGTGGTGGCATGTGCCTACAGTCTCAGCTACTCAGGATGCTGAGGTAGGAGATCACTCGAGCCCAGGAGGTGAAGGCTGATGGCGGCACTGCACTCCAGCCTGAGCAACAAAGTGAGACACTGTCTCCTCAAAACAAAACAAAACAAAACAAAACAAAAAAACTACCATGAGAAACCACTTCCCACATAGCAAGATGGCTATAGTAAAAAAGTCAGATAACTAACTGTTGGCAAGGACACAAGGATGTAAAACTGGAACCTTCATACACTACTAGTGGGAACGTGAACTGGTGGAGATACTCTGGAAAACAGAATCTAACCACGTTGACACCCTGACCTAAGAATTCCAATCTCCAGAACTCTGAAAAAACACATTTGTTGTTTAAGCCCCAGTCTATGGGTATTTCATGGCAGCCTGGGCTAATGCAGATCAGATTTCATACTTGAATCCTTTTACATGTATTGACATTTGTTTCAAGTCCCCATATATGGTCTGTATTAGTAAATATTCCACATACACTTGAGAACAGCATGTGTTCTGTTGTTGGATGAAATGTTCTATAAATGCCAATTAGGTCAAATTGATTAAGAGTATTGTTGAAATCCACTGTATCTTTGATTTTCTGCCTACTTATTCTATCAATTATTGAGAGTGGTACCGAAATCTTCAGCTATATTTGTGGATTTCTCCTTGGAGTTCTCTCAGTTTTTGCTTCATGTATTTTGAAGATCTTTTATTAGATACACAAACATTTATGATTGTTATATTCTCTTTCTTAATTGACCCTTTTGTCATTACCAAATAACCTTTTTGTCTGTGGCAGTATTCTTTACTCTGAAAGCTGCTTTGTCTTATATTAATACAGCCATTCCAGCTTTCTGTAGATGAGGATAAGCAGTGTGTATCTTTTCCCAACCTTTTACTTAAAAAAAATTTTTTTTTTAAATTTTAACCACTAGACAACAGGGATTAACCTTTTTTGGCTTTATATTTATAGTGTGCTTCTTGTAAGCAGCATATATTTGGGTCCTGCTTTTTTATTCAATCTCACAACTGCTGTTTTACTTATTTTTACTTTTTTTAGACAGAGTCTCACTCTGTCACCCAGGCTGGAGTGCAATGGCATGGTCTTGGCTCACTGCAAGCTCCGCCTCCCGGGTTCAAGCAATTCTCCTGCCTCAGCCTCCCAAGTAGCTGGGACTACAGGCGCATGCCACCATACCCCACTAATTTTTATATTTTTAGTAGAGACGGGGTCTCACTATGTTCGCCAGGCTGGTCTTGAACTCCTGACCTCATGATTCGCCTGCCTTGGCCTCCCAAAGTGCTGGGATTAGAGGTGTGAGCCACCACACCTGGACAACTGCTGTTTTAAAGAGGTGTGTAGACCAATTTCATTGAATGTGATTAGTGATACAATTAGGTTTGAGACTATCATTTTCAAACCTCAAAATAGTTTGAGACTATTTGTTTCCTACTTGTCTTATTTCCCCTTAACCTGACTTCGTTTGGATTAATATAGTATTTTTTATGATCCAATTTGATCTCCTTTGTTGTCCTATGAGCTGTAACTCTTTGCTTTTTAATTTTAGTGGCTGCTGTAGAGTTTATAGTATACATCTTTGACACAGTCTACCTTCCAGTTACAATGTAACATTCATGTATAGTATAAACAGCTTACAATAGTTTATATTTCCTTCCCTCAACCTTTGTGCTACTGTGGCCATGCATTTAACTCTTACATGTTATCTTATAAACCTCACAATATATTATTTTTATGTCATCAATTTTCATTCATTCATTCATTCATTCATTGTCTCACTATGTTGCCCAGGCGGGTCTCAAACATCTGGGCTTGAGCAATCAATCCTGTTTCAACCTGCCAAGTAGCTGGGATTACAGGCACATACCACTGTGCCCAGCTTCAGTCAATTATCTTTTACACAGCTGTAAATAAGAAAAAAACTTTTATTGATGCATTTTCATTTCTGGTGATCTTAACTCCCTTGGGTAAATACAGATTGACCGCTGGTACCATTTTCGCTCTGCTCAAAAGACTTCCTTTAACATTTTTTTAGTGTAAGACGGCTGGTGATGTGATGAATTCTTTCAGGTAGTGTATGGTGTGTCAGAAAACATCTTCACTTTGGCTTCATTTTTAAAAGATATTTTAGCTACAGAATTTTACAGTGAGTTTTTTCTTCCTGTACTTTAAAGCTACTGTTAACACTGACTTTTCACTTGTATTTTCAAATCTGACATCATCCTCATCTTTTCTCCTCTATACCTAACATGCTTTTTTGCCCCCTCTGGCTGCCTTGAGGATTTTGTTTCACAGCTCATTTTGAGCTACTGATTATGTATCTTGGTGTAGTTTTCTTCATGTTTTTTGTGCTTGGGGTTCATTAAGCTTTCTGAATCTGCAGATTATAGTTATCATCAAATTTAGAAAAAACCTGGCCATTATTTCTTCATGTATTATTCTGTCCCTCCCTTTCTTCTCCTCCTTCAGGGACTCAATTACCCATATAGTAGGCCACTGGAGGTTTCTCTCTAATGTTCAATGATATCTCCATTATGCTCTTTTCATGTTTAAAAAATTATTCTTTTCTGTACTTCATTTTGGATAATTTCTACTGCTGTGCCTTCAAGTTCACTAATCTTTTCTTCTGCAATGTCTAATTGCTGTTATTCCCATCCAGTGTATTTTTCATCTCAGACATTGTTGTCTTGATTTCTGAAAGTTTGATTTGGTTCTTCTTTATAATTTCCACGTATTGGCCAGGCGCAGTGGTTCATGACTGTAATCCCAGCACTTTGGGAGGCTGACGTGGGTGGATCTCTCAAGGCCAGGAGTTCGAAACCAGCCTGGCCAACATGGTGAAACCCCATCTCCACTGAAAATACAAAAATTAGCCAGGCGTGGTGGCCCACACCTATAGTCCCAGCTACTTGGGAGGCCGGAGAATCGCTTGAACCCAGGAGGTGGAGGTTGCAGTGAGATCACGCCACTGCACTCCAGCCTGGATGACAGAGCAACTCTGTCTCAAAAAATAAAATAAAATAAAAATAACCTCCATGTATCTAACTTTTTGTATATATGGAATACCAGTATATCTGTTTTGATGTTATGCTAACATCTGGGTCAGTTCTGGGTCAGTTTTGATTGACGGATTATTTTCCTTATCCTGGGTCATGTTTTCCTTCTTTTTTGCCTGTCTGATCATCTCTGCATGCATGCTAGGCATTGTGAATTTTACCTTATCTGAATATTTTTTATTCCTATTAATTTTGAGCTTTGATCAGGGATGCTGTTAGATACCTGGCTTTAATTGATTTTTGTTTCCATGATTTGTTAGGTGGGTCTGAAGCAGTGCTCAGTCTAGGGTAATTATTCTCTATCACTGAGGCAAGATCTCAGTACTCTACCCAATGCCAAATGAATTGTAAGTTTTTCCAATCAGGCTTCTGGAAACAGGTATTCTCCCTTCTAATCCTTTCACATTATTCTTTCCTCCACCTTAGGTCATTTCCACATATGCATATACTAATTAATACTGTGATGAGGCTGAGTGCAGCGGTTCATGCCTGTAATCCCAGCACTTTGAGAGGCCGAGGCGGGCAAATCACGAGGTCAGGAGTTCGAGACCAGCCTGGCCAACATGGTAAAACCCTGTCTCTACTAAAAATACAAAAATTAGCCAGGCGTGATGGTGGGTACCTGTAATCCTAGTTACTCGGGAGGCTGAGGCAGGAGAACTGCTTGAACCTGGGAGGCGGAGGTTGCAGTGAGGCAAGATTGTGCCACTGCACTCCAGCCTGGGTGACACAGTGAGACTCCAACTCAAAACAAACAAACAAACAACAAACAAAAAAACTGTGATGAATGTTCAAGGAGTCTGTGTAGATCTCTGTGTTTTCTCATTTTGCAGCTCACTTTTCTTTTGTACTCTGTTCTATTACCTCTAGCTGCCTCTAGCCATCTCTTGGACTCTCAGTTCCCTCTCTTCAACTTAGGAAATCTTTCTCTCTGCACCATGACTGGAAACTATCTTAAGACAGTATGATGGGAAAACTATTCCTCAACTCTCAGGAATACTGTCCTTTGCTGTCTGATGAAAAATATCTTGAAAACTGCTGTGTCATGAGGTTTACATGTTTTTTATTGTTTTTAAAGTTGCTTCAGGTGGGATGGTAATTCGGTCTCTGTTCCTCTATCTTGGCTGGAAGTACAAGTGGCTCTAGGTAGTTCTTTTAAATAGGTCCTGAACTGGGCAGATTTTTAAGTGAAGGAAAAGGCCTTTTAAAATTTGTTCATGTCTTTAAAAGTCCCTGGGGGTACGAAACATTGATGAATTTTATCCCTTTCTTTAGGAAAGGAGAGGATCCTAGAAGGAAGAGGTAGGTCATAATTCTTCCTGGAAGAAACTTAACCAAACGATTGGGCTCAGGTCACACTGATCATGCTCTTAACTTTGTAGTTTCCCACGTCTATGACTCAAAACTTCTTGCTGGATTCGAAAGACTTGCCCCTCTACTAACAGCCTGACTCTAGCTGCCACTCTTGTTTCCTGTACTTTCAGGCACTGTCTAAAACTCTCTTATCTGTTACTGGTACTGAGGAAGCCTCAATTACAATGGGAGGTCTGGGTAGGATAATCTATGGAGTAGGGACTGGTTAGTTACATGTCACCCTGTTCTCATATAAATTTGGCCAACGAACTGTTTAACAAACTGTTCCACTGGAGGGCAGCCCCAGTGGGTGACAGTTCCCCAGCAGGACCAAAACACGATGACTTTTAGATGTGGTGGACTCCCTGAAACATGGTTAAGACTCCTTCTGAAATATGGTCAGGGGTCTGACATGTTGGCTTTCCTTTGGGTTTTTTTATTTTTAAAAAGCCTTGGATTTTAGATGATTCATATATAGTATTTAAGACATTATATTTCTCCAGTCATCAGAGGAAGACACATTAGCAGAGATTAAAACATACACTTACTGCTCATACCTCAGTCACCCTTAGAGGAATAGCTATGGCAACTGGCTCCTGAAAAACTTTTTCCTATTGATTTTAATTAGTTCCACAACAAACTAGATGTAATATTTTGCATATATTTCCCCTGCCAAGGCACCTGTGGTAGTTTCTAGTACATGGTTTCACTTCTATGATCTTTTAAGCTTTAATTCATGTTTTCGCACAGCAGAGCTAACAATGTGCAGGGACCTAAACTCTAGGATTGGTGATGCATTTAATGGGAACGTCTCTGCAGTCTCTGCAGTCAATGCAACGTGAAGACTGCTCCTTCCCTGGGGGCATGCTTTGGAAAGAATGTATTAATTTAAACTGAGTTTTTCAAATTCACTTATGAATGGAGTAACAATAACTATACTTGTTATGTTCTGTTTCACAGAATCTGGTGACAGCAGGTTAAATTTGCAGGAATTTTTATCTACATCTCTACTCTTGGGGCTATACAGACTGCCAGCTTCTCTTACTTTTTCTGTTGGCATTATATCACTATTCTGGATTGGAAGGTTGCCAGTCATCTCTTTGGTTTAACCCTAGGCACAGCTGCTACAGAGCCTCTCCCATGAGACTGGATGAGTGAGAATAGGTGCTGAGAACCCCCCGCGGGACAGGATGAAGGGTTATATAACTCTATTTCAATTTGTTATTAATTGAGAACTATTTATAACTCCATCCTGGATGTTTTAAGGCAAGATTTCCCCGTTTTTTCAAATACAGCTGCTCCCTGACTTACGATGGGGTTATATCCCAATGAACCCAGGCAAGCTGAAAATCTCGAGTTCAAAATGCATTTAATATTCATACATCTAACCTACTGAACATCATAGTTCAGCCCAGCCTACCTTAAACGTGCTCAGAACACATACATTAGCGTACAGTTGGGCAAAATCATCTAACACAAAGGCCTGTTTTGTAATATAGTGCTGAATATTTCCAGTTACTTACTGAATACTGTACACTGAGAGTGAAAAACAGAATGGTTGTATGTGTACTTGAAGTACAGTTTCTACTGAAATCATACTGCCTTTGTACCATCATAACGTGGAAAAATCTTAAGTCAAACCATCATTAAGTCAAACCATTGGTAAGTTGGGGGCCTTCTGCAGCAGAAAGTAGTGGTCAACTTCAAACCAGTTTTAGCTGGTCCATTTTTTTAGCATCTAACTGACAAGAACTGTAGCAGGGGTAGGAAAGCCTTAGGCAGGAATGAGGTACTATCAGATGGTGGGGGAGGGTGGAGGAGTGGTAGGAAGAGCAAGCATTCTTCTTAGTTCTCCGTGTAATCAGAAAACCTTGAATTTCTTGCTGCCTCAAATAAGCTTAGCTAAAATCAAGCCTTGTTTGGTTGTTAGAAGCAGACCATCGGTCACCACTGCACAAAACAGAAATGGGGCTAAATGAATTGGTAGGGCCTTACCTATTAGCTCAAGCTGGGAAGATTCATATCTTCCAGTTTTATAAAACAAGATTAAAGGGCCTGGGCTCAGCAGATCCCATGCCACTATGACTGGGGTCTGGTAATGTTACTCACACTGCACAGCTGACAGCAAACTTAAGCTATTTAAATAAAGTCTTTGCAGAAGACTCTGCTTCCAGAGCTATCCAGGACTATTTTCAATTACAGACCTTTAACTTAGCTTATTTGGTAATTTAATAAGTGCATAGACATCAGATTGCTAGGCTGGACCTAGAACAGTTTGTTACATCTTCATAGAAGACTACTCCTCATTCTCTTCCATCCTGACCTGCCTTCACAATCTTGTTATTACTATACAGTAACATATAATATGATGTTAATATAATGTTATAAATATACACTCCATCCAAATTGTATCCTGGATATTTGCAAGTCTAGGTACTGAAATCAATGTTTACGTTAGGTGCGGTGGCTCATGCCTGTAATCCTAGCACTTTAGAAGGCTGAGGTTGGTGGATCACCTGAGGTTAGAAGTTCGAGACCAGCCTGGCCAACATGGCGAAACCCTGTCTCTACTAAAAATACAAAAGTTAGCTGGGCCTGGTGGCGCACACCCGTAATCCCAGCTACTCAGGAGGCTGAGGCAAGAGAACTGCTTGAACCTGGGAGGTGGAGGTTGCAGTAAGCTGAGATCACACCACTTCACTCCAGCCTGGGCAAAAGAACGAAACTTGGTCTCAAAACAAAAAACAAAAAACAAAAAACAAAACAAAAAAAAGAAACCAATGATTAAATGATCAGCAGGACTTGAGCTATGGCTTTTTCATCAGAGACAACCATTTACCATCACAGAAAAAAATCCATCTAAATTATAGCATATTATATGCTTTTTTTTTGTCTTTTCATCAACTATGACTCAACAGGAAGTAGTTATGGGTCAAGGTGTAAGAGGTAAACAAATGTCCAGTTATTGATACTTATATAGAACCTACACTAAGAAAGACAGACTAAGAATCTGGGGAGGAAGAGACAGTCTCGGACTCAGCAGCTGACAGTCCAGAGGGTTAAAGTGATAATAGTTGAGCTTGATTGAGCTCATACCGTCAGGCACTATGTTAGGTGCTTTACAGGCAAGGTTTCTTTTGACTCATAGAAAAACTCCATGAGTGGGGTGACCACAAATCCCAACTTATGCCTGCTGCCCTGGCAAAATTATGAAGGAAACAAAAATATTTCACCCAAAAATATACTTCTTTGACATATTTCAGATGGCTTTCACAAGGGCTGGAAATATAAGAATAGCTGAGAGAAGCTGTGTGGGGCAGATTTGCATCTGTAGAGAAAACATACACTGATGCGGCTGAGGCATTTATCTGAGGCCCTACCTTGTCCAGACATAGGAAAGATTAATTGAGAGTCTGACACCTTAGAAGGTCAGAAAGAAACATATTCCATCTACTCTCTCAGGGCTGTGACCTGTGAGGTTTCATCTACATGACAGGACCACCTGTGCTAGCTGGGCCTCCTCTTCTCTCTCCCATAACCTGTCTCACCACCATAACCTGATTTACCACCATAATCTGTCTTGCCACACTCCAAGCCCTCATTCTTTCTGTAACCTCAAGGTGGTAAAAAACCATCAGCCATCTGGCCATTTTTTTTGTTTTGAGATCTTATATTTTGTAAGACTTTTGTGCACATTAACAAATCTGTGTGCCTCTTCTATTAATCTGCTATTTGTCAGTTGATTTTTCAGCAAGGATTCAGAGGGCACATAGGAAGTTTTCCCTTGGCCCTGTTACACAACTAATGGGCTCACTGCTTGATGCGCTACATCTTTCCACATCAGTACATACTGCTTTTTCCATAAAAACAAACCAAAAAACCTATTTCTCCCCAAGTAAACTTGATCTGGTATCATTTTTAGATGAGCTGCACATATGCTATCTTACTACAGAGAAATATTAAGACCAGGAGCCCTTACAGGTGAACGATATGGTTTAGCCTTGAACTGGGTAAGGTCCAGATGGCCACTGACCCTGTCAGCTAATTAGTGTCAGATAGAATGACAACTCATCAACATGCTTCAACTTTCAATTGGGTGTAAGTATAAATTCCAGTTTGGTGTTTTGGTCACTTTGATGTACATTTCACATGAAGTTTATTACAGACACTTTATCAAGAAGTAGGTTAATATTCTGTGAGTGCAATAATAAGGTTTTAGTGTGGCTGAGGTAGAGATCTGGTTGTATTTGATGTAAATTTGTTTCAGGGTAGAATTCAGTTGCAAAGAACAGAACTTTAGGAAATCAGCTACGGATTAAAAAGGATTTTCTGAGGAAGATTCTAGGCCTGCCCTTGGGAACTTCTACTGCCTGCCTCAGGACAAGGGGAAACATGGGCTTCTATTTAGGTATTGTTAGGTTCCTTGGTTCTGATCATGAGTGCTGTTAAGACAACTAGGTCTGTATTTAGCTGGCAACAGAGTACATTTCTGGGCTGCTGTGTGTGTGTGTGTGCGCGCGCGCGTGTGTGCGTGTGTGTGTGTGTGTGTCTGTAGCTGGCAACAGAGTACATTTCTGGGCTGCTGCGTGCGTGTGTGTGTGTGTGTGTGTATTTTTTTTTTTTTTGTGAGATGCAGTCTCACTCAGTTTGTGGCCCAGGTTGGAGTGCAGTGGTGCAATCTCGGCTCACTGCAACCTTTGCCTCCCAGTTCAAGCGATTCTCCTGCCTCAGCCTCCTGAGTAGCTGGGATTACAGGCATGCACCAACACGCCTGGCTAATTTTTGTATTTTGGGTACAGATAGAGTTTCACCATGTTGGCCAGGCTGGTCTTGAACTCCAGATCTCACATGATCCTCCCACCTTGGCCTCCAAAAGTGCTGGGATTACAGGCGTGAGCCACTGTGCCTGGTCTGCTACCAATATTTATTAACAGATCAACATTCAAGAATAATCAGTTTAAGAATTAACAGCCCGGGGCCGGGCGCGGTGGCTCAAGCCTGTAATCCCAGCACTTTGGGAGGCCGAGACGGGCGGATCATGAGGTCAGGAGATCGAGACCATCCTGGCTAACACGGTGAAACCCCGTCTCTACTAAAAATACAAAAAACTAGCCGGGCGAGGTGGCGGGCGCCTGTAGTCCCAGCTACTCCGGAGGCTGAGGCAGGAGAATGGCGCAAACCCGGGAGGTGGAGCTTGCAGTGAGCTGAGATCCGGCCACTGCACTCCAGCCCGGGCTACAGAGCAAGACTCCGTCTCAAAAAAAAAAAAAAAAAAAAAAAAAAAGAATTAACAGCCCGTTCACTTCTCCAGATATCCCAAAATATAACCTTAGATCACACTTAGCAATAAGTTGGTTATCTAAACCACAACATCCTGTTGCCTACTGTGCACCTTCAATTTTGGCAAAACTGCTTTTGCTAAAACACATTTTCATGCAATACCACCAATTTATATTGAAGGTACTATAATTCATTCAACATTTATTTGAATGCCTACTGTGAAATGAATGAAACTTAACGTTATATCCTCTTTATGAAGGTCTTTAGGATAAAAGTCTGTCTGATCTTAAGGCCAAGAACAGTTGCAATTCACCTGAACAACTGGGGTCTTCTGATTGAAGGAAGCTGAGAGAGTTTTACATTCTTTCTTTTTAAAGCTGGCTGCTACAAACCTTATGGTGGTCTTTGTGAACCACTAGTAACAAGGGTGCTGGCATTATGGTATGCATTTTTACATTTCTTTTTTGGCTCTATTTTGTATCCACTCATACTTTTACTTTTCTTTGGCCCCATTTTAATTTCCCTTGAAGTAACTTGCAAAAGTTAGTACATGCTCTGGAATAGGGCAGTGCAGAGCACAAATAAACAATTGTAGGAAGCAAAATGGAGGTGGGAGCATATCAGTTTACTGAAAGCTATACTTGTTCATCCATTTGCATTCCGATACCCGAGGACACTATGAATACTGGAGGATAAAAGCAAATGGAAATTTTTACCCTTCATATTTTAAGAATATTTTTTTCTCAGCTCCAGAATGGAGTGAAAATAAGAAAAATTTAATTTATAAAAAATTTTGAAAAGAATGTGTTTTTTGATAATCCTGCTATTGGAAGTGAGTACAATGACGAGGGGACTCACTGATTCAAGGTAAACACTACATGGTTAAACTTAGGTTAAGTTAAATATGTGTTCCTAGAAAACTTAACAGTGGTTTTATAAATTGAACATTTAATAGTGAATTGATGAAATTCTTAAATATATAAAAAATACTTGTCTACATATGCTGCAATGGACAAAATCATTCCCTACATCATCTAAAAAGTTCAGGCTTCTGTGTATGATGGAATGACAAAAAGGGTAGCTCAAAAGATAAACACATTACACACAACTAGAACATCATGACACTTGTGAACCACAGTGACACTTGTTCTAGTGAACCAGGTCTAACTACAATTATATGCACTTAGAATGAAAGGCATCACAATCCTATCAAGTAGAGTTCTTAGTAAAGAACTCAGTCAGCATCCCTGCAGGGTTATTAACCTGATGTTGTCTTCCTAGAGTAGGCTTGGGTACAAGTAAAGAACTCAGTATCTCTGCAGGCTTACTAACCTGATGTCTTCCTAGAGCAGGCTTGGGTATAAGTAAAGAACTCAGTATCTCTGCAGGCTTATTAACCTGATGTTGTCTTCCTAGAGTAAGTTTGGGTATAAGTAAATGAACTGCTCTCACTACCTAAGAAAGCATTGGTAGGTGCTTGCCTTTATAAAAAAGGAAATAGTTATGCTAGAGTTATAAAACAAATGACCAAAACTAACGCAAGAAAATCTAAATAGCCTCTTTTGAACAATGTTAAGACAGAAACTGTTACTAAAGAGGAATATTTTATAAAAGTCAGTAACTCAAGAAATAGATAACAATTATAAACATACAGAAAGTGAAAAGACAAACCCAGAGGCACTTATAAAAAACCCATTTTCACAATAAAGAACGAACTCTCAAAATTCAACAAGAAGAAAATCCAATTTTAAAATGGGCAAAAGAGTTGAAAAGACACCAAAGAAGAAGAGACATAGATGGTAAATGGGCACATGAAAAGATGCTCAACATCAGTATGCATTAAGAAAATGCAAACCAAAATTATAGAGAGATACCACTTCATACCCACCAGAACAGCAGAATAGCTATAATCATAAAGACAGACAATAACAAGTGTTGGTGAAGAAGTGGAGAAATTGGAACCTTCATACATTGCTAGTGGGAATGTAAAACAGCATAGCTGCCTCGGAAAACAGAAGCATTTCTTAAAATGTTAAGACTAAGAATTACCATTAGACTCAGCAATTCTGCTACTAGGTATCTGCTTGAGGGCAATAAATATGTTATGTCCACACAAACTTGTACACAAATGTTCACAGTAACATTACTCATAAAAGCCAAAAAAGGGCAACAACCCAAATGTCCATCAACCAATGAATGGAAAAACAAAAGAGAATATTATTCAGCAATAAAAAGGAATGAAATACTGATAACATGCCACAACATGGATGAACTTCAAAAACACTATGCTAAGTGAAAGAAGCTAGTAACAAAAGGTCACATACTGTATGAATCCACTTATATGAGAGGTCCAGAATAGGCAAATCTATAGAGATAAAAGCTAGATTCATGGTTGCCTAGGGCTGGTGGGTAGGGAAAGAGGAATGGGAATGACTGCTAACTGGTACAAATTTTCTTTTGGGATAATGTGCTAAAATTGGATTACAGTGATGGCTGCACAATTTTGTAAATATACTAAAACCCACTTAATTGTATACTTTAAGTGACCAAACTTTATGGTATTTATATCTCAATAAAGCTGTTAAAAATACTATATTAACAGAATGGACAAAAACCACAGGATCATCTCAATAGAGGCATGAAAACACATGATAAAATCCAATACCCATTCATAATAAAACTCTCCACAAACTAGAAATAAATTTCCTCAACCTGATAAAGGGCATTTATGAAAAATGTACAACTAGCTACATACTTAATGGGAAATGCTTTCCCTGAAGATTAGGAACAGGGCAAGGATGGATGTGTGCCTTTGACACTTCTATTCAACACTGTACAAGAAGGGAGAAAAAGGTAAAAAGACAAAGTCTTTCAGAATTGAAACAAGTAGCAAAACTGTCTTTATCTGCAGACCACATCATCCTATGTGCAGAAAATTCTAAGGAATCATAGACAAAAAACTACCAGCACTAATGAGTTCAGCAAAGCTACAGTATTTGAGGTGAATACACATCAGTTGTAGTTCTATATACTTAGCAATGAACAATCCAAAATGAAGAAAAAAATTCATCAAAAATAACATCAAAAAGTAAAAAAATACTTACGAATAAATTTAACAAAATAGTGGAAGCCTTGCACACTGAAAATTACAAAACACTATTAATAGAAATTAAAGAATATCTAAAGTATCTAAATTAAAGAATATCTAAATAAACGGAGACACATTCCACATCCATGGATAGGAAGTGATCTTCATTAAGACAGCAATTTTCCTCAAACTGATCTACAGATTCACAATGCCTGCTAAAATGCCTGCAGGCTTTTTTTTTTGGGGGGGAGGGGGTAGAAACTGACCAGCTGAACCTAAAATTTATATGGAAATGTAAAGGATCCAGAGTAGCCAGACAAATTTGTAAAAGAACAACACTTACTTTAAAGGCTACAACAATCAAGACATTGGCACTGGCATAAGAAGAGACATACAGACCAGACCTAGTAACTATCTTTACTTTTATGGTCGATTTTTTTTTTTTTTAAAGAGACAGAGTCTTGCTATGTTACCCTGGCTTGAGTGCAGTGGTGCGATCAGAGTTCACTGTAACCCCAAACACCTGGGACTCGGGTGATCCTCCCACCTGAGCACCCGAGTCGCTGGGGTTACAGGTGCATGCCACCATGTCAACAACGCATTTCTGACAATGGTGCCAAGGTAATTCAATGGGTAAGTATAGTCTTTTCAACAAATGGTACTGGGACAACTGGATAACCACATTTATAAAGATGAAATTAAATTTGTACCTCATGTCATACACAAAACTCAAAATGAATCATAAATGTAAGAAGAAAAACTATAAAACTTCTTAAAGAAAACGGAGGAGAGCTGGGCACAGTGGCTCACGCCTGCAATCCCAGCATTTTGGGAGGCCAAGGCGGGTGGATCACGAGGTCAGGAGATCAAGACCATCCTGGCTAACAGGGTGAAAACCCGTGTCTACTAAAAATTACAAAAAATTAGCTGGGCATGGTGGCAGGTGCCTGTAGTTCCAGCTACTTGGGAAGCTGAGGCAGGAGAATGGCGTGAACCTGGGAGGTGGAGCTTGCAGTAAGCCAAGATCACACCATCTTTAAAAAAAAAAAAAAAAAAAAGGAAGAAAAAGAAAAAAAAACGAAAACGTAGGAGAAAATCCTTGTACCTATGTGCCAATTTACCAGTTTCACATTTTATGGATCATGCTTTTGGCACATCACCAAAAGCATGATCCATAAAATGTGAAATTGGTAAACTGGCTTTAACAAAATTAAAATGTTTATATTCCAACGGACACTATGAAGAAAATGAGAAGGCAGGCCAGAGAACAGGAAAAATTTAAGAGTTGCAAATCATATGACTGAGAGAGAATTTTTTTTCTTTTTTTTTTTTGAGACGGAGTCTGGCTCTGTCACCCAGGCTGGGGTGCGGTGGCCGGATCTCAGCTCACTGCAAGCTCCGCCTCCTGGGTTTATGCCATTCTCCTGCCTCAGCCTCCCAAGTAGCTGGAACTACACACGTCCGCCACCTCGCCCAGCTAGTTTTTTGTATTTTTTAGTAGAGACGGGGTTTCACCGTGTTAGCCAGGATGGTCTCGATCTCCTGACCTGGTGATCCGCCCGTCTCAGCCTCCCAAAGTGCTGGGATTACAGGCTTGAGCCACCGCGCCCGGCCGAGAGAGAATTTTTGACTAGACATTTCACCAAAGAAGATAAACAGATGGTTAATAAGCACAGGAACACATGCTCATCAACTTTTCAACACCCTAATATCAGGGAAATAATACAACCCAAACCACTATGAGATACCACTTCACGCCTTACTAGAATGGCTATAATAAAAAGACAACGTGTTTCAGAAAGCCCTTACCTGTGTACTGAAGGGTACACTAAAAATGGTTTAAATGGTACATTTTGTGTTATATATACTTTACCATAATAAAAAATAGCCCTTACCGATTAAAAAGAAAAAGGGAGGCCGGGCTTGGTGGCTCATGCCTGGAATTCCAGCACTTTGGGAGGCCGAGGCGGGCAGATCATGAGGTCAGGAGTTCGAGACCACCCTGACCAACATGGAGAAACACCGTCTCTACTAAACACACAAAAATCAGCCGGGCATGGTGGCACATACCTGTAATCCCAACTACTCAGGAGGCTGAGGCAGGAGAATCGCTTGAATCTGGGAGGCAGAGGTTGCGCTGAGCCGAGATGGCGCCACTGCACTCCAGCCTGGGCAACAAGAGCGAAACTCCGACTCAAAAAAAAAAAAAAAAAGGAAAAGAAAAAGGGAAAGGTGGTGAACTCAGCAGGAAAAAAAAAAAAAAACCCCAAAAAAATCTTCCCACAAAGAGAAGCCCAGCTTTAGATGGCTTCACTGGTGAATCCTATCAAACATTTAAAGACAAAATTACATAAATCTCTTCCATAAAACACCAACTTATTAAGTGAGTTCAATTTAAATGTATAATTAAAGGCATCATGATTTACTTTTTGCAGAAATGCCTTATTAAAGTATAAAAGATAAAAGGTTCTGAGTTAGAGGTCCTGAAAACTGTTTCAATCCAGACTTGTTACCAACTGGTTGTGTAATCTTTGTCAAGTTACATCAACATTTTCACTTTGGGCTTCGGTTTCTTAGTTTCTTTTGTTGTTGTTGTTGTTGTTGCCAGGGTCTCACTCTGTTACCCAGGCTGGAGTGCAGTGGTATGATCACCGCTCACTGCAACCTCCGCCTCCTGGGCTCAAGCATTCCTCCCAGCCTCCTGGGTAAGTAGGATGACAGGCACGCGCCACTACGCCCAGCTAATTTTTGCATATTTAGTAGACGGGGTTTCACCATGTTACCCAGCCTGGTCTTGAACTCCTGGGCTCAGGGCATCTGCCTGCTTCAGCCTCCCAAAGTGCTGGATTACAGGTGTGAAGGACCACACCTGGCCAGTTTCCTCATCTGTAAACAGGGAGGTTCACCAGATAAATCCTTTCTTCCTATATAATTCTACGATACACTTACTACATAAAATTTGGTTTAAAACTTGCTCAATCCTAAAATGATACAGCCCTTCAGAAAACAATAATATGTAGCAAGAGGCAATTCATACTCTGTTGAAGTATTTCCACTTCTGGATATTTATCTTGGTGATATAATTCAATAAAAGCAAATAATCCATAAAGCTATCATCACTGTAAGAGCCCACTTGTCCAACAAGAGTGGAATAAGATGAGTAACACAAAGAAATGCCAAATTACTAAAACAGTATGAAGATAATTTGTAGAAAATATTTGGTGCAAATAATCAGAATATAAATGATTTCAACTATGAAAATGTATACAGTATATAAACATATGCCAAATGGAAGGTAGTCTGCACTACTCAAAGTAGTATTAGGGTTGTGAGTCTAAACATGGCTTCTTCTGTGTTTAATTGCAAAGTCTTTTGAAATGTTAATGCATTATATACTCAAAGGGAAAAAAATCAGATACTTGTCCACAGGGTAGAGATGAAAAATATCAAGATCACATTGATGAGGTTCTAAGTTCCTCTGGTTTGATTAATGCTTCCTGAGAGTGGTTATGAATCCGGAGTTCTCAGTAGACATCTCAGTGATTAAAACTTTGGTCGGTGTATACTGAAATTACCCACAATATTTTACTTGTTTTACTCAGTATTGAGGTAAAGACTGCAAGTCTGTGATTTTATAAAGTAGCTATTAAAATTCAGACACAATACTGCATAGTTCAAAATCTTTATGCCTGGGTATTTCACTTATCCCTATTACTACCTTTGAAGTTCTCAACTTATAATTCCTCAAGCAGCATTTTTTGGTAGGTTCATCAACCACTAACCTACTTGAGTTATACAACCATTAAAGCTCCTCTCGACTGAAAATAGTGGAAAAGAGGCCGGGCACGGTGGCTCAAGCCTGTAATCCCAGCACTTTGGGAGGCCGAGGCGGGTGGATCACGAGGTCAGGAGATCGAGACCATCCTGGCTAACATGGTGAAACCCCGTCTCCACTAAAAATACAAAAAACTAGCCGGGCGTGGTGGCGGGCGCCTGTAGTCCCAGCTACTCGGAGGCTGAGGCAGGAGAATGGCGTGAACCTGGGAGGCGGAGCTTGCAGTGAGCCGAGATCGCGCCACTGCACTCCAGCCTGGGTGACACAGCGCGAGACTCCGTCTCAAAAAAAAAAAAAAAAAAAAAAGAAAATAGTGGAAAAGGGGAGTGTGTATCTAGTGTCTATATTTTCCCTCCTATTCCTATGGCTGCCTGCTGGGATGAGAACCTCAGCAGGATCTAGTCTCAGCATCTCCAAGGTTATCAGAGAGAATACCTGGTAATGCTACAACACACAACCCTAATAATTGTAAGATGAACCATATGAAATTGTTTCTGTGGGCCAAAATATTAATAGTCAACCATCAGCAATTTTGTATGGCTTAACCTTGGATGTCAAGCCTTTGGATTAAGAAAAACATGATGTAAATTTCCATAAGGACATAATCTACTTACAAGCATTTTAGGACAATTTTTTTTTTTTTGAGACATAGTCTGGCACCATTGCCCAGGCTGGAGTGCAGCAGTGTGATCATAACTCATTGTATCCTCAATCTCCAGAAGGAGAAGTGCTCCTCCTTCTGCCGCAGCCTCCTGAATAGCTGGGACCACAGGCACTACCACCATGCCTGATTAATTTCTTTAAAAAATATTTTTTGTAGAGACGGGTCTTGCTATGTTGCCCAGGCTAGTTTTGAACTCCTGGGCTCAAGCAATCCTCCTGTCTCAGCTTCCCAAAGTGCTGGATATAGGCATACGGCACTGTGCCCAGCCAAAGATTAAGAACTTTATTAGCATCCTGGGTATAGTTTTACTTCGGTTTCCCTGGTCTTCGTAAGCCTACCACAGGTTTGCAACTATACTTTGATTTTCGGTTAGGGAAAAAAAAAACAACAACATGAAATGTTCTCTTTGTCATTTTATTACATGGATATTCAGTAATTTTTTTTCATATTTCATATTTCATTATCCTTCCATTTAAACTCTTTGTTCCCTTTGAGATTCTAGAATCACTGTCAAAGACTCTCTCCTTAACCTTCTCAATAAAGAGTGCATTAGGTGATTAATTTCAGAATCAGCATTTTAAGCAATTAGTTTTTACATGTTAGCATTAACATGCTAAACTCATAAGCACAACCAAGAAGTGTTTACCAGCAGCCAATTAAAAAACAAATAGCAGAACTCTCTATTCTGAGTCAATTCCTGCCGAAGTCCTGTTTTTCTTCACAAAGTTTTGGTACCAGCACTTCCAGAGCAATGGTTCCTTCTTCCACCTCCAACTTAAATCAACCCCATTTGAGAACATCTTACCTGAAACTACCATAGACTATAAGAAGAATGGAAATCAGAAATGTAGACACTTGACTGGAATCCACCAGGGAATAGGCCCTAGAGAAATAAGAGGAAAAAAATTTAAATCACATGCAGTGAGTCCTAATGGAGCTTACAGTCTAATGAGTTCTATACACCCCACTAAGCTTTGTTTTTATCTTAAGAAGGAAAAAAGGTGTAAATTAGCATTAACAAAATAACACAATTAAAATGAGATTTGCTAGTTTAACATGAAGAATAAATGGATAGGTTTACAGCTATTACTAGTTAATATTTACAGCATGTAAAATGACATCAATGTAAAAATCCCATCTCTGCATATGTTTACAATATCCACCCCCAATTTTAAAAGTATCAAAATATCTACCAAATCTGTGCCAATGGCAAAAGTCTCAATGATCAGACTTTTATCCAATCACATTTGAATCACTAATAGTATTTTACTGGTTTTACTCAGTGATGAAGTAAAGCCTGCATCTCATGAATTCCCCGTTTCCATTTTTCTAACTGCCTACTGATTTTCTCCATCTAGATGGTCTACAGGAGGTTCTTCAAAGTCAACAAGTCCACCACAAATATTCTCTCCATCTTAGCTGATCCTCTCAAGGAATGGTATCACCATCCCCTCAGCTGCCAAAGTTAAAAATCTGTCGCATTCTTGACAGCCCTTTCTTTCTCTTACTTCCACATCCCCAACTACCCTACTTCTCCTAATCCCACTGCCAATTTGTTAGCTCCCTTCTATGGCTTGGCTATTGGAAATCTTGTTTTAAAGGCTGTCTCCATGAGTTCACCCTCCACATTACCCATTCTTATATGTCAGGGATTTTCCTAAAACAAATCTTTGCGGAATTTTTGTTGTTGTTGTTTAATTTCCATTCAGCAAAGTATTTAATACTGCCTACGTGCCAGGCACTCTGCTAGCCACTGGGATATACAGTAATAAATAAGAACGCCTTGATCTCTGCCTAAATATCTTTTCTAAAGAAATGAACAATTTCACTCTAAAGAAATAAAAAAAAATGAACATAACTGAATGAATATTATCATGAAGAATGTTACGAAGGAGAGAAAGAGAAGTACAGGGTACTATGATAATGTATATTAGGTGGATGCAGTCCAAGAACAGGGAGCTTTCCTTAGGGAGGAAAATAATTTAGAGACATACAGGACACAATAAATAGGACCCGGTGATCGTTTATGGGAGTCAAGAGAGGGAAGAATTGCAGTGATCCCTAGGTTTCTGCTTAGCTGGGTTTGTACCATTTAGGGGGTACCACCACGACTGGCTCCCAATTTTTGTATTTTTAGTAGAGATGGGGTTTTACCATGTTGGTCAGGCTGGTCTCAAACTCCTGACTTCAAGCAATCCACCCACCTTGGCCTCCCAAAGTGTTGGGATTACAGGCGTGAGCCACTGTGCCTGGCCGGAGGAACAGATTATAAGCTAAGGTTTGAATGTACTGAGGAGACAGCTGGATACTGAAACCGTTCTGAGCTGAAAGTGTATATATACTGAGAGCTCATCACCTTCCACATGGTAACTGAAGCCATAGGTGCGTGTGAATGCCTCACAGCAGTGAAAAGAGGACCTAGGATCAAGGCCTGGGAAATCTCCAAATGTAAAGATCAGGTAGAAGAAGGAACTGCAAAGAAAACCAAGATGAAACAGAGACAGATAAGGAAAACCCAGAATAGCAGATTATTTCAGAAAGGCAGCAGAATTGAATGCGGCCTGAATTTAATCCCTTGCTCTACCACTTACTAGTAGTTAAGCCAGTTACTTAGCCTCTCTAAGCTTCAGCTTTTCATCTGTAAAATGGGGATAATGACAACTTCAAAGAGTTGTTAAAGGATTAAATGAGGAATTCATATAAAGAATATTACACATTAAATACTTAATTCATACTCACTGCATTAGGAGGGAGACGTTGCCAACCATGAATGCTGCTGAGAGGTCAAGAAAGACAACTGGAGAGACCACTGGGTAAAGTGGTGAGGATGGAGTCAGACTGAAATTGGTTGAGAAATTAAAGCTAAGGAAATGAAGACAGTATTTTGAAAAGTGCAGGGAAAAGAATGGCAGCTGGAGGGTAAATATAAGGATAAGGGAGATCTAAAACATTTTTCTTTTTTTAAGGTGAGAGATGCTCAACCTTTTCTGATGCTGACTGGAAATGAACCCAGTGAGGAGAGAAAGACTGATGCATACAGAGGAGGACGTTACATTTCCTTTAATCGTTGTAAAAAATAAGACATATAATAAACTTTCATGATACACTGCTGTGGTCTATAACGGCATGCTTTTGGTTCCTTAGTTTTCTTTTCTTTTTGGAGATGGAGTTTTACTCTTGTTGCCCAGGCTGGAGTGCAATGGCATGATCTCGGCTCACTGCAACCTCCACCTACTGGGTTCAAGCGATTCTCCTGTTTCAGCCTCCCGAGAAGCTGAGGTTACAGGCACCTGCCACCACGCCAGCTAATTTTTTTTGTATTTTTAGTAGAGATGGGGTTTCATCATGTTGGCCACACTGGTCTCAAACTCCTGACCTCAGGTGATCCACCTGCTTCGACCTCCCAAAGTGCTGGGATTACAGGCTAAAGATCCACTGCACCTGGCATGGATCCTTAGTTACTACAGATACATCCTGAAATATTTATGGGTATGTTTAAAAAAAAAAAATGAACTGGGGAGTCCATTAGGCTGAAATGGCTCCAGTGTCTTGGGTTCCTAAGGAAGCCAACTGAAATCCAACTCATCCCATCAGAAACTGCCAACCAAACCTAACCAGGGGCTTTACCAATCAGAAACTGCCGATCAATCTCTACTAGAGACTTTCTCCTTTAACCAATCAAGTATTGCCTTTCTTTTGCTTCTGCAAAAGCCTTATAAAAGTTTTGCCCTCAGGCACCCTCCATGGAGCTGAGATCCACTTGTGATCTGGTGCTGCGTGATTCATGACACACTGCTCAAAAAAAAAAACAAAACAAAACTCTCCAAAAGTTAAACATAAGTTTATCTTTTAACAGGTCAAATAACATGATTTAAGATTTGCTTTAAAATACTCTAAGAAAATAAAACATGGGAGGGATACACCAAAGAAAAGGCAAATTTTTTCAAATTATGAAGCCGGAATGATAGGTACATTGTATTCTTCTCTCTTCCCCCACACCAGTCTTTGAGATGGTACAATTTGAACACAATTAAAACTACTAGAGGCAGATGAATACAAGAATTTACGTTTTCGATCATGAATTCTGTTTCACCGCACCTCACAGGGGTGCTACCTTTTCCTAAATTTCAGTCAGCCGGGGAGTGGAGAAAGGGAAGGTAGGAGACATGAGGGCCACTCGAGCCTCTCTGTTGGGTCCCATCCAGCAATGATGCAGCTGTGGCTGTCCAGGGTCCTCTTTTGAACAATCAGATTATGTAGACAAGGCTCACACACCAACAGATATCTAAGCTATCACGTATCATGTATTAGGAAAATGAACTTCATCAATTTCTCTTTATTCTAAACTTAGGTTTCTTGCTGTATGACATAATCTTTGCACACATCTTTCAAAATTCCAAAATCAAGAAGGAACATTTTCTTAAAATTAAAAAAAATTATGACTAGGTTATATAGTCATACAAAAATCAAAAGTATATTTAAAAAGTACATACACAGAGGTCTTATGCCCATCTAGCCATCCCCCAACCCCCACCCTCTCAGTCATTTTTAGATAACTTTTAAATAACCATATTTTTTCATTTCTTATCTAGCCTTTTGGAGTAAATATACAATATAAGAACATTATTTCTCACCATTTCTTATGAAACAGGTGGAATATTAAATATACTGCTCAGTATCTCCCTCTACCCCCCTTTTACAATATAGCTTAGAAATCTTTCTGTATCTGGATGTGGAGAACTTCCTTTTTAAAATTTTCTTTTAAACAGCAGCATGGTATTCCACTGTGTAGATGCACCACAGTTTTTTTTTTTTTTTTTTTTTTTTTAGAACAAGTCCTTTACAGGTGGACACTAGGGTTGTTTCCAAAAACTCTGCTGTTAACAAGTAATTTTGTAATAACAGGCTTTGTAAATTATACCTGCATTTAACACACATGAAATGACATATTTATATAACATTCCTCAAAGTCAGATTGCTGGCTCAAAGAGGAAATGCACTTGCAATCTGACAGATGTTGCCAATGCGCCCTACAGAGAGTAAGTTATACCATTTCACACTCTCATCAGTAATGAACTAGATGTTCCTACTTTCCAAAGTGAGTATTGTCTAACTTTTGAATTTTACCCATCTGAGAGATGATAACCGGTATCTCAGTATGGTTTTTATTTGTATTAATTAAAATTGTAATTCAAATTTAAAAATTAAAGTGAGATTGAGCAGCTTTTTTGTATGATTAAAGGCCGGTAGGTATTTTTAAAAGGCAATTTAAAGTTTTCTCCAGACTCTAGAGCTATAAAAAAACAAGGGCGGCTATCTTTTGAGGAACTTTTCTTCTGATGGTGTCTTACTTGGATGACTTTTTTTTTTGTATCCTTTGTATTTTGAAGCATATTGTCACTATCCTCAAGGCAGATTAAATATCGACACTTCCCAAATTCACTGCCTGAAAGTCTGATACTATTGTTTAATTGTTTTGCTACATCTCTCAAATCAATGGAGACTCTCTAGAAACTCTTAACCTCAGACTTCCGGAAGTCTGGATTTTTTTTTTTTTTTTTTCTGTTGCCCAGTTTGGAGTGCAATGGTGCGATCTTGGCTCACTTTAACCTCCGCCTCCTGGGTTCAATCAATTCTCCTGCCTCAGCCTCCCAAGTAGCTGGGATCACAGGAGTCTGCCACCATGCCCGGCTAATTTTTGGTATTTTTATTAGAAACGGGGTTTTCTCAGGTTGCCCAGGCTGGTCTCAAACTCCTGACCTCAGGTGATCCACCCATATCAGCCTCCCAAAGTGCCAGGATTACAGGCATGAGCCATCACACCTGGCCTGGATTAAATTTTCAAAAACCAGCTCCTCCTCTCTGACAGATCTTCTGTGCTGTGCTCTAGCCTCTGAGTAGCCATAGTTACTGACTTTCTTCATAGTCTGTTTTTCTAGATGAAGGTCTGACCACATGCAAAATATAAGAGTGTGACTAAGGTTGCCAGATCTTACCTCCATATCCTGGCAGTCAGCATGTCCCCCACTGCAGAACTAAATGCCTGATTTCAAAAAAGTGTTCAGATGTTTAATGGTTTCTTCTAACTT
Source organism: Papio anubis (assembly GCF_008728515.1). Taxonomy (NCBI): domain Eukaryota; kingdom Metazoa; phylum Chordata; class Mammalia; order Primates; family Cercopithecidae; genus Papio; species Papio anubis. The sequence continues at coordinate 115,177,603 of NC_044984.1, forward strand.
AAGTTTTGTTTTAGCTTTCAAATAAACCTATACAAGAAAATCTGATTAAAGTTCACCCCTAATATTGTACACGGTATTTTATAATTTATACTAAGATCTTAAAAAGTTCTAACAATTTTGCAAACCATACCAAAGACCATGTAACTAGAAGTTATAGCTTGTTTTATGATGTTATTTGAAATTTCATATACTATTTTCAATTCAAACTATCATTATAAAAGTTTTTGTTGTTGTTGTTTCTTTTCGGAGACAGGGTTTCACCTGTTGCTTAAGCTGGAGTGCAGTGGCACGGTCTTGGCTCAGTGAAACTTCCACCTCCTGGACTCAAGCAATCCTCCCACTTCAGCCTCCCAAGTAGCTAGGCCTGCAGGTGTGTGCCACCACAGCCAGCTAATTTTTTGTATTTTTTGTAGAGACGGGGTTTCACCATGTTGCCCAGGGCTGGTCTTGAACTCCTGGGCTCAAGCAATCCACCCGCCTCAGCCTCCAAAAGTGCTGGGATTACAGGCATGAGCCACTATGTGCCTGGCGTTATAAAAGTTTTACAAAAAGCCTTTTAACAAAAAAGCTTTCAACAAAAAGATTTTATTAGAAAATACAGAAAATGGATTTAAATAAATTATAGCCAATTTGCATTTTTAGAACTATCAATTTTCTTTTTCAAAATTACAAAAATTCATGTTCATTGTGAAAACTCAAAAATGGGTAAGTATATAAAGCAAAAAGCACAAGTGCCTCCTCCTTCCTCTCTGTACTTCCATTCCCTAGGAGGAGACATTGTTTACAATTTGGTATGTGTATCCTTCCATACAAATTGTGTACAGAATGTATACACATTACAAAAACAGGAAGCATACATGTTCTTTTAAAACTTGCTCTTTTTAAAAATTCAACTATGTACCCAGGAGCTACTCTTTCCTGCTGCCTTCCCTTACTGGCCTTGTACTGCAAAATTAAAACGTGAAAACTTCACAAGTACAGAAAGCACTCTCTTTTAAAATAAATAGAAAACTTCCAGGTTCAATGAGCACAACTTTTAACTACTAATTGTCTCAGCATTCTCATTTTGAGTCCTTAACAAAAGCAGTATCTCAATGTTTCACATGTTGTCATCTTATGAAACCTGAATTAGTAAATTAGATTGTTGTTTCTAACTTCAGTAGAAACAAACGGATGCCTTGGCGCATGCCTCTAGAGGCCTCTCTCTCTCTCTCTTTTGTTTTTTTGAGACGCAGTCTAGCTCTGTCCCCAAGTTGGAGTGTGTTGGCGCAGTCTCGGCTCACTGCAACCTCCGCCTCCCAGGTTCAAGCGATTCTCCTGCCTCAGCCTCCCGAGTAGCTGGGATTACAGGCACACACCACCACACCCAGCTAATTTTTGTATTTTTAGTAGAGACAGGGTTTCACCATGTTGGCCAGGATGGTCTCGATTTCCTGACCTCGTGATCCGCCCATCTCAGCATCCCAAAGTGCTGGGATTACAGGCATCAGCCACCGTGCCGACTCGCCTGTTTTTTTTTTTTTTGAGACGGAGTCTTGCTCTATCGTCAGTGGCACTATCTTGTCTCACTGCAAGCTCCGCCTCCTGGGTTCATGCCATTCTCCCACCTCAGCCTCCCGAGTAGCTGGGACTACAGGCGTCCGCCACCACACCCAGCTAATTTTTTTGTATTTTTTAGTAGAGATGGGGTTTCACCATGTTGGCTAGGATGGTCTCGATATCCTGACCTCATGGTCCACCCGCCTCGGCTTCCCAAAGTGTTGGTATTACAGGCGTGAGCCACCACGCCGGCCAGTTTTCTTTTTTTTTTTTTTTTTTAAGAGACTTCTGTCTCCCATGCTGGAGCCCAGCTGCGCGATCACAGCTCACCGCAGCCTTGAACTCCTAGTTTAAGCAAACCTCCCACTTCAGCCTCCCCAGTAGCTGGGACTACATGTGTGTATCATCATGCCTAGCTAATTTTTTTATTTTTAAATTTCATAGAGACAAGGGGCTCACTATGTTGCCCAGACTAGTCTTGAACTCCTGGCTTCAAGTGATCTTCCAGGCTTGTCCTCCCAAAGTGCTAGGATTACAGGTGTGAACCATGGCACACGGCTCTATGCCTCTCTTTTTAGTCAATTTAATATTTAATGAAGATAGGGACATTTCTAACAACCTTTTATCAAAGGCAAAACCATGGAATCCAACAGGTAAAGATAATATAGACATCATGCTAGTGAACATTCAAATCTCTTATGAAAATAATATTAGAAAAAAATGCATCTTGTACTTTAGCAGATGTGCCCTAACAACTCCTATCTAGTCTAGAGGAATTACAAAAACACTCATATTGCACATAATATTACATTTTAGATGTATACAGAAATCACTTTTGGAAAATAACATTTGTTTAACAAATGTGAACATGTTAGCAGAAACATTTTGCTATCCTACAACAACTTCATAATGAAGTTCTCTTTTTCCCTATTTACCAGGGAAATTTCTGCCACTTGAATTCTCTAAGGCTAGGGACTTCTTAGCATAGATGGATTATATTTTATTAATCACCCAAGTTGAGGTCATTAGAGGTTGCCTTAGTGAAGTTCAAGTAGAAATACGTACCCTTTACTATAAAGTCTTTAAAAAGCCCTGGAGACAGAAGGAAATATCAACTGATGCTAAGCCTAGGATGTACTTAGAAACAAGTTCTTGTGGCCAGGCATGGTGGCTTATGCCTGTAATCCCAGTACTTTGGAGGCAGGTGGATCACTCCAGGTCAGGAGTTCGGAGACCAGTCTCGCCAACATGGTGAAACCCCGTTTCTACAAAAAATTACAATACAAAATTACAAAATACAAAAAAATTAGCTGGGGTGTGGTGGTACGTACACGCCTATAAACCCAGCTACTAGGGAGGCTGAAACAGGAGAATCACTTGAACCCAGGAGGCTGACGTTGCAGTGAGCCGAGATCGTGCCATTGCACTCCAGCCTGGGCGACAGACCAAGACTTCCATGAAAAAAAGGAAGGAAGGAAGGAAGGGAGGAAGGGAGGGAGGGAGGGAGGGAAGAAAGAGAGAGAGAGAGAGAGAGAGAGAGGAGAGAGAGGAGAGAGAGGAGAGAGAGGAGAGAGAGGAGAGAGAGAGAGAGAGAGAAAGAGAGAAAGAAAGAGAGAAAGAAAGAAAGAAAGAAAGAAAGAAAGAAAGAAAGAAAGAAAGAAAGAAAAAGAAAGAAAGAAAGAAAGAAAGAAAGAAATCAGTTCTTGCTCTCTTACTGTTAATAGCTGTCTTGGCTAATAATCTGCTGGGTCCGCACTGTATTCTTAATCAGTAGAAGGAGATGATTACAAAGACAGCAAAACTAAAGTTTGAATGGAACATGAACTCGAATTACACAGAGCTGTGCTGTTCAATACAGCAGCCACTAGCCACATGTGGCTATTTAAATTTAAATACAATTAAAATTTCTTAAGTTGCATTAGTTGCATTTCCAAGTGTTCTATAGCTAGTGGCTACTGTATTGGATGGCCAGATAAAGAACATTTGTATCATCGTGAAAAGTTCTAGTGGACTGCAATGACATGCATCTCTATAGAAAAATACGTTAATAGGGCTGGGCGTGGTGGCTCACGCCTGTAATCCCAGCACTTTGGGAGGCGGAGACAGGCGGATTATGAGATCAGGAGATGGAGACCATCCTGACTAACACGGTGAAACCCTGTCTCTACTAAAAATACAAAAAATTAGCCAGGCGTGGTAGCAGGCGCCTGTAGTCCCAGTCCTACTTGGGAGGCTGAGGCAGGAGAATGGTGTGAACCCAGGAGGCAGAGCTTGCAGTGAGCCGAGATTGCGCCACTGCACTCCAGCCTGGGCAACAGAGCGAGACTCTGTCTCAAAAAAAAAAAAAAAAGAAAGAAAGATACGTTATATTTCAAAACTAGGGTTCTGGACTTTTATTAGTGGTAATAGCAACAACATCTAACACTTTAAATTCTCACATCACTCTACAAGTACTACATGTCTAGAAGTCCTTATCCAAAAAAATGCCTCGAGAACAAATTGATTCAGAATTTTTTGGAGTTTTACAAAGACAACACCCCCATTACTGCAGTCTGGAGCAGTAATCTGTAATCAAATACTAATATTTCTGTAGTGAAACAGGAATATTCACACGAAACAGCATAAAGGTTATAAATAGCTTCATATCAATTTAGGTCAGGTTTTGCTGCCACAAGAATCAGAGAAAACTTCTGGGTTTTCATTTTGGGGTTTGGAGAACTGTGAATCTCTGTGATTATTAGGGTTTTTTAAGATCAAGAGCCAGATGCACTTCTGATCTTAGGTGGCCTAATTCCAGAGTCTCCCAAATTGACTTCAATATCTGCCCAAAACTGGATGACAAACTGAAGTTTCTATCTGTAATTATACAGTAATTAGCTACGTAATCCTCCCTGGGCAATCCTTTATATCTTTCTATTATCTATAAAATCCTCTTTGGGCCCAGATAAACTTGAAAGCCCAATTAAATTTTTCAAGGGTCTAGGTTTTGGCTGGGTGTGTGGCTCATGCCTGCAAGTCCGAGGTAGGAGGACTGCTTGAGCCCAGGTGTTTAAGACCAGCCTGGGCAACAAAATTAGATGTGACTCTATGAAAAATTAAAAAAAAAAAAAAATTATCCAGGCATGGTGGGGCACGCCTGTACTTTCAGCTACTTGGGAGGCTGAGGTAGGAGGATCTCTTGAGCCCACAAGTTTGAGGTTGCAATGAGCTATGAGCATGCCACTGCACTTTCACCTGGGTGACAGAGCGAAATCCTGTCTCAAAAAAATTTAAAGTCTGTATTTATATTGTTTTGCTTTCAAAAAACAGAAATATTACCTGAAATACTCTTTCCATCTTTCATTTTGCCCATCATTGACATAGGTAAATCAGCACTGCCAAAGATGACCCTGTTTCCAGGTGACTAAAACTGGTATTTTCCTCTTTTAATCACCCAATATTTACAGATTTAAAAATGGCTTAATATAAATCTTACCTTACTCTAGTAGATATATATGAAGGTAAGCCATCATCTTACCTTGGGTAGCAACTCTGGTTCGTTTATTCAACCCATGGGAAATTCTTCTCTAGGATCTTTTTAAAAAATGTGGCCAGCCCTAAGGCTAACTTACAAACTCTTCATTTTCCCTCTGCTAGACTGCTTTTTCCAATATTTGTTTATGCCCTTGGTCTCCTGAAGTAGGCTCAATTTTCACCTACTCTACAAGCTCATAAAAATGAGCACAGAGCGGTTTCAAAAATGTCTAAAGGTTTTCACTGCTGGTAACGACAGGGAGGAATAGGGCCCCTCCTGTATCATCCTCTGTTCTGCTCTTTGCCCAAACAAAGAATGAAAGCCTTCATTAGCATTTCAGAAACAGACACAGATTTTACTACAGCAACTGCAGTTTGGGGAACTGGGGTAAGACTATGACAAATGGAGCAGGCAGGGAAGAAAAGGTATTCCAAGGAAAAAGGGTGGGTAAGTCTGGCCAATAATAGGAAATCAAAACTCACAATCTTATTTCACAGTCTCTCCCTATCCTACATTTCAGACTCTACCAAAGCATCAACAGAAATGTGTCATTCTTCAGGCCCTCCTACTGAGGTGTCTGTTCCCAGAGGTTCTGGACGGACATGAAAGACAGGAACTACTCTATTCTGAGATAAAGGAATTCTCACTGAAACACAGAAAGAAACTAAATACATGCATTTGAGACATGCCGAAATCAGGTTAGCCAAATGGATTGAAAACAGTCTTGAAGACTTTGTCAACTGACGTATCAATATAGGCCAGCTGTTCAGTTGAAATATTTTATATATTCATTATGAAGACCACTAATTCTTTAACTACATTCCAAGCCTTTACCTTAATAGACAAAGAGTTACCAGACATGTCTCTCATATACAAGACTAAACTCTAAACCCTAAGATTTTCAGAGCCATGCTGGATTTTAGTAACTGCTCTATGGTCAAAAATCTATTTCTAGCTGCTTTACCAGCAAGTGCTTATAACACATATCCTGCTAAAAATCATGCCAAACTGAGACACAGAGAGTACTGTTCTATAACGTGTTCTATGTGTCAGCCTTCCAGCTATACAATGAAAGCATTCTTGTCCACCCCAAAACCAAGCAACTACTATTCTAACACTGCACAGACATTGCCTTAGACCAGCACTTCTCAAACTTTGTGGTTGCAAAACAATTTACACTCTTAAAATTGAGGACTCTCAAAGAGCTTTAGTACATGTGAGTTAGTAGTATTTACTGTATTAGAAATTAAAGCTGAGAAAAAGTTAAAGTATTAATTTACTTATACATAATAAAACCATTACATGTTAACATAAATAACATTTTTTAAAGGGCAAATATCTATTTTCCAAAACAGAACAAAAAAATTAAGCGAGACAAGGGACATTCTTTACATGTTTGCAAACCTCTTTAATGTCTAGCTTAAATGGAAGATAGTTGGATTCTCATATCGGCTTCTGCATTCCATCTACTGCCATATGTTGTTTGAACTGAACTCTATGAAAAAATCCAGCTTTACACAGATAGTTGGAAAAGAAGGAGTACTTAATAGCCTTTTCAGATAACTATCAATATTCTTCTTTGATACTACACTAAATTTCAACAAGTAGTAATTTCTTAAAGGTTTACTGCAATGTTGAATTTGAAACTATCTCAGTGGATTTTTTTTGGATTTTACTATATTACATTAAAATCCACTGGACTATCCTGAACTTTGTGTGAACCTTTTTACCCATGGATGATTTTGTAACATTATGCATTGGTAATCTGGAAGACACTGATTCGCTGAGTTATGCTGCTCTTCCAGATGTTGTCTCTTTTCATTATACAATATCTGAAAAATCATATTTGTTAGTATCATTCTTGGGGCTCATGGTAGCAAATACAAATTTTCAAAAATTCTATTTTCACTTGGAAGCTCAAATTTTATCATTGATAAAAACACTTTTTTCCCCTTTAAGTGACAGGTTCACTTGATCTGTTTTTGAGAAACTATCTGCCAACTATGCACATCAGTCATTCTTTCAAGAAAAAATGCTATTTCAATTTTAAACAAATCTAGTTCAGTTAGCATCTCAAATGACTGCACAATCGGTTTCCTCAAGATAACCAACGGTACTTTGGTATATAGCGGAAGTGCTTTGTGGAAATTTTCCATTTTATCATTAAAAATTTCCATTTTATCACTTAGTGTACTCAAGGGTTGAAATTTAACAAAAGAAACTTACTGCTTCATCAAGAACATTCTAAGTGTAAATGGCATTTCAGAAGATAACCCGTGTGCCTGGTGGTGGAGAATACGATGATTACCAGTATTGCCTGGTGCCACCGCCTTGATTCAGGTGAGGGCGCACCAGAGGCTTTACCCACCATTGCTTTGCCACCATGAGAAAAAAGGTGCAAAAATGAAAAAGACAAGTAATGTTAGTAGTATTATGAAAACACTTTGATCCTATGGACCCCCATGATAGGGTCTCAGGAATCTCCCATGGTCCATGAGCCACATTTCGGGAATTGCCCACAAGTTCTGGCTATGCAAACTGCCAACACTTTCTCACATGTAATTGTTACAGATCACAAAACACCAAAAGGTGTTACAATTTTTTTGCTATCCAAAATTTCAAATTTAAAAATTATATGCAAAAAATGACTTGTATTCCATACCTAAAGAAATGTTCATTTTTCCCTTTATGGAAATATGCTGAAATAGGACTTAATTTGTATCTTTATCTAAAAATACTAGTCTAACATAATGTTGGAAATAATTCTTTTCCACATTTCCCCATATTTTAAAGGAAAAAACCAAATACGTATTATAAGCTTAATAACAGAATAGGTATCTTATCAAATAAAAATTTATTAAATTTAACCATTTACGTGCAAGGTACAAGTAGTAAATAAAACAGTCACTTAAGGCTGGGCGCAGTGGCTCATGCATGTAATCCCAACACTTTGGGAGGCTGAGGCAGGAGGAGTGTATGAGCCTAGTAGTTTAAGACCAACCTGAAAAACATAGGGAGACCCCCATCTTTGCAAAAGTATCAAAATATTATCCCTGCATTATCACAAAATATTTCATGGCAAGACATATATGAAATACACTATATGTTGATATTTTATATTTTACCAAGACTAGTACAATGAAAAAATGATTACTTCCATCGGAGATACAAAATCTGCTGACTGAGCAAATTCATATGAAAGAAAGGTATTGGCCGGGCGCGGTGGCTCAAGCCTGTAATCCCAGCACTTTGGGAGGCCGAGACGGGCGGATCACGAGGTCAGGAGTTCGAGACCATCCTGGCTAACACGGTGAAACCCCGTCTCTACTAAAAAATACAAAAAAAACTAGCCGGGCGAGGTGGCCGGCGCCTGTAGTCCCAGCTACTCGGGAGGCTGAGGCAGGAGAATGGCGTAAAAACCCGGGAGGCAGAGCTTGCAATGAGCTGAGATCCGGCCACTGCACTCCAGCCTGGGCGACACAGCGAGACTCCGTCTCAAAAAAAAAAAAAAAAAAAGAAAGAAAGGTATTACTCTTCAAGGCAGTCAAGATGATCTGGAGTAATTTTGTTTTCTAATACATCTTATTGCCTAGGATAGATAAGAAAGGATTTATTGCGGGGGCAGGGGTGAAACAGAAAGAAGACCCTACATTAAAGACTTCGATGGCAATATGCTTCAACTTTTTCCTATGAATTATCCTCTAAGACAGGTCCTCACATCATAGTTTCAAAAGCATGTGCATTTTATCGTGATTTCAGCATACAACCAGCAACACACTGCAGTTTCTGTGTTCAACACTGCAGCCAGAAACAGCCCTGTTCTGGCTGTAGCAAACATAAGGTAAGGGAAAAAAATTAGGCAACTGGTTTCCTCAGACAATGCCAATAGGTACAAGCTGGATAAAGCAGTTTTGCATTTTTATTTGGCCAAGGGACTCGTTTACAGAAAAAAAATTACAATGCAGCTTTTAAAGGTATCTTTGTATCACAATCCAAGACTGCTTTAGAACTTGTACAAAATAAATCTCCTTAAAAACTCGCAAAAATCTGTGTTAACGAGCTGGTTGAAATTACTATTTCATAAGAAAAATGCTACTGAATATCTAAATATCCTCTCAGGATATGTGATCATAAAACTTAATGAAGCCTAAGTATTTGCCCCAAATAATTGAAAGCAGGGACTCAAACAGATACTTATACACCAATTTTCACAATGGCTTGGCTGTGAATAATGGGTTGGGTTGGGTGGAAGTAGCCCAAGTGTCTACCGGTGAAGGAATGGATAAACAAAATGTGGTACGGCCATCCAATCAAATATTATTCAGCCTTACAAAAGAAGAAAATTCTGATACATGCTACAACATAAATCAACTTCAAAAACATGATGCTATGTGAAATACACCAGAAACAAAAAGACAAATATTGTTATGATTCACCTCATATGACAGACCTAGATTAGGCAAATTCATAGAAAGAGAAAGCAGAATAGCGGATACCAGGACTGGAGAGAAGGGGAATGGGGAGTTTTTGTTTGATGCATACAGAGTCTCTCTTTGGGATGATGAAAAAGGTCTGGAAATGGATAGCGGTGACTGTTGCACAAAACGTAAGTGAATGTACTTAATGCCACTGAACTGTACACTTAGAAACAGTTCAATGGTAAATTTTAAATTGTATGTTACGTATATTTTACAATAACAACTTTCATAAAACTTTAGGAAATTTTTAAAAACTGGTCTTAACCTCTAAAGGAACTGGTTTTTTACTGTATCAGTTTCATTAAAAGATTATTCCCTGCCATTTAATGCTGATAATAGTCTTAGAAATGATTCTAGAAACGAAGTCTTTTTTTTTTTTTTTTTTTGAGATGGAGTCTCGCTCTGTCGCCCAGGCTGGAGTGCAGTGGCCGGATCTCAGCTCACTGCAAGCTCCAATCTCCTGACCTCGTGATCCGCCCGTCTCGGCCTCCCAAAGTGCTGGGATTACAGGCTTGAGCCACCGCGCCCGGCCGAAACGAAGTCTTAAAAGCATCTATACAATTCCAAAATATAGACTTCAAGAAGAAAATTTCCAATGACTTATAAAAATGAATGCTACAAATTGACATTTAGTTATTTCCTAGGGGCTAACCTCTCCTAGTGACAAATTCTGTGGACAAGCAAACAGGAGCCTAAGAGTTTAAATCACAGTTCATCCATTACTTCTATCAGGACAAACTAGAGTTTCTATCTGGGATGATGAAAAAGTTGAAGAAGAAAAGTCTCCTGGGTCCCAGAGCAAGGAGGGATTTCTAAGACAGACTGAATTTCAGTAGCAAATCTCCTCTTCTACCTGCATATACTGCGGTCACCTCAAATTCAACGTATCTAAAAGTCAAACCAAATCTATCCAACAACTTGCAGTATCTCATATCTGCTGCAAGCTTCAACTAGAATAAATGCCTGTGGTCACTGTTCCGTCCTATCTTATGTATCACCACATGCATGGTACTCTGCGAGGTACTGGCACTCCATGATGAAGACTCAGCCCCTACCACCCACCAAGAATTGCCTAATAGGGAGACAAAAAGAAGTAAACAGGTTACCAAATCATGCCATGGCACAGACAGGTGTAGGAACTCAGCATGGAGGCCCACGTGACAGTGTGACCTGCTGGGAGATCACAAAGCAGTCAAGCAGTTCAGTTGGGCTAGAAAGGAGAGAGCAAGAATGAGTGATCATGCGTGCAAGAGACAGAAAGAAAAAGCAAGAGCTAGAGCATATTCCCACAAGGGTGCCTGTGAGAGATGGAGAGTATGTGTGTGGTAGGGGGGAGTGGGGAGGACAGGCAACGAAAGGAAGAAAGGCCAGTTCACATAGGGCTACCAAACCTAGGGATCTGGCTGTATTTGCTGTCTTCGCTGGTATCTTCTTGTTATACTGTGCCTTCCATCCCCAGCACTTTATGGAATTTGCTCTCCCCAAGATCATCAACAATCTTGTTGTTACTTAATTTAGTAACACTTCAGTCAGTATCTTACCTGATAACCTCCCTCCCCTTGCAGGATCTGACAACAGTAGCCACTTCCTTTTCTTGAAACAATTTTATCCCAGCTCCCACTGGATTTATTCTCCACTCTCTGGCTGCTCCTTACTTTCTCCTTCTCCTCTGCCCATCAGGGCTCTGTTATCGCTTCTCTTTACTTCTTCCTCCACACCTCATCTCTGGGTGGTACTGGCTACTCTCGTGCCTTTGGTAATCATCTGTATATGCTGACGATTACCTTTTCCAAGTAGTAACAGCAATCTTTTACTGAGTCATGTGCCCAGAACTGTCCTAAGTGCTTCCCATTATGATCCCCATTTTGTACAGATGAAAAACCTGACACAGTGGGGTGAATTAGCCTGTTGGTTTTACTACAGTCATTGTGTTTTGTATAATTCACTCTATCACAGAGAAATTTTGTTTGTTTGTTTTTGAGACGGAGTCTCATTCTGTCGCCCAGGCTGGAGTGCAGTGGCGCAATCTCGGCTCACTGCAAGCTCCGCCTCCCAAGTTCACGCCATTCTCCTGCCTCAGCCTCCCGAGTAGCTGGGACTATAGGAGCCACGCCCGGCTAATTTTTTGTATTTTTAGTAAAGACAGGGTTTTACCATGTTAGCCAGGATGGTCTCGATCTCCTGACCTCATGATCCGCCTGCCTCAGCCTCCCAAACTGCTGGGATTACAAGCGTGAACTACCGCACCCAGCCCACAAAGAAATTTAAAAGAATGGCATGAAGAATTGTTAGGAAGAAGCAAGCTGAAGACCTATGTATTACATAAAACCACTTTTATTAAAAATGGGACTACTTCACATTTCTGTGTGACTTGAGTTTTTAAAATAACAGTAAATTTTTTTTTAATGGAACACAGGATTCTGGTGGACACGTTAGCAAAAAAGACAAAGAAGTGTTAGTGATGTCTGATTTGGCTATATTTTTCACTTAAATACTAAAAGCTTGTGTTCTTCAGTCGGATATAGAATTTAACAAGTAATACTACAGAGTAAGTTCTATAGAATTTAATTTTCAAAGAGCCCAATTTAAATACAACGGTTTTCTTAAACTTCCCCCCCCCCCCCGAGACAGGGTCTCACTTTGTCACCCAGGCTGGAGAGCAGTGGCATGATCGTGGCTCACTGCAGCCTTGACCTCCTTGGGCTCAAGTGATCCTCCCACCTCAGCCTCCCAATTAGCTGAGGCCACAGGCGCATGCCACCACACCAGGCTAAATTTTTTTTGTTTGCAATTTTTGTAGAGATGGGGTTTCGCCATATTGCCCAGGTTGGTCTTGAACTCCTAGGCTCAAGTGATCCTTCAGCCTTGGCCTCCCAACATTCTGGGATTAAAAGCATGAACCATGCCTGGGGCCTTCTTAAACTTTTGACATTGTTTTTCACACAGGAAACAGAAACAAGCTTCCATGCGCTATTCACTTGAAAAGACAATTTAATTAAGTAGCTACTGTAACAATACATTTCTACAAAGCTTAATTGCAGATGGAATGGAACAAATGTTAAAGGGTAAACATGCCCCCACCCCCAGTCCCATTCTCAAAGTGCGCCCTTCCCTATATGACACTACCTTAAGTCTACTGGATAGTCATTATATTTACAACACAAATGGAATCTTAATTACTAACACCTTAAACTCATTTTAAAAAAAGGACAGATCCAAACTTATGTAACGTTAGTTTGATCCAGAACAATGTTCACAAATTTTAATTCATTAAATCCAAAATAATAAAGTTTTACTAAATTAATAATTGAAAAACTACATAATCTAATTTAGTTTGAAAAAACAAGCCTAACACACTAAAAAGGAAATTACGGCAAAAGCAGCCCCAGTTCAGTTAACTGAATTTGTTATCAAACAGACCTAATGAATTCAGAGAAAAATTTTTCTAGTGAGTTATGAAACACTAAAGAGCATCTGTTTATTGAGCACCTCAAAGGAGTTTGGCTTGGTAGACAGAAAATAGAGTGGAGGCGAGAAAACAAATCCCAAAAGAATAAAGGTCATGATCTTAACCCTCTAGTAACAGGGAACAGATATACAGGAATATCATCAACAGGAGCAAGTATCGCTTGTCTTACAGAAGAGTGGAATTCCAGAGAGACTCACTGCAAGGTCAGCTTCTGTTTACAGAGGGGTTAAATTATGGTGTACTTGAAGCCAAGGTTTGTTAGCAGGATTTTAGCTGCTGGAGTTTTAACGTCATCTGAAAACATTACTTTTATTCAACCAGTAGAGTAAAAATCTTAAGACTGTATAATAATATTTTTGGAAAATTAATCAGGCAGAAATATTCAGTGTAGATAAACTGGGCAGAATAGACTAGAATCAAAAAGACCAAGTAAGGTTCTTATGATAATCTAGGCACAAGGTGACCAAGTCTAGGTTAGTAAGAAGTGGAAAGAGGAGGTGCTATAGTCACAAACTATATTTTGAAAGAAGAACTAATGGGACCTTTCTTTGTCCAGTGTGTCAATCTCCAGTGACACATTCACTGGACAAAGAGAATGAAAGCAAGGCAAGAGTTAGGCCGGGCACGGTGGCTCATGCCTGTAATCCCAGCACTCTGGGAGGCTGAGACAGGCAGATTACCTGAGGTTGGGAGTTTGACACCAGCCTGACCAACTTGGAGAAACCCTGTCTCTACTAAAAATACAAAATTAGCCGGGCGTGGTGGTGCATGCCTGTAATCCCAGCTACTTGGGAGGCTGAGGCAGGAGAATCGCTTGAACCCGGGAGGCAGAGGTTGCGGTGAGTCGAAATCGCACCATTGCACTCCAGCCTGGGCAACAAGAGTGAAACTCCATCTCAAAAACAGAAAAGAAAAGAAAAAAAAAGAAATCATGGCAAGAGTCAAAATTTCCATGGGTTATGACAAACTCAAACCTAGACCTACCTACCTACCTACCTTGCCTACTAACAGTGGTAGATACCTGACTGTGCACTAAAATCCCAATTTAGGCACTCATGTATGTAGCAGAGACAGTTAGAGGTCACAACTTAAGGCAGAAACCTTGACGTGGATCACCTCCACCTGGCCTAAAGTTTACCTAATAATAAGCCCAAACAGCACCACCAATCAGCAACATCCAGACACTCTACCTTCCTAATAATACGGAACTGAGGTGCTCTGCCTTCTTTTGACTTTAAAAGACCTATCCCATTTTTCCTCCCTCAAACCTCATCTCCCAGAGCCTCCACTCTATGCTAGATTGGGATCTCTCTTTGATAGTAAAACGTTTCCTCTCAGCACTCAATCTTCGGTTTCATTTTCCTCAACAGCTGCCTCAATGGAAATTAGGAGTTACTACAAGGAGAGATGAGAGCTGAGAAAAGATCATTCTGGGATACAACAAGGAAGAGTTAAATGCTGAGTACATGTGCTGAGCAAACTTGGGCAGCAACATACAAGAAAACTGCCCAAGGTTAAATGGACAGAAAGTGACAGAAACAGAATGTGAACAGTCAGTATGGCTCCAACAGTCCATGCTTGTATTACACCACATTACCCCTCTTAACATCAGCAGAAGAGCATAAGGGTTAAGAGTAGGCTATTTGAAACAGAGATTATTACACGTTTTAATAGAGATTATTGCACGTGATCTTCTACAGCAGTTTCAATAGAATTGTGGGGAAAGAGAAAGTGGGAATAGTGAGTTTATGTCATTTTCTATAGAAGTTGAGCAGTAGAAGATAGGAGAGAAATTGAATGGCAATGTGAAAAGTCAATAGAGTGGCTTTGTTTATGGGTTTTTAAGGATGGCAGGGGGTACCTGTGCCATTCCGAAGACAGAAAAAATAGACGCTCTTAGAGAGCAAAAGATTAATGATAACCAAATGAGGGAAATGACTATGCGGGCAAGATTCTAGAGAAAGCAAGAAAGAAAGGATTAGCTTTAGGAAAGAGAAACAACACCTTCTCTACTGAGACCAGAAAGGTCAGATAAGCAATAACAAGCTGAAGCAGAGATGAGACTTTATGAAAGTACTCATGCCAGCAGGTCTCAATCACCTCCATATAACAAGCTGCAGGGTTAGTTATTCAGCATGACGTAAAGAAGCTACGTGCAGCAGGTTCAAAGAAAATGCAAGATTGGAAAGTACCCTAAGCTGAAATGTCCTTAAATTCAAGAATTGGTTTCATAAAATAATCACCTACTTTAATAAAATTCATAAGGTAGAAATTCTCTATATTGAGTTAACATATAAAAAGACACACCTAAGGCCGGGGGCAGTGGCTCATGCCTGTAATCCTAGCACTTTGGGATCCGCCGAGGCGGGCGGATCACTTGAGGTCAGGAGTTTGAAACCAGCCTGGCCAACATGGTGAAACCCGGTCTCTACCAAAAATACCAAAAAAATTAGCCAGGCATGGTGGCAGGCATGTGTAATCCCAGTTACTCAGGAGGCTGAGGCAGGAGAATTGCTTGAACCTGGGAGGCGGAGGTTGTAGTGAGCTGAGATTGTGCCATTGCCATCTTGGCTGGGCAACAAGAACGAAATCTTGAGCCTGGGCAACAAGAATGAAACTCTGTCTCAAAAGAGAGAGAAAGAGAGAGAGAGAGAGAGAGAGAGACCTAAATTCCTTTCAAAGAATAATGACTATCTACGCACTGTGGAAACGAGTCACGATGCCAAAGAAAGACATCAAGAGTTGGGCAAGGTAAACCACAGAAGGTTTCTCAGAAGATTGGTTGAAAAAAAGGGTGTATTTTAAGCACAAGAAATGGCACATATAATAGTAAGAAGCTGGAAATGCCCCAAATTGGCTCAGCTTGAGAGGGAGCAACACCTAAGGCAATAATGAGAACAGGGCTAATGAAGAAACATGCAGAGCAGACAGAGAAGTGCCTTGTGATACAGAACAGTTAAGATCACAGCCTCTGTAGCAGATGGCCTGGGTTCAAATCCTGACTCTGTCCTTTGCAAATCGTGTGACCTTGGGCAAGTTAGCCTCTCTAGTCTTCAATGTTCTTACCTATAAAATGAGGGTGATGATATGTATCTTACAGAGTTAAGCTCTCAATGAACATTTCCCGTTTTTTGAGATGGAGTCTCGCTCTATTGCCCAGGGTAGAGTGCACTGGTGCAATCTTGGCTCAATGCAACCACCGCCTCCCTGGTTCACGCAATTCTCCTGCCCCAGCCTTCCGAGTAGCTGCGATTACAAGTACCTGCCACCACACCTGGTTAATTACTTTTAGTAGAGATGGGGTTTCACCATGTTGGCCAGGTTGGTCTTGAACTCCTGACCTCAAGTGATCCGCCCGCCTCAGCCTCCCAAAGTGCTGGGATTACAGGTGTGAGCCACCCCATCCAGCCTCAATGAACGTTATCTGGTAGGCAGAGTGTTAGTAACAAGTAATGTTACTATGGTCAAGGGAATCACTATAAATTCTTCAACTGAGGAATGATTAAATGAGAAGAGTAAAGAAAATTATTTTAATTCTATAGGGGAGACTGACTTCAGAATCTGTACACTATTCTAGTTATAGTGTGTTAGACATGGCCGCCACTCATCAACTCAATATAAAAGGCAATTTACCTTTTATATCGTGCAGCAGTCATGTAATACAAGTGCCCCGACCCCCTGAAAAAAAACTTTGTTGCTGTTTTTCCCTAATGTTATAAATACATGTTTACACTAAGGTCATATCTAAATTCCAAGTTCCCCCTTGCTCTCATCCATCCTCATTTGTAAAGCAGGCCAACTTCTTTAAAGGAGGCCAGCCTTAAAGTGCTTTGGTTACACTAAGGATTTAGTGACTCAGAGGGAAGAAAAGGTTAAGACAAAGGAAGTCATGGCTGGGCTAATGCCTTAAAGCAAACATAAAAGTGCCAATAGGCAAACATCTAGAAAACTTTAATATTGATGAAAAATTCTTAGTGTTTCCCAAGCAGATTCTATGGAACAAAAGTGTCCTCAAGAACTTAACTGATTTACATGACTAAAAGCAGTGATGGACAAGTAGGTCTGGTAAGTGCTTAGCTAAGCACAATGCATTTCACCACTTGACTTTTTTCTGGCCTTAAGTAGAGAGCCTCATGAAGCTCATAAAACATTTTCCCACAAAATTTATCCTTTCCTCCTCTTTTTTCTTAGAGCAGGTAACAGGTCTTATGTCCCATAGCACATACTTTGGAGTCGTGCTCTGTTGCCCAGGCTGGAGTGCAATGGCACAATCGCAGTTCACTGCCACCTCTGTCTCCCGGGTTCAACAGATTCTCCTGCCTCAACCTCCGGAGTAGCTGGGATTACAGGCATGCGTCACCACGCCCAGCTGATTTTTTTTTTGTATTTTTAATAGAAACGGGGTTTCACCATGTTGGCCAGGCTGGTCTCAAACTCATGACCTCAAGTAATCTGCCCACCTTGGCCTCCCAAAGTGTTGGGATTACAGGCGTTAGCCACATGCCAGGCCGGAAGCTCTGTTCGAAAAGAAGGGATCGGCCGGGCGCAGTGGCTCACACCTGTAATCCCAGCACTATAGGAGGCTGAGGCGGGCGGACACGAGGTCAGGTGATCAAGGCCATCCTGGCTAACATGGTGAAATCCCATCTCTACTAAAAACACAAAGAATTAGCCAGGCGTGGTGGCAGGCGCCTGTAGTCCCAGCTACTCTGGAGGCTGAGGGAGGAGAATGGTGTGAACTAGGGAGGCGGAACTTGCAGTGAGCTGGGATTGTGCCAGTGCACTCCGCCTGGGCAACAGAGCAAGACTATATCTTAAAAAAAAAAAAAAAAAGAAGGGATCTTGTTTGAAAACAAAATCAATGAAAAACCTGGTCATTAACTGTTGATTCAAAAACTAAATGTAAATAACAACAACCACAATCGTAACAGCAAATAATATTTGTTAAACATTTATTATGTGCCAAGTGCCATTATATGGAACTTTATCAACCTCTCAGATAGTTAACTTTTATTATCCCTAATTATATATGAAGAAATAAACAAACAGAGACAGGGAAAACTTGTTCAGTGTTACACAGCCTAGTAAGTGATAAAAGTCTCCGCAAAATCTCTCCAAAGAGCAGACACTCGGCTGTCTCTGGCCTTAGCAACAACAAGAATATTTAATACCCTTGTTTTTCAGAAGTATATACAAAGGATCAATAACTAAGGTCTTTGATCTTTAGCTTCTCTAAAGAGATTCACATCAAATAATGTCTTGGAGTTTTCACCTAAGTTTACACCTGGAGTCCTGCTGTCCAGAACTCCAGGAGGGGAAAAAACACCAATACAATCTACTGTTTGAAACCGAAATAAAAATGAGATACCCTGGGTGATTTTATTTATGAATTTTCTAATTAATCCTGACAAAATTGAGACATTTGTAAAATGAGTGTCAAAATTTAAATGTCATACACTGGAAAAGGTTATTTTTATTTGGTAGTTATAAAGGGTGCTGGACTCTGTTCTCCAGTTGGTGATTTCTGCCAACCCTGAGAATGTTTTCAGAGGAAACTTGACTTAGCACGAGTCAAACTCTTGGCTAGAGTTTAAATCACAGTATTTTGAAAGTGTAGGTTTTAAATATTTTTCCAAACTCTGTTTTCCTGTATATAGGGGGACCACAAACACCCAAACAAAAGCTGACTGAACTTCTTTATATAATAAACATGAGAAATACCCTTAACAGGGAAGTAATTGTTTAAAAACTATCCAAGTAGCCAGACAAAGCTTATTTGAAAGGCCTATGAGACCAAGAAATATAACTGCTGCTATAATAATAGGAACGACAATAATAATAGCAGCTAATACTTTGGGGGCTCTTACTGCATTGCTAGACATTGTACAAGCTGTTTACATTTTCCTCATTTCATCTTTTCAACATCTCCTTGAGGAACATACTTCCACTATCAGCTCTAGAGATGAGGATACTGAAGCAGAGAGATTAATTTGTCCAAGGTCAAACGGCTTCATAGCTTCAAGGAAGAAGAACTAGCAGTCCCACCCAGGCAGCCTGGTTCTAGATCCAGAGGTCATGCTTTAAACCATTTTACAACACTCCCTAGCTCAACCTGGCTTGTGCCCCCCAGCCTCAGCTGGGATCATTAAGTTGTATCATGAATCAAAACGCACCCTCCAAGAGCTAATGGTAAACACCATACGTGGACCATTTTCCAGACTGGCCAATAAAAACAAGTCTCAAAGAATTTTTTTTTTTTTTTTTTTTGAGACAAGTCTCACTCTGTTGCCCAGGCTGGAGTGCAGTGGTGCCATCTTGGCTCACTGCACTCGCCGCCTCTTGGGTTCAAGTGATTCTCCTGCCTCAGCCTCCCAAGGAGCTGGGACTTCAGTGCACACCACCAAACCTAGCTAATTTTTGTATTTTTAGTAGAGATGGGGTTTTGCCATGTTGGCCAGGCTGGTCTCAAACTCCTGACCTGAGGTGATCTGCCCGTCTCAGCCTCCCAAAGTGTTGGAATTACAAGCATGAGCCACCAAGTCTCAAAGAATTTAAAAGGACTGATATTATACAAAATATGCTCTCCAACTACAGTGGAATTAAATTAGAAATCACCCAAAGCAAAATCTGTGAAATCCCCAAATATGTGGAAATGAAACACACTTCTAAATAACCCATGGGTCAAATAAGAGATCATATGGAAAATTAGAAAATATCTTGAACTGAATGAGGATGAAAACATATCAAAATATGTGGAAGGCAGCTAAAGCAATGTTTATAGAGGCAAATCTACAGCATTAAGTGATTATATTGGAAAATAAAAAAAAGGTTTAAAAATCAATGATTTAAGTTTTCACCTTAAAAAAAATAACTAGAAAAAAAGGCAAATTAAACTCAAAGTAAACAGAAGGAAGGAAGTAATACAGAGCAGAAATCAATGAGACTGAAAACTACAAAATTCCTTTCTGTAGACATCAATCAGCTAGTTCTAAAATTTGTATGAAAGCAAAGGAAGGAGAATAGCCAAAACAATTTTGGGGAAAAAAAGTTGGAGGATTCACATTAACTGATTTAAAGACTTACTATAAAACTACAGTATTTATAGTGTGAATTGGTGAGGAATACACGTAGTGTTCACTGGAACACAGATTCCAGAAATTCACAAATTTACAACCAATGAGTTTCTAACAAAAGTGCCAAGAGGAAAGAAACAGTCTTTTTTGTTTTAGAGATAGAGTCTTGCTCTGCTGCCTTGGCTGGGGTGCAGTGGCGTGATCACAGCTCACTGCAGCTTCGAACTCCTGGGTTCAAGAGATCCTCTGCCTCAGCTTCCCGAGTTGTTGGGACTACAGGTATGTGCCACCACTCCTAGCTCAAGTTTTTTATTTTTTGTAGACATGGGGGTCTCCCTATGTTGCCCAAGCTGGTCTTGACCTCCTGGGCTCAAGTGATCCTCCTGCCTCAAGCCTCCCAAAGTTCTGGGATTAGAGGCATAAACTACTGGGTCCAGACTAGGAATAGTCTTTTCAACAAATAGTGTTTGAACAACTGGATATAAATATGCAAAACAAACAAAAAACCTCACACTGTATGCAAAAACAGACCATAAGCTTAAATGTGAAACTGAAATCCATAAAGCTTCATTATTACTACCCATAAAAACAGGACACCTTAGAGATAAGAAGCAACATTTAGGTTGTGTACTGTGGAGTATGACATTTAATTAATCCCCCCAAGAATTATGAGAGATTGGTTTTGCCTTATATTATTATTTTCTGACTCTAATATTAAAAAAGAGAAAGGAAAATACAGGTGTGCCACCTCTTAAAGAAAATGAGCCATTTGGGGTCGGGCATGGTGGCTCACACCTGTAATCCAAGCACTTCGGGAGGCCGAGGCAGGCAGATCACCTGAGGTCGCGAGTTCAAGACCAGCCTGACCAACATGGAGAAACCCCATCTCTACTAAAAATACAAAAAATTAGCCAGGCATAGTGGTGCACGCCTGTAATCCCAGCTACTTGGGAGGCTGAGGCAGGAGAATTGCTTGAACCCGAGAGATAGAGGTTGCAGTGAGCTGAGATCACGCCATTGCACTCCAGCCTGGGCAACAAGAGCAAAACTCCGTCTGAAAAACAACAACAACAACAACAACAACAACAACAACACGCTATTTGGAAATGAAAGTGAAATTCTTATTTTACTTGGAAATCCTTATATCCAAGGAAGAAACACAAGGTTGCCCTCACAGCAGGTCCAAAGCTGACTATACCATACAGGAGGCCTGTTTCCATACTGTAGTTTAATATCAGAGATTTGAGTTGCACAGGAAGACTCTTTAAAAACAGCCAGTGTGTTTTACTGAGCACTTCCAAAGTATAAGAGACTATTTTAGGCACACATCAGCATTAAGGGGATCTGGTGATAACTCACTGCTTCTGAGTCAAGATTACAATCTAAGTAATAAGATGTGCATAAAGTAACTTTAGATGCACTACAAAGAAATCTAAATTTCAATAAAGGAACATAAGAGCTATAGGAGTTCAAAGGAAGAAGAGATTGCTTACAACAGTAAAGGTCAAATTAGCCCCTTCTGAAGAGGTAAAATTCAAATTATTCTTGAAGAATAAGTAGGATCTGAAAATGTGAGATCTTTCAGGGAGAATAAGATTCAGAAGCAAAGGGTACAATATGAACGATGGCATAAGGGCAAAGAAGTGTGGGGCATGTGTTAAGTACTTGGTGCTTACTTGGAGCATGGG
The DNA here is from genome assembly GCF_008728515.1 of Papio anubis. Lineage (NCBI taxonomy): Eukaryota > Metazoa > Chordata > Mammalia > Primates > Cercopithecidae > Papio > Papio anubis. Next base: position 115,199,364 of record NC_044984.1, read on the forward strand.
TACCAGAAAGGGAATAGAGGAAAACACGGTTGTCCAGAGAGGTTAAATGTCTGTGGCAGGCCTTAAAAAGGAGACAGCCTAGATAGGAAACTAATATAATGTTCTAGGAAGAATGTCTGAATCAAGGCAGATACCAGAAACATTTTAACAAGCAGGATGGACAGCATTTGGGAATGACTTAGTATGAGGAGCAAGAGACATGTAGGAATGAAGCTGGGTAAATGAGAGGATGGAAGCAGGGTAATAAAAACATGAAACAAGCCAGACGCAGTGGCTCATGCCTATAATTCCAGCCCTCTGGGAAGCTGAAGTGGGAGGATCACATGAGGCCAGGAGTTGGGAGACCAGCCTGGGCAACATAGTGAGACTCCATCTCTCCAAAAAAAAAAAAAAGAAAAAGAGAAAGAAAGGAGGAAAAACAGATGCATGCAAGTAGGGAGAAAAAAGGAGTGTTGTTGAGTTTTAAAGTGTGTGTGTGTGTGTGTTGAGTTTCAAGTGACAGAGGAATATTTAAGTGGTGAGATCCATTTTTAATTTACATAACTGAAGTAGGCTGCAAATGTGGCGCTACAGCTCAAAACTGAGATATCATCTTGACATACACACGTGAAGCTGACTGTGAGTCTGCGCAGTACTGACCTTTGAGAATAAGCATGCATACAGGGTGACACACTTTCATATGTGCTCTACTTTAATCCTTATGAAGCAACCTTGTGAGAGAAATAGTATCATGTCCTGAAATTACAGTATTTGGCCTGTAAGTTCTTCCTAGCCAACGAGTTCACAGTTAGAACTAGTTTTATGTTAACCACCTCTGCTGAATACAGAAAAAAGGAAACCACCACAGATGGAATTTTAAGTATTCAGTTTATAACAGACAACTGAGATAGAATGAGAATCTTTCAGTTCATTTTTACTCCTTGTAGCTGCCTGACCCTGCAGCACAATCATGTGCTAACCAGTTCCAAGCCAACCATGCCCCTGGCTAACAAATGGGCGATGGAGTGGTGAAGTGCGATCAGTGGTCCATGAAGTCTGTTTGGTTGTCTCCAACAGGGGTTGGAGTGGGCTCTGAGTAGGGGTGGTTGATGGGGACTCTGCCCTCTGAAGTACCCTTTGAGAGACTGCCCAGAAGAGAGACAGGCCATGAACAGGTTCCATGTAAACACCTTCATATTCGGGAGGTGGGAAGCAGAGGAGAACCATGGATGCTGCCAACCAAGGAGATGTTACAAATCTTTGCTAAAACAAAGGAAGGCATTTCCTTTCCCGTCACAGTAATACTCCTTCTGCAGTCTTACACTCATTCTCCTTTTCTTTCTTAGTGAACAGAGATCAGCTGTGCTATTTTCACCATTAGTATGAAAACCAGTAAATGAAGGTCCTACACTACTCTAGTTTAACCAGAGCTAAAAGTAACCTTTTGTGTTTCCGTTTCTGTCCTCTTTTCATTAACAATAATAAAACAAGTGTTCATAACTATGTGCACATAGTAGGTAAAATGTGCCAAAACTATACAATAATTAATCTTTCAAATCATCACATGGAATCTGATACATCTTATAAAAACTAACCCTCCAACTAATAATTGAAACATACATTTCTGAACTATTAATACTTTAGAGATGGAAGAAAAACAGTACAAATCTATTTTATAGGGGTGAAAAATGTGGTTCAGGAAGCTTAGTTTGTTGTAACATTCTTGCCTCATTTTGAAACTCTTCTGTTAATCACCTTGGTATTATATTAGCTCTCTGCATACATCTTATTTGTCCTGTTAGACCACAGTCTCCCAGAAAATAGGGACCCTGTTCTAACTTCCTTTTCATGATATCTAACAATATGCTCCACAGATCGACAGTGCATACTAAATGTCTGTAAAATCAGTTATCACTCAGAAAGGAAGGCAGGAAAGAAGCTTAGCCAAATAACATATAATTCTAAACTCAGAGTGAAAAATGCATTTTTGAAACCACACCTACCCTTAACCATCCTCATGATTTATGAAATACTCTCTAAGCATGTAGCCCTTGCTAAGCAATAGTTCTTCAGTTATCTCTCCTTCCAGAAATCTAGGCAAGCTTATTCGTTAGTCATAGATGTTATATATCTATGTATGATGTTATACATAGAGTTATAGATGATCAAGAATTCTGACAATGAAATCTAAGATCCATCCTCTGACCCACTTAAAACAAAACGAAGGAAGTTTAACATTTTATAGTCAGAAAAATATTGAGAAAATGTTTTACTGGTTTCATTTCTTTGGTTGAAAAACTCTTCTCCCTCTTAAAATATCTCTTCTATGTTAATAGTATCTTGAAAAACAATATCCTTACGCCTTGATGTAAAAAGCTTAATGTAAAGACAGAAATCTGTGTGGTCTCTCCAAGTCAGTATTACAGAATTCTGGCACTATGTATACAAGCCCCTGCTATTTTAGGATCACAAGAAACAGCTAGCCTGGGAAAACGAGAGAGAGGTGAACCATTCCTAACATCTTAACAGCCACTTCAAGCAACCACTTGTTCTGCAAATACCACAGGCCTCTTGGGAATCCTTAGATTTGGTTGATAACTTAAATTCTGGCAACTTTCCTTGCAACAGAACTGTTCTATCTGAAATGGGCATTAGCAACAGAAAACTATGTAACCATATCACATTCTCCTTTGTACTTTTTATGGAATTCAAACGAATTCACATTTCAAAATTGAAGTAAGGTAGCATTTACAACAAATCCAAGCAGATCCATGTGCCATCATTTCTGTAACTTTGGAGTGTGCACAACATTGTCTGTAAAGCTGGCCACCAAGAATGCCTCTCATCTCTGCATACATCTGCTACTCTTCCCACCAAGAAGGGGAGTCCATTTCCCCTCCCCTTGAATCTGGTCTATCCTTGCAACTTTTGCCAACCAAAAGACTGCTACAGAAAGCAGGCTGTGCCAGTTTTAGGCCTAGATTGAAAAGAGATCTAGCAGGCTCCACTTTTGACTTCTTGGCACCTGAAGCTGGCATGTAAGAAAGTCCAGGCTCTCCTGTTGGAAAGAGGCCATACAGAGAAAGACAACTACATGAGAGAAGTTGTGGGGAGGAGCACTTAAGACACCTTAACCAAAAGCCAGTACCAAGGCTCTAAGAATGTGAATGAGACCATCCTGAATCCTTCAGTGCTGGTAGAGTCCGGCAGACACCACACGGGACAAAGACAAATCATCCCAACTGAGCCCTGCCCAAATGCAGATCCGAAGAATCATGAGCAAATATAACATTTCTGGATGGACAAAACTTTAAAATGGTAAACAGATTAGTGGCTGCCAGGGGTCAGGGACCAGAGTGAGAATGGAGGGTTAGCACCGGGAAGGTGTGGGATATGCTTACAAAAGGGCAACCCAAGGGATACTTTCAGTGTTAGTTCCCTTCACCATCTTGACTGTGGTGGTGCACACAGAAACACAGGCAGGTGATAAAACTGTACACACCTTAACATGCACAAACGTGTGCATGTACACGTGCATATATGAGCGCAAGTGCTGAATAAGATAAATGGGTTGTATCAATGCCAATATCCCGGTTGTGTTGTTAAGAGTTTTACAAAATGCTGCCCATTGGGAGAAACTAGGCAAAGAGAACATGAGATCTCTCTGCATTGTTTTTATTTTTAATAACTGCATGTGAATCTATAATTATGTCAATAAAAATTTCAAAATGGTGACATTAAGCTACTAGGTTTTGAGGTAGTCTGTTTTATAGCAATAGATAATATATAACTGATACAGAGCAGTAATATTTTAATGTAACTTGTTAGCTCAGGTTTATAAGGAAAGACTAACTGGCTGTATAGCTGATGTTAATAAGTGCTAACTATATTTTTAATATGCTGTATTATTTTTGCCTAGTTTATCTGCATTTGACCAAACAGTTCTCAATCACAAGCAGTAACTGTCCCTTCAACTGGCTAGAGAGAAATGTGAAGAGACAAAAGGCAGACATGAAAAAGGTTAATATTGTCAAAGACGTACTTTCCTCACATTTTAACAGCTCTGAAATTGGAGCGCATTTTATAACTGGCAGCATTTTTTTTATTGGTGGTACAAAAATAATGTTAAATCAACAGTCTTCAATTAGCTGAAATACATGATATTAAAATCTTAGTTCTTCCTGAATCCAAATTGGTATTTAGCTGCATTTGAAGGCATTGAAGATTTCTGAATTTTCTATGCTTTTTAGCACTGTATTTGTACTTACTCTTTACATCATACAGCAACCTTCCATTTATTATCAGAAGGGAACGTGATTCCTGTAAGTCAATAGATAACTTCAACTACCACAATTTAATAGGCAATTAAAAACACCCACCTAAAAAGGAAAAAACAAAAACTATAATATGGCAGAGACTGCAAACTTACTTCCAACATTTATTCTCTCCCTCCTTTTTGGTAAAATAATCCTGATTTTTAAAATAATGCATTTCCTACCTTTCCTGCAGCTGTTATATATATACACACACACACATGACTAGTGCCTAAATTCTGACAATATCAAAATGGTATAGTCTCTACTATCCCAGTGTGTTGATAGGTGCCTGTAATCCCAGCTACTGGGAGGCTGAGGCAGAAGAGTCACTTGAACCCAGGAGGCGGAGGTTGCAGTGAAACGAGATCACACCACTGCACTCCAGCCTGGGCGACTGAGCAAGACTTCTCTCAAAAAATAAAATAAAAAATAAAATAAAATAAAAATAAAATAACATCATAAAATAACATAAAATAACATGAAATGAAATGAAATGAAATAAAATAAAATAAAATAAAACTCAGACACAGTGATTATAAACACAGCCCACATTTACTACTTAAAACAAAGGAACTGTCTTAAACAAAACTATAATAAGGTTTACCAAACAAGAAAGAATAAAAGGACGTAGACATATAAAGGATCCTTACGAAAGGTTAGAAAAAGAATTGGTCTCCTGAAAGATAGGCTATCTGAATTCAGTAGCTTATCAGATACAGGAAATGTGTATTTATTACTTCCTTATCAGCTCTACAGGAGAGGTGTGACTCTGTAGTACACCCTTGTTGGATACTTCTCCAGCATACATTCTTCCTTCCTCTCCTAGGAGAACCCTGATTTGGATTATATTCACTCCCAGCTCCAGCTTACTGTGACCAAAAACAAGCACACAGCCAAGGCAGATCAATCAGGGCCAAGATTTGGTTCGGGGACTTCCATTTAAGCCTCCCGGGAACGCTGTCTAGTCAGTGTGGAGGATCAAGTCTTGGCTGAAGCCAGTTTTACCTGGATTTTTCAGTTACTGTATTGGAAAAACTAATTTATCACTTAAGCCATTTGGGCTCTCTGTTCTGTTATTTGCGTCCAAACATTCAACAGATAAAATTTTTAGAGTAAACAAGGAGCATATGTAAAGTCAGAATTAGAGGTATTGCCAAGGTACCTATTGGTATCTATAATAGTTACCATTCCAAGAGAGTGGCCAGACTCAAAAAACCTCATGAGCTTTCCTGAACTCATCTTAAATTTAAGTCTTTTTCTTTAAATAACCAAAGGTGGGAAATAGCATACTAAAATTCCTAACTCTGCGGCTAAATGACTTTTTCTGTCTGGATGTATATGTGACAACACATTCTTTCACTGGACTAGTCAACAACTATATTAAGAAACAATAAGATACAGACTGCAAAACAGTGCAGTCACTTTGGAAAACAGTTCAGCTCCTCAAATTGTTAAACACACAGTTACCATATGACCCAGCAATCCCACTCCTAGGTATACAATCAAGAGAACTGAAAACACATGTACACATCTACAAAAAAAATGAAACAAATGTTCAAAGCAGCAGTACTCATAACCCAAAGGCAGAAATAACCCAAATGTCTACCACTGAGAAATAAACCAATTGTGCTATATATCCATGCAATGGAATATTTTGGGCCATAAAAAAGGAGTAAAATATGGCCGAGCGTGGTGGCTCACGAGGTCAGGAATTCAAGACCAGCCTGGCCAAGATGGTGGAATCCCGTCTCTACTAAAAATACAAAAATTATCCGGGCTCTGCGGCAGCGCCTGTAATCCCAGCTACTTGGGAGGCTGAAGCAGAAGAACTGCTTGAACCCAGTGGGGGAGGTTGCAGTGAGCCAAGATAGCGCCACTGGACTCCAGCCTGGGTGACAGAGACTCTGCCTCAAAAAAAAAAAAAAAGAAAAGCAGTAAAATACTAATACTTGCTTGGCATGGATGAACTCTGAAAACATGAAAGCGAAGTGAAAGAAGTCAGATACAAAAGGCCATATATATTGGATGATTCCATTTATATGAAATGTCCAGAACAGGCAAGAAGATTAATAGTTACATAGGGCTGGGGTGGGGAAATAGGGGAATAGAAAATAGATGTTCATATGTACAGGTTTCTCTTTGAGGGGGATAAAAATTAGTGATGATGATTACACAACTAAAAACCACAGAATTGTGGCCAGATGCGGTGGCAGCACTTTGGGAGCCCGAGGCAGGTGGATCGCTTGAGCTCAGGAGTTCAAGACCAGCCTGGGCAATATGGGAAAAACCCATCTCTACAAAAAATACAAAAATAGCTGGGCCCGGGGTGGTGAGCACCTGTAGTCCCAAGCTACTTGGTGGGCTGAGGCGGAAGGATGGCTTGAGCCTGGAAAGCGGAGGTTGCAGTGAGGTGAGATTGTGCCACTACACCCCAGCCTGGGCAACAGAGTGAGAATCAGTCTGAAAAAATAAAATAAAAATAAAAACATCACTTGAACCCAGGGGGTTGCAGTGAGCTGAGATTGTGCCACTGCACTCCAGCCTGGGCAACAGAGTGAGATTCCATCTCATTCATTCATTCATTCCTTCCTTCCTTCCTTCATTCATTCACAAACAAATAAATAAATTAACAAATCATAGAATTCTATATTATGAAGGGATGAATCTTATGGTCTGTTAAAAACTTACTAAAAAAAGAAACAGGCCAGCCACAGTGGCTCATGCCTATAATCCCACCTCTTTGGGAGGCTGAGACAGGCAGATCACCTGAGGTCGGGAGTTTGAGACCAGCCTGACCAACATGGAGAAAACCCGTCTCTACTAAAAATACAAAATTAGCCAGGTGTGGTGGCGCATGCCTGTAATCCCAGCTGCTCAGGAGGCTGAGGCAGGAGAATGGCTTGAACCCGGGAGGTGGAGGCTGCTGTGAGCCATGTCATGGCATTGCACTCCAGCCTGGGCAACAAGAGCGAAACTCCATCTCAAAAAAAAAAAAAAAAAAAGGAGATACACAGTACTTTGAACTATTAAAATCTTTATTATTCATCAGTTTTCTTTGCTAGTGTACTTTTAAGTGAAAAAAAAAGTTTTATATATATATGCACAAAACATCTGGATAGTCTCCCCATCCCAACTGACATTTTCATTATAGATTCCTGAAACCTTCGTGTTATGGAAGTATGATAAATAAAAGGCCAAGTTATAATTATTTTCTGTAAAAGGGTGGAAAGAGAAATTGCCTCAGTTTGTTCATTCATGTGAATTACGTTAAAATTACTTGACTGTGTAAGTCAGAAGTTCTGGAATATGAAACAAAATGTATTAATTGGGCAAGTCCCAGTCTGTGCTTTATACAATTAGCCCAATGTTACAAAAACAAGTATCCCTTGTTACCCAAATCTATTCGGTTTTTGAGTTTGGAAAGTGAAAGGTCAAACACAGAGTGATAACTGAATTTCTTTTGGTTAGAGAGGCTCAATATCTGACAAGCTAGCAATTACTTCTTTCTTTACAGCAAAATAAGCATCAATATAACATAGCTTTTTGCTTTCACCACTGATCAATAGCGCGAGTCATAGGATTATTGGCTTGTATATTTAAGTGTGCACCTGTACTATTAGGCATTTAAGGCAAAATTTGATACTAAATAAACTATTACATCTAAAACTTCCATCATGCCCCAATATTTCTCCATATCTGGAATAGTAAATTTGAGGATCTGCAGGCTGAATTATTTTAGATCACCAATACAGACTGTGTACAGTATTCCAGATAGAAAATAAATGGTTTAAAATTGTGATAGCAAGAAGAAGGGCTCAAAATCTGAAATTGTGGCCCAGAATCACACATAGAAACCTGGTATTTTTTAGGTAGATAAGAAGAGGGAACAGGGTTATAAACATCCCCTGAAGGTGTACTTGATTCATAAAAGTTATAATGACAACTAGCACCACAAAGTTAAAGACATCTACAGACAAGTATTAAAAACTTGTTCCTCGACCTAAGATAACGGCAGAACATTATACTATACACTAAGAGGCTACAGATATGGAGAAGAGTTTACTCACTTAAATATTTTAAGTGACTGAATAATTGAAAAGTAGGGACATTCCAAGAGTATCAATAAAATAATTTTCTAACTTCATAAATTCATTTCAAATACATGCACAGTAATGACATATTTGTTTAGCAAGGCAATTTTGTCAAAGATATATGCTGGGCTCTTTAAATAGATTTTCAATTATATTAAAAACAATGGAATTTTATTGTTTTAAATCGACAAAATAACCGACAGTGTCTGGTTTACTTGCATAGTTGCTAGTATTTCCATTTAAAATAGTTACCTAAGAATTTTAAAGCCTGAGCATGTTTTATTCTATAAAAGCTATGGAGAGTAAAACAGTAAGCTACGGTTGATCTGCTTACTTAGTGTATGTTATTTAAGAATGGAAAGAGAAGTCTCAAAATTGGAGTTTTAGAAACAACAAATTAGACAAAATTTCTTAAGAATAACAAAGCTCCACAAAAATCACTTTTTTAAAATTAAAAAAAAAATGGTTTGGAGAAAGCTGGCAAAATGGAATGGAAGTAGTCATGTTTTGAGCATTTAGTTGAGCCATTTATAAAGTTTCTAAACTGGTTTCATGGAAATTCTTGGAACTGATTCTGTATTTTTGTTTGCCAGATAGAGGGCAGGAAGAAAACACCCAACAGAGCTCATGTGGGTGGGAGTGCGGACGCTTCTCTCAGGCCCTCATCTGGGTGTTTACATTGTGACAGCAAACTCTGTGGTTAAGCTTGTGCAGTAATTAAGTAGTATGTTTATTATAACTAAATCTCAATAGACTTTTCTAAGATTTCCCCTCAGGCTCAGGGGGAAGTAAAATAGGATTCTGACTTATAAACACAGATAAATGAAGTTTTATGTTACTGAATACCTGCACCAATAGCCTCAAACTTCATTATGCATAAAACCAAACATAAGGAAAAGAGAAAAATAAATTCAAACAAAAAACCAGAAGAAAGGGAGATGTAACATCAATTTCAACACTAGAGAGCAAAAAACAGGAGAAGATTTTAGCGTCTCTTTGGGGAGGATGGAAATATGAATTCAGTTTATTTTTATTTATTTATTTTTCTTATTTGTTTATTTTATTTTTTTGTTTTTGTTTTTGTTTTTGAGACGGAGTCTCGCTCTGTCGCCCAGGCTGGAGTGCTGTGGCCAGATCTCGGCTCACTGCAAGCTCCGCCTCCCGGGTTTAAGCCATTTTCCTGCCTCAGCCTCCCAAGTAGCTGGGACTACAGGCGCCCACCACCTCGCCCGACTAGTTTTTTTTGTATTTTTTTAGTAGAGACGGGGTTTCACCATGTTAGCCAGGATGGTCTCGATCTCCTGACCTCGTGATCCGCCCGTCTTGGCCTCCCAAAGTACTGGGATTACAGGCTTGAGCCACCGTGCCAGGCCTATTTGTTTATTTTTTAAGACAGGGTCTCACTCTGGCACTCAGGCTGCAGTGCAATGGTATGATCTTGTCTTACTGCAACCTCTGCCTCCTGGGTTCAAGCAATTCTCCAGCCTCAGCCTCCCAAGTAGCTGGGACCACAGTGTACCACCACACCTGGCTAATTTTTGTATCTTTTGTAGAGATGGGGTTTCACCATGTTGCCTAAACTGGTCTAGAACTCCCGAGCTCAAAGTGATCTTCCTGCCTTGGCCTCCCAAAGTGCTGGGATTACAGGCGTGAGTCACCACATCTGGCCTTATTTTTTATTTTTTTAAGTAGAGGCAGGGTCTCACTCTGTTGCCCAGGATGGTTTCAAACTCCTGAGCTCAAATGATCCTCCCGCCTTGGCCTCCCAAAGTGCTAGGATTACAGGTGTGAGCCACCACACCTGGCCCTGGTTTAAGGTAACCACTGAACTGCCTTTGAATCTAGTAAAAAGAGAGCTAATGTTTATAATTAATATTCCATAGCAGAGAACTGTCCTTCTGTTCTCCTGCACCTGGGTACCATCATCACCCTGGGTGTGTCCCCTGGCTTTCAAAACGCCACACTGAATCTGAACTGTGTTCATTTTAACTACTGAGATAAAGGAGATAATCACAAGTTTGGGAGAGAGTAATTTTTATAAGTGGCTGAATGTCTGGTGACAGAAAAAGGGAAGCCAGGCATTACGTAAAACTTCAAATCTAGTCTTATTGTTCATCACACTGGTGTGAGGTAAGAAGGTGGTGGTGCACGTGCACAAGAAAGGGCAGATTCTGACCTGCACTACTTACCAGCTTATGATGAACTGGGCAGCAGAATCTATTAAAGGGAGAGGAAATTCACTAGCACTGCCCTGAAGGAATCTCAAGGCTGCTCTAATTGGCACTATAAGCAAAGTTGTACTTGCAGTGTTGTTCTCCAACAGCCACTTTCTAATGTACCAGGATCGGGACATATCTCAAGGAGTCGGAAGAAAGCCCAAACCGCAGCTGTAAGAGCGCACTGAGGACTACGGGTACGTCATGGGTCTAGAGTTATTCTCACAGTCACAGAGCTAAGACCTCAAGTTAAAGTGCTTGAACATGGCAGGGAGCCCGAGAGGGGTGGAATACCAAAACTGCTATTTCTTGTCCAATCTAATGACTGAGAATAGTGGTATCATTAACAGAATGGCAAGGGTTTACTTTAACTAACTAACTTGCCCCCTCCACACCCCAGAAAGTGCTAGTCTAGCTAACAAGCATTATTTTAGAATTGCTGTATTATTTTAGTCATCTGCATATTTTCCATGGACTTGTAAATTAATCTATATATTTAACACAAGCCAAATTTATAATTTTCGTAACTACTACTGATTGTTCCATTTCTCAAAAATCACAATTAAATCCAAAAGGTTACATAGGGAAAGGTCAGATTTCTCACAGGTGCTTTAAATTACTGCTCTTTTACCATAGCTCATTATATCTAATGTGTAAGAAAATAGTAAGGAAAAAAAATTCCTTAAAAATTTGTGAACAAACTACTTTCTATCACTTTAGTGTAATAACATTAATGATCAATGAGCAAGCTACAGGTGACTTGTGTAACATTCAATTTTTTTGCTTTTTTTGGGCCATCTTTCAAGGCCCAGGATGCAATACAAACTTGATTACTATGTAAATATCCGTCTCCACAAAAAATTTAAAAATTAGTTGGGCATGGTGGCGCATGTCTATATTCTTAGACATGCTCAAGGAGGCTGAGATGGGAGGATTGCGTGAGCCCAGGAATTTAAGGCTGCAGTGAGCTACAGTCAACGCCCCTGAATTCCAGCCTGAGCAACAGATACCCTCTAAAACCAGAAAAAGAAAACAACAATAATAAAAAGTAAAACTAAACCTAAACTTTACCTGATACTCTCTTTTCCCTCTAACAAAGTTACTAGAGATGGGCTCAACTCTAACAAGCATCTAAATCAGTACTCTAAAGGTAAAACATAATTTCAGGTAATTGGTACCAACTTCTACAATAGCCAATTGGAAGCACAATTTCCGAAGATATTCTATTGTTTAAGTAGATACGAATAGATCAATGAGCCACCACAGAGGCAAGTGAAACAGGATGATCTGTCTACACTAGCAATGGCTTCTGGTTACCAATATATAGCAAATACAGGTAAAATCATGAATTTTACTTAAAAATCCAAATAGCTCTAAAAAAACAGATCAATATATACTTTGTATGAAGTGATTTTTGCATGTAGCATCTGAGAATATGTCCAAGAAAATTTCTAGCTTCTATCAGGCATACTAGTTAGCTATGAGGAAGCTTGACTAGTGGACAATGCATGCAGTCTTTACCTTTTGGGACCAGAAAAATCCTATTTATCCGAGACTCCTGAAAACCACTCTTGGTTATAGGTTTTGGATCTTCTCACACATACCCTCCCCCTACAATTCTCATGTCCTCAGGCCTTACCACTTCTTTGTGACAGCTGCTGCTTTATAAAAACATAATTCTAGTGTGAAGTATTTCTACTGGAAAATCTGGGATTGACAGGATGTTGACAAGGACTCAGTAAAAATATCCATTCCTAACAGAGTATGTAGATACAAACAGGCAGTCACTGGTCAGAAGCTTTCCTCAGCTGAGTCACCGGGCCATGGAAAACCCCAAGTTTGCACCTGAGAGGCTCTGAAATACTACCCTCTGGAGTGCAAATATAAAACACACAAGGCTTGGAGAAACTGTTCCAAAGGAACTTGTTGGACCAGCTAGAATTAGAAATATAATGGATGGTTGGTAAAGGGTAACTCTAGGGGCTGCCAAGAGAACTCAGTTTCAAAAACCCTTCCCATAAAATTAGGCTTTCCAGAGACACTCATCTTAGATGTTCCAGAGGTTTATGAGTCCTCTCTGCTGCCCCTTTCAAATCTAAATACTTAAGAGTCTCTAGAGCTTTCTGTTAAGGCCAAAGGAAATCTTCTCAACATGTCTACACCACAGAAGTTTTTTTTTTTTTTTTTTTTTTTTTTTTTTGAGACGGAGTCTCGCTCTGCCGCCCAGGCTGGAGTGCAGTGGCCAGACCCCAGCTCACTGCAAGCTCCGCCTCCCGGGTTCACGCCATTCTCCTGCCTCAGCCTCCCGAGTAGCTGGGACTACAGGCGCCCGCCATCTCGCCCGGCTAGTTTTTTGTATTTTTTAGTAGAGACGGGGTTTCACCGTGTTCGCCAGGATGGTCTTGATCTCCTAACCTCGTGATCCACCCGTCTCGGCCTCCCAAAGTGCTGGGATTACAGGCTTGAGCCACCGCGCCCGGCCTACACCACAGAAGTTTATGCCACATTGTAAGGAAGTCTAAAAAGCCAAATGAATGCACAGCTACTTGGGAGGCTGAAGTGGGAGGATTGCTTGAGCCCAAGAGTTCAAGACCAGCCTGGACAACATAGTGAGACCAGCCTTTAAAAAAAAAAAAAAAAAAGGCCAAATGCTGCTATTCTGGACTTCATACTGTGAAAAAGAAAGAAAGAATGTTAGGTCTTTGACAGTGGACTTTAGGGTTTCTCAAACACTTTCCCTTTTTAAATGTGAGTAACACACTATATTGGTTTCCTACTGCTGCTGTAGAAATTATCACAAATACTGACTTTACACAAGCTTATTCTCATAGTTCCGGAGGTCATGAATCTGAAATCGGTTTTACAGGGTTGGTTCCCTGTGAGGGCTCTGAGGGCAGAATGTGTCCTTGCCTTTTTCATCTTCTAGAGGACCACCTGCATTCCTTGGCTCACATTCCCTTCATCGATCACTACAACCTCTTGTTTCCATCGTCACATCTGCTACCTCTCACTCTGGTCTGCCCACCTCCTCCAAGGACCTGTGTGATTATATTGGGCCAACACAGATAATCCAGGATCATCTCCTCATCTCAAAATTCTTAATTTGATGCCATCTGCAAAGTCTCCTTTCCTATATTCATAGGTTCTAGAGATCAGGACATGGACATCTTTTAGGGGTCATTATTCAGCCTACCACAAACTTATCAGATTTGAAATTCTATGAAGTACTCTTACCTACAGCATCTCGTTTAGATACGAAGTGTTATCATTCCTAATGAATGAGAATGCAGGTCTAGAAACTTCATTGCTGGCCGGGCGCGGTGGCTCACGCCTGTAATCCCAGCACTTTGGGAGGCTGAGGCGGGCGGATCACAAGGTTAGGAGATCGAGACCATGGTGAAACCCCGTCTCTACTAAAAATAGAAAAAATTAGCCGGGCGCAATGGCGGGCGCCTGTAGTCCCAGCTACTCGGGAGGCTGAGGCAGGAGAATGGCGTGAACCCGGGAGGCGGAGCTTGCAGTGAGCCGAGATTGCGCCACTGCACTCCAGCCTGGGCGACAGAGCAAGACTCCGTCTCAAAAAAAAAAAAAAAAAAGAAACTTCATTGCTTAGCCACAGTGATGTAGTCAAAGAACTAGAACTCAAACTAGAATATATGGCCCTAGAGACCATGTAGAAGCAGCACACACCACTTCTACTCCACCAGGCTGCCTGTAAATCACTGGCCTTTGGCCTCTCATTTTCTTATACAGCTTTTTTTTTTTTCTTTTTTTTAAATCATACTTATAGTCCAAACTGCAATCTACCAAAAAAAGTAACCCACATCAGAGATTCCTCAAATGTTCTCAGGTCATGGCTCCCTTAAAATCTCAGTCATTTTTTTATGGCATGGCTGAGGCCAAAAAAATGCCCAATAGCTCTGTTCAGTTGAAGTAATATTTACGTCCTAACAGCTTCAGAGCTTCTGGGCACTCCACCACTTCTCAAATCTTAGAATCAGATGGGACACTGCCACTCTCATTTCCTGTATCACATTCTTTTTTGTTTGTTTTTTTGAGACAGCCTGTCACCCAGGCTGGAGTGCAGTGGCGCAAATACGACTGACTGGAGCCTTGACCTTCCCGGCTCAGGTGATACTCCCAGCTCATCCTCCTGAGTAGCTGGGACTACAGGTGAGTGCAACCACACCTGGCTATTTTTTGTAGAGACAGGGTTTTGCCAAGGCTGGACCTGAACTCCTGGGCTCAAGCAATCTGCCTGCCTCAGCCTCCCAAAGTGGTGGGATTATGGGCGTGAGCCACCGTACCTGGCCCGTTTCACACTGATTTTCATACAGTACTGCTTTTATTTCACAGCAATGGCCAAAATCCCAGCTTTGCAAAGATATGGCATCATCAAAAGGAATTTGGTGATTTAATGCTGAATTGTGAACTACCTTAAGCTACCAGTTTGTATGATATCTAACAGATGTCATTGTGTTTCACTGAAGGTTAAAAATACTCTACAATACCCATGTGAGTTTGAACCTGCAGGTCTGTGCTCCTCACATTACTGCTTGTACACACCTGTTTTGACAAAAGTGTGCTCTCTGTTATACAAAATGCATAGCTGAAGCTCCAGATAATGGGCTCAGACAAATAATGTAGGAAACTCCCAGTTTGTCGTCACACATATTTACATGTCAATTTGACATTTTCTATTAAAGATATATATCTTTAATATTTATATATATTAATTTATATATATAACGTGTGTGTGTGTGTATATATATATATGTATCTTTTTTTTAAGACGGAGTTTCACTCTCGTTGCCCAGGCAGGAGTGCAATGGCGCGTTCTCGGCTCACTACAACCTCCACCTCTTGGTTCAAGCAATTCTCCTGCCTCAGTCTCCCAAGTAGATGGGATTACAGGTGCCCGCTAACACGCCTGGCTAGTTTTTTTGTATTTTTAGTAGAGACAGGGTTTGACCATGTTGGCCAGGCTGGTCTTCAACACCTGACCTTTAGGTGATGTGCCCACCTCAGCCTCCCAAAGTGCTGCGATTACAGGCATAAGCCATCATATCCGGCCTAAAGACATATTCTTTATCATCATCTTATCTGCTCTTCCACTTTTTTCCTAAGGCAAGCAAATGAAGGAAAATGTCTGTATATGGTAAATATTTGATTTCTAAGTCTACAGAACTATATTACATCTACAAGAAGAGAATTCCTGTTAGACAAATAAAGTACGCTGACATTTTTATCTGCCCAAAGGAATTGCAGTTACTCATTCAAATGTCACATGGACAAACATCTGACACCAAACATAAAATTTTTTCCGTAGTAACTTTTATAAATGTACACAATAGTAGCAAAACAAGAAGCTGTAACAAACCGTCATATTTCCTAATTCTTTTGATATAAATTTAAGACTAAAAAGAAGATATGATGTGCACCAAAGCACACAGAAAGAAAGTTTCAGCATTTCTTCAAAATGATGTAAATTCATGGATCTTCTAGATGAGTGGTTCTCAAAACTGATGGTGCATCCAAATAACCTGGAAGATTTGTTAAAACTCAGATTGCTGTCCCTACCCCAGAGTTTCTGGTTCAGCAAATCCGGGGCAGAGCCAAGCATTCATGAATTTCTAAAAAGCTCCCAGGCAATATAGATGCTACTACTAGTCGAAAGACCATACCTTAAAAATCAGTTTTAGATAAAATTCACATTTTCACAGCAATTCAGAAAAATTACTGAATATATTATGAAAGCAGGTGAGATGTTTATTTGGAATAGCAAAAACAAACAAAAAAAAACCCAACCCCCAAAACCACCGCGTGAAAACAAACACCACCACCACACACATGCACACATACACACACACACACACACACACACACACACACACACACACTGGGGAAAACAAAGGCCAGAAGGAGGAGAAAAGCCCACAGTGACAGTCAGTTCCCGAGACAGGATAAACGTAGCTACTCGAACTGAATTACTCATGATTGTGCAAGTTATCAATGTACCCTTTATTGACTGCTCTTCAAGGAGTAAATGTGAGAACACACGTAGCAGCCTCCTGTGAGGTGGGCAGAGGAAACAACGGTCGGAAAAGCCAAGGATTCACCATGAAGCACCAGAAAAATTCTCCACTTTCAGTGGGAGGTAAACACGGTCCACCCCTAAACAATTTTAGAATGCTGAAGAAACTAAGTTTTGGTGATATATGTCGAATTATACTCTAGTAGTCTGATGTTAAGTAAATCTAGCCTTGCCAACATACAATAGAGAAGTAAGCAAGCTCACAGCACAGGTTTGTTTTTTTTTTCTTTTTAAGTCATGGCAGCTATGTGGTGTGTGACCACCTTCCTTTTGCAACAGTTACACCTATACATCACTAAAACAATAATTGATGGGCAAGAGCCTGAGGTGCTATCAAAGCCAAATACATGTTAAATTATATATTCTGTATATTTTATTAAGGCAAGAAACCATTTTAACAATACTAAAAAGATTTTCTAAAAGACTCAAGCAAAAATGACTGTCAATCGGGTCTATCTAAAATTCAGTCAGCCTGTATGCCCCAAAGTCTAAGGAAGCATCACGAAGTTACAAACCTTTGCAAAGGTCAACAATGAGAAGCTAACTTCCTACTATTCCTACTCCTTTTAAATAACAGTCATTACCAAGTGTTTCCAAAGCGGAGCATTTGTTTTGTTATAATCAAAACCCGCTCAACTGAGGAAAAACAGTGCAATAAGAATATTCTTATATTTATGACATTCAAGATCACTATCTGGACCTAAGAGCACATCAGGATTTTTATAGCACCTGCATGTAACTGTTTCATGATGACCCTCCACAAGGGGCAGGGAAGGGAGAGGGAAGGAGGAAGCATGCAGGGCTTGCCTGACCCTACTTCTAGTGTGTAGCAAAGAGGAGAGGGAACTCAGTATCCCTCCAGCCACCGTTTCTTCTCTTTGGATGGATGGATCACTGGATCCCACAGAGTGCAAGAATTAAGAGAGAAGGGAATATTAGTGATTAATCCTTGTACTAATAAAGTACACCCCCTCAGTATAAGAGATTCCATACAGCATAATAAATGAACAGAAATAACAGTTTTCTGGCATTTTCCAACTAACCAATTAGAAACTGACAAATGTATAAAAAACAATTTTTGTCAAGTAAATTATAGGCCCCGGCTATTTAGTACTATGACCTCAAAGCTTAATTTTCAAATAAAATTCCTGGTTTCAAGAAAAACATGCCAGGTGCTGTGGCTCCCGCCTATAATCTTAACACTTTGGGAGGCTGAGGCGGGCGGGTCACATGAGGTCACGAGTTCAAGACCAGCCTGGCCAACATGGTGAAACCCTGTATCTACTAAAATACAAAAATTAGCCAGGCATGACGGCAGGTGCCTGTAATCCCAGCTACTTGGGAGGCTGAGGCAGGAGAATCACTTGAACCCGGGAGACAGTGGTTGCAGTGAGCTGAGATCGTACCACTGCACCACCGTACTCCAGCCTGGGCAGCTGAACGAGACGCCATCTCAAAAAACAGAAAAAGGAAAAGAAAAACAGTACTTATTTCAGAAATGTGTTCAGTACTTTTTCTGGCAGTAAAACAACCTTATTGTTTCTCCTACAGAGAGAAATTATTACACTCATGCAAACGAATGGGGGTGTACCTGAAGCCCCAGAGCCAGAGGGGTGGTCTCATTGTCAGATTCTGTGGCTGTTCACCATGTATATGCTTTCTGGAAGGCACCTGAGAAAATCCCAAGACTGAATGCAATTCTGCAAAGGCCCAGGGAGTGAATCATGATTAATGTAAGCCAGCACTGTTCAAAAGAACTCTGTGATCATGAAAACATTCTAGTAATATTACTGCACTGTCCAATCAGGTAGCCGCTAGCCACATGGGACTACTGAGCACTCGAAATGTGGTGAGTGCAACCAAGGAACTTAATCTGTAGTTGTACTTAATTTTAATGAACTTAAATTCAAATAGCCCCATGTGGCTAGTGGCTATCTTACTGGACAGCACAAACCTAAATGCAGATTCCATTCCCTTTGTGGCTTACGATGGCAATTCTCGCCAATGAGACAGAAGGAGATTTCCCTTGATCTGAAAAAAGAAAAAAAACAAAAGAAACACAAGGAAGAGAAGGTTCTTTTTTTGTGGTCTTGAGGATGTGATGTCTCGGAAATGTTGCAGGCAGCGCAGTAAGCCTACAGGTGAGGTTAACATACTGGAGAGCAGAGCAGAAGAATGCACAGAACATGGACCCTTGCTACTCACTGAGCCACCCGGCCACTGGGGTGGAAATGAACAATTTTCATCTATCATCTTTTTTTTTTTTTTTTTTAAAGAGACAGAGTCTTGCTCTGTCGCCCAGGCTGGAGTGCAGTGGCGCGATCTTGGCTCACCGCAAGCTCTGCCTCCCAGGTTCACGCCATTCTCCTGCCTCAGCTTCCTGAGCAGCTGGGACTATAGGCACCCGCCACCATTCCTGGCTAATTTTTGTATTTTTAGTAGAGACGGGGTTTCACCGTGTTAGCCAGGATGGTCTCAATCTCCTGATCTTGTGATCCACCCACCTCGGCCTCTCAAAGTGCTGGGATTACAGGTGTGAGCCTGTAATTCTTGATATTTCAGATATTTTTGCTTATTCAAATATGTCCTAAGCACCAACTGAGGATACTGCAACAAGCACAATAGATGAAACTCTGTGTCCACATGAATTAAACAAGTTCTTATTAAGTCAGTCAAATCAGGATTTTGTTACTTGCAGCTAAAAAAGATGCTAATTTGTAAGATAAACAAAGTAAAAGCAAATTAAGCAAGCGGTTTTTCTTAGAACACAACTGAAATGAATGTAGGCATTTAAAGATCAGATTTGATATCAATTCCAAAGGATGTACTTACAGAACAAATATATTCTAATAATGGGTCATAAGTACTTAGCTAAATATCATTTTATTAGCACATATTAAGGCCAGACTACTAACAAAAATAAATATGGTTTATAGTAAAATAACTACCTGTACACTACCCAAGGATTCATTTAAAGATATCGTTATTAAGGTACAGGTACAACCATACATTTTTTTCCTGTATCTCCTCCATTTATCTCTCTCTCTACTGCTTTAAACTAAACAAAATACATCTTAAAAAAAATTATTGGCCAGATGCGGTGGCTCACACCTGTAATCCCAGCACTTTGGGAGGCCGAGGCGAGTGAATCACAAGCTCAGGAGATTGAGACCATTCCAGCTAACACGGTAAAACCCCACCTCCATTAAAAATACAAAAAAAAATTAGCTGAGCGTGGTGGCGGGCGCCTGTAGTCCCAGCTACTTGGGAGGCTGAGGCAGGGGAATGTCGTGAACCCGGGAGGCAGAGCATGCAGTGAGCCGAGATCGTGGCACTATACTCCAGCCTGGGTGACAGAGTGAGACTCCGTCTCAAACAACAACAACAAAATTTTAACTATGGGACAAGATTCTGGAACGATGGCAGCATCCAGGCCACAGTTGGTTTGAATCCTCCTGAATTTTCCCATAAAAACAGATTGAGCAATCTGGGTGCAAAACTGAAAATCTGCACCTACAACAAAGCTAAAAGGTAGCCTCACAAAACCCAAAAGACAAGCAGATGTGGACAAACTACTGACTGCTAAAGACTGGTGTGCAATTGCCATTTGTGTGAGAAGCAGCAAAGGGAAGCAACAGGGTATGTGATGAATCCGAAATTAGGAAAACCCCAAATGAGACAACAGGTACTGGCAAGCACAGTGAGCTGAACTAGGAATAGCAGTTGAACCTTAAAAGGAGCTCTGTACATTCCAACTTATGGCCTGTGGCTGTCTCAAGGGGATAGAGTGATAGGGACCCTCTAAACTAAAAGCTAACCATCTGAAGCTCTCTGTCAGGGCAAAGTCTTGTACTGAGGAGAAACGACTGGGAACAGAATCCAGTAGAAGAGAAGATGGCCCAAATAAAGAACCAGGAAGAGTAATGACCAGATGTCTGAAAGTGCTAGGCTTCCCTCCTCCCCTCCACCAGAAAAGTCAAAAGAGGGAGCTCTAGAGCCAGAAAGCTAAAGTTATCCCTGCCCACTTCTCTCTCAGTTCATGAAAATTAATCTCCTGCAAATCAAAACCACCATGTGATACCTTCTCACGCCAGTCAGAATGGTGATTATTAAAAAGTCAAGAAACAACAGATGCTGGCGAGGCTGTGGAGAAATAAAAATGCTTTTACACTGCTGGTGGGAATGTAAATTAGTTCAACCATTGTGGAAGACAGTGTGGCGATTCCTCAAGGATCTAGAAGCAGAAATACCATTTGATCCAGCAATCCCATTACTGGGTACGTATCCAAAGGAATATAAATCATTCTATTATAAAGAAACCTGCATGTGTATGTTTACTGCAGCACTATTCATAATAGCAAAGACATGGAACCAACCCAAACGCCCATCAATGCTAGACTGGATAAAGAAAATGTGGCACATATACACTACTATGCAGCCATAAAAAGAAATCAGATCATGTCCTTTGCAGGGGCATGGACGGAGCTGGAAGCCATCATCCTCAGCAAACTAATACAGGAACAAAAAACCAAATACCACATGTTCTCACTCATAAGCGGGAGGAGAACAATGAGAACACATGGACACAGGGAGGGGAACAACACACACCAGGGCCTGTCACGGGGGTCAGTGGAAGGAGAGCATCAGGATAAATAGCTAATGCATGCGGGACTTAATACCTAGGTGATGGGTCGATAGGTGTAGCAAACCACCATGGCACATGTTTACCTATGTAGCAAACCTGCATGTCCTGCACATGTATCCTGGAACTTAATAGAAAGAAAATTACTTTTCATTAAAAATGAGCAACAGGAAAGCACTGTGGTTTTATCTCAAAGTCATTATTTTAAAGAGAGACAAGGGGCAGATAGCATCTGTAAAAATAATGAAAACATACCAGAAAAAAATGTGCCTTTAAAACAGGTAAAAACTGTAACACAGTATTATTTTGAAATTTTAAAATTTTTAAGAAAATGACATCATGGCTGGGCACGGTGGCTCACGCATGAATCCCAGCACTTTGGGAAGCTGAGGTGGTCACAAGTTCAATATCAGCCCGGCCAACATGGTAAAACCCAATCTCTACTAAAAATACAAACATTAGCCAGGTGTGATGGCGGGCAACTGAAATCCCAGCTACTCAGGAGTCTGAGGCAGGAGAATCGCTTGAACCCGGTAAGCCGAGGTTGCAGTGAGCCGAGATCACACCACTGCACTCCAGCCTGGGTAACAAGAACAAGACTCCGTCTCAACAACAACAACAAAAAAGAAAATGACATCATATGAAGAAGGAACATAAATCTGAATTCGAACAACTCAACATGGGTGATAAAGCTCAGAAATTTCAGAAATGAACACTAAACTAAAAGAAACACAAGAATGAACCACCAACAGGTAACAGATAATGCCTTAAGGAAACTAGTAAATAGGTGGGAAAACTTGAGAGGGATAAAAAGATTAGGGAGCAGCAATCTATAGAAAAACAGGCAAAGAAGATCCAAAATGTATATAATAGGAGTCCCCAACGAAGAAAATCAAAGCAAGGAAGCATAACAAAAACTAAAAACAGTAACTTAAGAAAATATCATTAGTCTCTGACAGCAACGCTCTATGGAAAAACATAGTAAGAGAAAATGAAATGAGAATTTATAAGCAGCCAAACTATGAAGTGAAACTGCATGGTCATATGGTAAATTTGTTTAACTTTTTACAAATCAGTTTCGTTTTATAATCTATTAGTATTTGCTTATTTAGTCACTCTAGGTTCCGTATAAGAGATGGTTATGTTTTCTATTTTTATTCTGCCTCATTGTGTTTCTTGAAGGCATAGTAAGAAAATCCTTCTATGGGTAAATTTTAATTTTTTTTCTATAAAGAAAACATAAAGATTAAGTATTCTTCATCCAAAATGCTTGAGACCAGAAGTGTTTCAGATCTCCCTCTTTTTTGGGGGGGGGTTCAGAATATCTGCATTATACTTACTGGTTGAGCACTGCAAATCCAAAAATCAAAAATCCAAAATGCTACAATGATCATTTCCTTCCATCATGTTGGAGCTCAAAAAGTTCTGCATTTTGGATAATTTTGGATTTTGGGATATGGGATGCTCAACCTGTAGTGTGCTGTAAGAGAAACAATTAAAAATGCTTACATGCCTTCCTTAATAAGATAAAGATGACCAAATCTATGTAAATAGTCTTTTCAAGCAATAACTGAGGTAAGAATTGAGACAGTAGGTAGCAGTGTGCATTATTACTTTGACAAAGAAAGTTTCGTTTTTTCAAACAGTACTTGAAACACAAATCCTATGGAAACCACTGATATCAAAGAATTCTTTTCGAAACGTATCTCTACAGCCATTATCATCCCTATTAAAAAGGAAGCAACACTACACCTAAACACAACAGAAAACATACAGACTCAAAAAGTCTAGCTGGGGCGGGCGCGGTGGCTCCCAGCACTTTGGGAGGTAGAGGCGGGTGGATCACCTGAGGTCAGGAGTTCGAAGCCAACCTGGCCAACATGGTGAAACCCCGTGTCTATTAAAAATACAAAAACTAGCTGGGGATGGTGGTGCACACCTGCACTCTCAGCTCCTCAGGAGACTGAGGCAGGAGAACTGCTTGAACCCGGGAGGCAGAGGTTGCAGTGAGCCAAGATCACGCCACTGCACTCCAGCCCAAGCGACAGAGCAAGACACCATCTCAAACAAACAAAAAGTCTAGCTGGGTGCAGAGGCTCATGCCTGTAACCCCAGCACTTTGGGAGGCCCAGGCGAAGGGACTGCTTGAGGCTAACAGTTCAAAAAGAGCTTAGGCAACATAATGAGACCCCATCTCTAAAAATAATAAAAAATAAAAAATCAGCTGGGTGGGAGGAACACTTGAGCCCAGGAAATCAAGGCTGCAGTGAGCCATGATCATGCCAGTGCACTTCCAGCCTGGGTGACACAGCAAGACCCTGCCTCAAAAATAAAGTCTACTCAGTCTCTGAACAGGGTCTTTAAGGCAATAAAGATTATATCACATTATCCAGAAAGGGCTTGGCTCACCAATGGAGGTCCATCTACATCACTTTCAGTGTATATCATTGCCTATACAGCATACTCAACCAGAAATTTATGTATAATATACTCAGTCAATAAAAATACTTACAGGAAAGAAGTAGATAAGTTGTATGAATATAAAAGTTGTCCAGTAACAGACTACAAGAACAAGACTGTTTAAATTGTGGGTTTAGCACTGGTATTGCTTCATGAACTGTTAGTAACGGATCCATATCAAGGTAAGTGCAAAAATTGAGGATGTTTAAACCTCATTATAGCAATTTGGTAATTTTCTGTCTGTTGACTCTAATAATGAAAAATCTGGGCATGCATTTTGTAAGTTTTTGTTCTTTTTTCTGGTAATTTGTGTATATTGTATTTTACACACACAAAAGTTTGTTCGTGACAAACTGGAGGGAGGGAGGAAGGAGAAACTAGTCTTGTACCTTGCTAGAAATAGGATGAGAAGTAGAAGGTGGCAAACTTTTTCTGTAAAAGAGTAAATATTTCAGGCACTGTAAGTAATATGGTCTCTATTGCAATTACAGTCCTCCCTCAGTATCTTTGGGGGACTGGTTCCAGGACAACTCCCTACTCCCCTTGCATACACTAAAACCCTTGGATGCTCCAGTCCCTTATAAAACAGTGTAGTATTTACATACAACCTACACACATCCACCTGTATACTTTTTTCCCCCTCCCATTTCAGGGCTCCACAGGACTCCCATATACTTTAAATCATCGCTACATTACTCATGATACATAGCACAATGAAAACACTATATAAATACTTGTTTTACCATATTGTTTTCATTTGTATTACTTTTGTTTTTTTCTCTCTCAAGTATTTTTTATCTGAGGTTGATTAAATCATGAATGTGGAACCCACAGAAATAGGGCCAACTGTACTCAAATCAACTCTGCCATTCTAGCATGAAAGCAGCCATAGATGATATGTAAACAAATGGGCATGGCTGTGTTACGATAACGCTTTATTTACAAAAACAGGTTGCAAGTCAGATTTGGCTTGCAGGCCACAGTTTGCTTATTCTTATATAACATGCTAGAAAAACAGAAAAAGGAAGGAGACAAAGTACAAAAATTCTCCAAAGGGACAGACCCTTGAAAAGGGTGTTGGCGGCCGGGCGCGGTGGCTCAAGCCTGTAATCCCAGCACTTTGGGAGGCCGAGACGGGCGGATCACGAGGTCAGGAGATCGAGACCATCCTGGCTAACCCCGTGAAACCCCGTCTCTACTAAAAAATACAAAAAACTAGCCAGGCGAGGTGGCGGGCGCCTGTAGTCCCAGCTACTCGGGAGGCTGAGGCAGGAGAATGGCGTAAACTCGGGGGGCGGAGCTTGCAGTGAGCTGAGATCCGGCCACTGCACTCCAGCCCGGGCGACAGAGCCAGACCCCGTCTCAAAAAAAAAAAAAAAAAAAAAAAAAAAAAAGAAAAGGGTGTTGGCAATAAATAACAGGAATAGGAAAAGAATAAGATTTTTTTTTTTTTAAGATGGAGTTTTGCTTTTTATCAGTGTGGTCTATATTTCATCTAGCTATTCCAGCAGCCACATTTCTAGTCATATTTTAACCAGGTTGTGGTAGATCCCTGCATTATTACTGTCAACTACAATGCCCTGAAGAGATACTACACAGGTCAGATGTCTTCACTGAAATGCATTCTAGCAGTGGACTGAGTCCTGGTTTTTCTGGGCGGGGAGTACACTGACTGATATTACACTCAGTATACAATCACCTGTCTGGCAGATTTAAAAATCATATGCTTGAAATCGTAACATATAAAAACCAATCCAATCTTCTAACAGATTATCGTATTCCTTGTTACTTGTATTATGAAATGATTTCTGATACCCAAGATTTCTGAGATACCAAAAGGAGAGAACAGAAGGGCTGTGAGGGAGTTAGGGGTAAGTGAGGGACTGGGAACTCAAAGGACTGGGAATATCACTTTGGGCTGCAGTGCTCAACATCTTCATGTCTTCAACTCTAAAATTTTGAGCCATATACTTGAAGAGATTACGATTCCGAAACAATAGTAACTAAGTCAACATGAATTACAATGTAGGCAGTACTACAGAAAATAATGTCCACAGTGTCTAGGGAAGTAGTTTTCAAACTTTTTGGTTCAGGACTCTTGTTGAGGACCCCAAAGTCATTTGTTTATATAGATTATACTTTCTGATATTTACCATATTAGACATTGAAACTGTGAATACGAAAAATATTTACTCATTTAAAAAAACTCACTATACATTAACATAAATTACACATATTTCCATGATCTGTTTCTACTCTTAACACTTCTGACACCAAATGTGTGGGTTTTTTCTATGTCAATAATCAATTTTCCAACAATAATTGGATGTTCATCAATTCAATTCTGACACTATTACTCAGAGGTGGCACAGGCCCTGCACGTTAAGGGGTAGGTCTCATGAGATTGCCTCTACTTCAGGTGCGAATCTCAAGTCCAGGTCACCCGTACTTCTGACTGATCAGCTTCACAATCCCTTTCTCAGGTTTGATTATTTGCTAGGATGGCTCACTGAATTCAGGAAAACTATTTACTTATTATTGCTGGTTTATTATAAAAGATACAACTTAGGAGCAGAAAAATAAAAGACATGTACAGGGCAAGGTATGGAGGGTGGAGAGGAGTGTGCGAAGTTTCCATGCCCTCTGTGGGTGCACTGTCCTCCCAGCACCAGTTCACAAGTCTGGAAGCTCTCGGAACTCAAAATTTGAAGGATTTTTTGGAGGTTCCATTACACAAGCATGATTGATTAAATCACTGGTCATTCGTGGCTGAGCTCAATCTCCAGCCCCTTTCCCCTCTGCAGAGGTTGAGGGAAGGGGTTGTATTTCCAACCCTCTATTGGTTCTTGTGGCAACCAGTCATGATCCAGAAGCTATTGAGGGGCTCATCAACACTCAGTTCATTAGCATAAACTCAGGTAGGGTTGAAAGGGACTTCTCATTTATAATAAAAGATGCTCCTCTCTCCTCTATCAGGAAATTCTAAGGGCTTTATTATAAAAGCTATTATGCCAGGAACCTGGGATGAAGACCTAATACATATTTCTTATTATATCACAATATCTAGGTTAGGCGCAGTGGCACATACCTGTAATCCCAGCACTTTGGGAGGCCGAGGTGGGTGGATCACCTGAGGTCAGGAGACCAGCCTGGACAACATGGTGAAACCCCGTCTCTACTAAAAATACAAAAATTAGCTGAATGTGGTGGTGCATGCTTGTAATCCCAGCTACTCAGGAGGCTGAGCCAGGAGAATCACTTGAACCCGGGAGACAGAGGTTGCAGTGAGCTGAGATCACACCACTGCACTCCAGCCTAGGTAACAGTGAGACTCCACCTCAAAAAACAAAAACAAAAACAAAAACAAAAAAACTAAACATGTTTTAATGAAAAATAACTCTTTTGAAAATAAAAATTAGTGAGAGGAATGGCACCGTTTTACATTTCTGCAAATATCTTTAATGTCTGGCTTAATTGAAGTCAGCAGTATTCTCGTATCTGTTTCTGCATTTAATCTGTATTGTGATACATAGTTTGATTCAAGTATATGAAGAAAATTCAACTGCAGGTATATCTATAGTTTAAAATGTGAGGAGTATTTTAAGAGCCTTTCAGATAATCGTAGACCTTATCCTTCAATACTGAAATGAAATTCTACGGACAGTAGATTTTTTTTTTCTTTTTGAAATGTATTCTCGCTTTA
Source organism: Papio anubis (assembly GCF_008728515.1). NCBI lineage: Eukaryota > Metazoa > Chordata > Mammalia > Primates > Cercopithecidae > Papio > Papio anubis. The sequence goes on from NC_044984.1 coordinate 115,226,865, forward strand.
TTGCTCAGGCTGGAGTGATCACAGCTGACTATAGCCTCGAACTCCCGGGCTGAAGCTATCCTCCTGCTTCAACCTCCCAAGTAGCTAGGCCTACAGGGTCAAGCCACCACACTTAGCTTTTTAAATTTATTTTTATTTTTTATTTTTATTTTTTCTTGCAGAGATGGAGCCTTGCTTGTTGCCCAGGCTGGTTTTGAACTCCTGGCCTCCAACAATCCTCCCACCTTGGCCTCCCCAAGTGCTGGGATCCTGGGCATGAGCCACCACACCCAGCCTAGATGGTAGTTTCCTAAAGGTTACCTCCAATGTAAAATCTAACACCCTATCAATGAACTTTCCATACTCTGTTACATTAAAATCCATGTCTGCCTTCACTTTGAATGGATCTTTACCCATGCATAATTCTGTACATCATGCATTTGTAAGTTAATAGATATTTGTTTCCTGAGTTGTGAGCTCTTCAAAATGCTTATGTATTTCATTATCCAATACTAAAAATTCCATTTGTTACTATTACCACCGATCTCAGCACAGAAATCTTTAAATACTGGGAAGTTGTAGGCCAAGCCTGGTGGCTCATGCCTGTGTGGCTCAGCACTTTGGGAGGCTGAGGCAGGTGGATCAGCTGAGGTCAGGAGTTCAAGACCAGCCTGGTCAACATGGTGAAGCCCTGTCTCTACTAAAAATAAGAAAATTAGCCTGGCGTGGTGGCATACGCCTGTAATCCCAGCTACTTGGGAGGCTGAGGCAGGAGAATTGCTTGAACCTGGGATGTGGAGGTTGCAGTGAGCTGAGATCATGCTATTGCACTCCAGTCCAGACAACAAGAATGAAAACCCGTCTCAAAAAACAAAAACAAATACTGGGAGGTCGTCAAGCCCAAAAATCTTATCACTGGCAACAAATATTATCAGTCCTTTCATTTTTGACAAAATCTGCCAAATACTCAAATCTGAATAACTATAGTTTATCAGTTATTCTTACAAGTAAAAATGTTGTCCAGAAAAAAGATGCAGTCAACCCTACAGGTGCTTTTCCTTAAAACCACCACGGTACTTCAACATGCAGCAGAAGTGCCTTGTGTGACCTTCCCATTACATCACACAAAGCATTAAAAAGATGTGCAATCTAGTGTTAAGAGTTAATCAAAGGAGTATTTTTTTACTGCTTCATTAAGGGCATTCTTAAGTGAAACTGGATTAAAAAAACAAAACAAAACGAAACTGTAGAGTGTGTGGAAATACAATGTCTATGAGCACACTTTGGTGCCACTGCCTTAATTCATGCTTAGGCACCAGCAGTACCATCAATACAAATGTTAACACAAAGAAAAAGATAACTTCTCAGAAATACTACATAAAGGTTTGACCTTGAGGATCCCATGAGTGATTTTCAGGGATTTCCAGGGAAATAGGGGCCACGCTTTGAGAAGTGCTCATCTAGAGAAGCATCAACAGTTATCCAGTTGATCGCTTTGTGGCCCTTCAAGATTGGTTACTGTTTTAATAGAAGTGCTGACTGCTCTGACGCCCTCCCACATGAAACTGCCGCTGTTTCATGTCTTACCATATCTGTTACCTCACACTCTTAGTGAACTGTACACTGCTCTACAATGCACTGCACAATCAGCACAGCTCAGCATCTGATCTGCAACAGCCAGTACAGTGTGGTTTAAGAGCACAGGCTCTAAAGTCAGTTTGCTTGGGTTCCAATCCTGGGTCTACCACTGACTAGCTAAAGGCCTTTACAGATTATTTAACCTTATTTGCAAAATGAGTATAATAGTATCTATCCATGAAAGTTGTGAGGATTCAGCAACCTATTCAGTGTTTGGCATGGGTCCTTACACACAGTAAGTGCTCACAACCTGTTACCAATATTCTAAACATTACTGTATTTATTAGTATATATTATATTACTATAATCCTGGGATAGATGTATTCTACATTGTAGCAAAGCAATTTCATACAGTAGTCAAGACTAGGCAGGATCCCCAGGAAGGAGCCTACGCTCTACAGCAGTATTTCCCAAGCTAGCCTGGAAAAATCACCTAAGGCAGGGGTCTCCAACCCCCAGGCCACAGACTGCCAGCAGTTAGTGGCCTGTTAGAAACTGGGCCGCACTGCAGGAGGAGACAGGCAGGCAAGTGAGCAAAATCAGCAAGTGAGCAAAATCATCTGTATTTACAGCCGCTCCCCATGGCTCGCATTAACGCCTGAGCTCCACCTCCTGTTAGATCAGCAGTGGCATTAGATTCTCATAGGAGTGAGAACCCTATTGTGAACTGCATGCGAGGGATCTAGGTTGCATGCTCCTTATGAGAATCTAACGCCTGATGATCTGTCACTGATTCCCATCACCCTCAGATGGGACTGTCTAGTTGCAGGAAAACAAGCTCAGGGCTCCCACTGATTCTACATTATGGTGAGCTCTATAATTATATTTCATTATATATTACAATATAATAACAGAAATAAAATGCAACATAAAGTAATGTGCTTGAATCATCCCCAAAACATCCTCCCCCTCCTCCCCATTCATAGAAAAACTGTCTTCCACAAAACCACTCCCTGGTGCCAAAAACATTGGAGGCCTGTGACCTAAAGTACCTCCACCAAATCTAGATTACTGGGTTCCACCCTAGACTATACATCATAAACTTAAGGGAAAGAGCCTGCAAATCCATGAAACAACATGTTAGGAAATTCCTATTATTATGCAAGGTTGGGACATACACCTCTAGAGACAACATTATATTTGAGGAATTTACAACTATTAAAAGATAATCAATCATCAAAAGTCATTTTCTGAATTAACTGAAATAGTAAGGCATAATTTACCTTGAAAAGACATCTGGCAAAGTTTATCTTGAAAAAGGCATGTTCAAAAAAATGAAAGAATTTAAAACAGAGAAATAATGCATTTCTTCTAAGACACAATGGATTGCAAAATAATAGCATACATTTCTCAAAAACAATTACATACCACTTTCCTCTTCAGAAACTGATCAAAGTTTGAACTGAAACTTTCTTCACATTCAAAGTCTAATGATTTTTCTGAACTTTTGGCCATCGCCAGTTATGCAACAGTATCAAACATGTCACTTCTCAAAAGTCAGAATTCTGCTCTTTTAACATCTTTGGGACTGACAGCATAATTCTGAGGCAAATAAAAGAACATCTGAGAATCCCCTGAATTTTGTATTTGAACTCAGTTTCATCTTTCTTCAATAAACGTCCCTAGAAATTAAGCGGTTTCTCTTAAAAATAAGGAACTTTTTAAAAAAAAATTAGTGCTTCAGTGATAATCCATCCCAAGTCACGAATCAGTCACAGGTAACTGCCATTAACTCTCAAACTCTACAATGTACTCCTAAGATTTAGCAATTTCCATTGCTTTTAACTGTATTCTTTATCTTGGCACAGGCTATTTCCTATATATATAAAATAATCCTCGTACCATACTCTTTTTAAGAAAGATATAGAAAGTAATTACATATCTAAATTTAACTTAAAATTCAGTCATGTGTAATGTTGTCGGTGCAAATAACTTTAATCTGATAATAAACGGTTGAAAAGACACCTCCATGCATGGCAAAGTTTATATATATGCAGGCAATGACATCTGCAACAGCACTTGGTGAATTTCTTTTCACATTAAGAACTACAAAGGACCATCAAAAATATTTAACGATGTAGCCAGGTGCAGTGGCTCATGCCTGTAATCCCAGCACTCTGGAAGGCCGAGGTGGGTAGATCACAAGGTCAGGAGATCGAGACCATCCTGGCTAACATGGGGACACCCCATCTCTACTAAAATACAAAAAACTAGCTGAGTGTGGTGGTGTATGCCTGTAGTCCCAGCTACTTGGGAGGCTGAGGCAGGGGAATTGCTTGAACCCAGGAGGCGGAAGCTGTAGTGAGCCGAGATCGTGCCACTGCACTCCAGCCTGGCTGTAGAGCAAGACTCTGTCTTTAAAAAAAAAAAAAAATTGTAATGGTGTTGAGAAGTTTATCTTACAGTTGAACAACTATGGCATTAGACAATTCATGTATTAAAAAAAAAAAAAAAACACACTTTTTTTCAGATGGACTCTCGCTCTGTTGCCCAGGCTACAGTGCAGAGAGGCATGATCTTGGCTTATCACAACCTCCGCCTCCTGGGTTCAAGTGAAACTCCTGCCTCAGCCTCCCGAGTAGCTGGGATTACAGGCACCCGCCACCGCACCCAGCTAAAATTGTATTTTTTGTAGAGACGGGGTCTCATCATGTTGACCAGGCTGGTCTCGAACTCCTAATCTCAAGTGATCCGCACGCCTTGGCCTCCCAAATCACTGGGATTACAGGAACGGGCCACGGCCACCGCACCCAGCCTATGTATAAAAATTATAATTCAGCCCAGGCAACACAGTAAGACTTCATCTTCACAAAAAAATAAATTGGGCATGGTAGTGTGTACCTATAATCCCAGCCACTCAGGAGGATGAGGCAGGAGGATGCCTTAAGCCTGGGAGGTCATGGGTGCAGTGAGCCATGGTCATGCCACTGCACTCCAGCCTGAGTGACAGAGCGAGACCCTGTCACTGTAAAAGAAAAAAAAAATGTTAGGGAAAAAATGGTATCTGATAAAGTGGAGTATGGAGCAAATTCAGTAATTGAGGACAACAAGGTTAATACAAAAGAAAGACAGGATATATGGTACTGCTTTTCAAAGTGTAGTCCACGCACCAGCAGTATCACCCAAGCACTCATCAAGTGGTCAACAGACACATGGGGTGGTAATTTCCTTTTTTCCTTTTCTTTTTTTTTTTTTTTGAGACGGATTCTCACTCTGTCGCCAGGCTAGAGTACAGTGGCGCGATCTTGACTCACTGCAACCTCCACCTCCCGGGTTCAAGTGATTCTCCTGCCACAGCCTCCCGAGTAGCTGGGACTAGAGGCGCCCACCACCATGCCCAGCTAATTTTTTTATTTTTAGTAGAAATGGGGTTTCACTAAGTTGGCTAGGATGGTTTCGATCTCTTGACCTCGTCATCCGCCCACTCAGACTCCCAAAGTGCTGGGATTACAGGGGTGAGCCACCATGGCCGGCCGACGGTGTGGTAATTTCTAAGGAAAATCAATAAAATAATATTTTCATATACATCTGAAGTGTAATACTAGTAACTTTTCACAGAAATACTGAAGTAATCTTAAAGGCTGTGGATGTGCCATAGGGACTGCTATAATTCAGTCAATTCAGGGGCTCCCAAGTTTATCACACCTAACATCTCCTGTTCATAACGAAAAATTTTAAGTCTCTTCATATATTGAAATTATATTAATAGCCTACATAACTTAAAAAATCATTACAATGTCCTAACTATAATATGGAGAATAAAGAAAAGGAAGTTAATTCATAATAAAACACTATTTAATATATTAAAACTCAAGCATCAATATACTAGGAAATAACATGATATAATAAGATGCTTGTATCAACATGAAACATCACCATGAATGTGACAGCAACAAATGCAAACTGAATCAGGTGTGTCGAATGGTGACTACGATACCATGAGTACTGCTGTAGGTGATACATTTTACCAAAATGGCAAACTCTTGGTAAAGCCTTAAATGAAAAAACATTACTCACTCCTTGATTTACACAGCAGTGCCTTTCACAGAAAATGTAGTGTACCATGTAAAAAATGATTTGTGTTTATATGTAAAATATTTTAGATGTGAGTAAAGGAACTTCAAACACCATATGAGACAGAATAGTTATTCGTTGTATAGCACTTTCCTGCACACTCCAAGACATCTAGCAGACCTAAACACTGTCCATTAAATGCCTGTAATGACCTCTATTATGGTGCCAAACAAAAATGTTCTCACGAATTTAAAAAACGCACCCCAGAGAATGGTATTACCACAGCTGAAAACTACTGAGCTAAATGGGTATATATGACTAGGTTGGATATTTTAAAAATCATTTGCTTACTACTATTTACTTCTTATGTTAGCATTTTCGCTACTACCCAGCATGACTTTGTAGCTGCAATTCACCATAATGGATCAACAGAAAAGTAGTTATGAAAATAGAAACTACTACATCTAAGCATACTACAAATATGTGATTAAACATGACTCAAGTACAAACAAGAATGAGAACATATATGTTCTGGAACAAACGAATTTCGAAAGTGATGATTTCAAATATGCAGCTGAGAATCCAAAAATAGGAAAACCCGAAAACTGGATTTCACTGGACCAGAAACTACTTACACTAGCATGTTGTCCAAAATGAAAATTTGTCAGTGACATAAAGTCACTGAATCTTTCATACTGTTTACAACAACTGTAACCAAAAATGTTTACCTTGCTGTAAAGGATGTAGACTGTAAAAGAAACGTTTACATTTTAAATTATTGTATTGTCGATATGGAAAAAAGGACGTATCTTCAGATTCAGAATAAAAGCAAAGTAATAAAGAAAGGGCCGGGTGCGGTGGCTGATGTCTGTAATCCCAGCACTATGGGAGGCTGAGGCAGGTGGATCACCTGAGGTTGGGAGTTCGAGACCAGCCTGACCAACATGGAGAAACTCTACCAAAAATACGAAATTAGCTGGGCGTGGTGGCGCATGCCTATAATCCCAGCTACTCGGGAGGCTGAGGAAGGAGAATCGCTTGAACCCGGGAGGCGGAGGTTGCAGTGAGCTGAGATTGCACCATTGCACTCCAGCCTGGGCAACAAGAGTGAAACTCGGTCTCAAAAAACAAAAAAAAAGAAAGAAAAAAGAAAAAAAGATACAAAGATAAATGTAAAAATCAAGCTGGGAAGAAAAGAAAGCAGAGTCTTGAAGAGATGTCTGTAGAGCAATGTTCACAGCAGCATTATTCACAACAGCCAAAGGGTGGAAGCAACCCATGCCCAGTGATGAAAGAACGGGCAACAAAAATGTGGCCTATCTACACATTCAAGTATTATTCAGCTTTTTTTAAAAAAAGGTTAATTCATAAATTCTGATACATGCTACAACAGGGATGAACCTTGAAGACATGCTAAGCGAAGTATGCCAGTCACAAAAGGACAAATACAGGATTCCATTTATGTGACATACCTAGAGCAGTCAAATTCATAGACAGTTGAATGGTGGCTGCCAGGGGCTCAGGGAGAGGAAAATGGGGGCTGCTGTTTAATAAGTACAGAGTTTCAATTTAAGAAGATGAACTTTGGGAGGCAGAGGCGGGCAGATTGCCTGAGTTCAGGAGTTCAAGACCAGCCTGGGCAATATGGTGAAACCCTATCTCTACCAAAATACAAAAAAAAAAAAAAAAAAAAAATAGCCAGGCATAGCACCAGGGGCCTATAGTCCCAGTAACTCAGGAGGCTGAGACAGGAGAATCGCTTGAACCCAGGAGGTGAGCTGAGATCATGCCACTGCACTCCAGCCTGGGCGACAAAGCAAGACTCGTCTCCAAAAAAAAAAGAGAGAATGAAAAAGTTCTGGAGGTAAACAGTGATGATGACTACACAACAATGTGAATGTACATAATACTACAAGATGGTACGTTTAAAAATGATTAAAATGGCAAATTTTATGTTATATATACATTTTACCACAGTTTTTAAAAAAGAGTAAAAAGAAAAAAAGCTGGCAAAGCAGAAAGTAGAACTGACATAAAATCTGTTGGCAAATGAAACTGATAAATCACTGAAAGTATAATCATCCCTTGGTATCCTGGTATCCATGGGGGACTGATTCCAGGATCTCCCTCAGATAACAGAATCCACATATGCTGAAGTCCTTTATATAAAATGGCCAGGTGCAGTGGCTCACAGCTGTAATCCCAGCACTTTGGGAGGCTGAGATGGGTGGATCATTTGAGGTAGGAGTTCGAGACAAGCCTGGCCAACATGGTGAAACCCTGTCTCTACTAAAAATACAAAAATTAGCTGGGCATGGTGGTGCATGCCTGTAATCCCAGCTACTCGGCAGGCTAAGGCAGGAGAATCGCTTGAACCTGCGAGGCGGAGGTTGCAGTGAGCCAAGATTGTGCCACTGCACTCCAGCCTGGGTGACAAGAGTGAAACTCCGTCTCAGGGGGGAAGAAAAGGGCACAGTATTTGCATATAACCTACATACATCCTTCCATATACTTTAAATCATCTCTACATTATTTATAATAGCTAATACAATGTAAATGCCGTATTAATATAGTTGAATATTCCTTATCTGAAATGCTTGAGACCAGAAGTGTTTGGATTTCGGATTTTCCAGATTTTGGAATATTTGCATTACATATTTACTGGTTCAACATCCCTAATCTGAAAATCTGAAATGCTCAAATGAGTATGTCCTTTGAGCATCATGGTACTGAAAAAGTTTTGGAATTTAGAGCACTTCAGATTTCTGGATTAGGGATACTCAACCTGTTGTTGTTATGCCGTATTTTTAAAGAATGTGTATTGTTTTATCATTGTATTGTTATTATTTTCTTTTCCAAATATTCTGATCCAAGGTTGGTTGAATCCAACAATGAGGAACCCACAGATACAGAGGGCTGACTGTATTAACAAAACTTGAACAGGAGGACTCCCAATTCGGAACATTTCGTTCTAACTGGTACAAGAACTGTCCTCCCACTATAAACAGCCAAAAAACCAGACAACACACATGAAGTAACAGGTTTTAGACACAGGGCAAAAAGTAGCACAAGACTGTGATTCTCCTCCAGGGAAAGGAAACAAGAAAGTAAATTTTATGATTAACCAAACTTACAGCCTGGAGTCAACTCCTAGGCTTCACTTCAGGGACAGAACACTGAAATCAAATCCAAGGGTCTCAGTGCACTGAGGAGTCAACACAGCTGGGGAAAGCTGAGGCAGCTACAATTTGCAGGACCCAGTACTGGAGAAGCGGGGGCTGCATGCAGAGGGCTCTGGAGGTCTGGCAGATGGGTTCCTTTTGGTCTTGGATTTCCAAGTGCCTGAGAGGAAGTCTCCCCAAGTTCAGGGAACAATCTACTGGAAAGTAACAGGCCCAACACTTCCCAGAGCTCCCACAGGGCTGGTCACTCTGACCATGAAAAAAACATGGGGTCCCTAGAAGGATTAACACCTTAGTAGAGGGGGGCTAAGTTAGTCCAAGGATAAAGGCTGCTATGACTAGCCACAAAAACCTTAAAAGTAAGCTTCACAAGAATCAAACTGAGCCAAACATTACTTATCTGTGTGACCAAATACAATCTGACACTCTTTAGAGGAATATAACAAATCCAGTGTCCAGCAATATAAAATTCACAATGGCCAAGCATACAAAGAAATGAAAAAGATGACCCATATCCCAGATGAAAAATTAATTGAAATAAATCTACAAATGATAGAAATAATGGAATCAGAATACAAGGACATTAAAACAAACAATATATAGTTCATATGAATTTGATGTGGAAAGGAGAGAAATAGTTTTTCTGACCCAAATGGAAATTGTAAAGATTTTAAAAGTACAGTATCTCAAATGAAAAACACATTGGCTGAGAATAACAGCAGATGAGACCCTGCAGAAGAAAAGATGGTTTAACTTGAAGGCACAGCAATAAAAAGTACCTACAGTGAAAAGACTGAAAAAATATTAACAAAGCCTCAGTAACCTATGGAACACAATCAAGTGGTCTAACACAGCTGAACTAGAATACAGGAAGGGCAAAAGGGAAAGCAGAAAAAAAATTAAGAAATAACGGCTGCAAATTTCATACATATGATGAAAACCATAAACTCACAGATCTAAGAAACTCAAAAAGCCCCAAACAAAACACACATACATAAAACCACATCAAGGCACATTATAACCAAAGTGCTAAAAATCAGTGGTAAAACGAAAAACTTCAAGCATCAGAAGGAAAAGGCTGTATTATTCACAGAAAAACAAAAATAAAAATGAGGCCGGGCACAGTGGCTCACGCCTGTAATCCCAGCACTTTGGGAGCCTGAGGTGGGTGGATCACAAAGTCAGGAGTTCGAGACCAGCCTGACCAACATGTGAAACCCTGTCTCTACTAAAAATACAAAAATTAGCCAGGTGTGGTGGCACGTGCCTATAATCCCAGTTACTGAGGAGGCTGAGGCAGAAGAATCACTTGAACTCAGGAGGCGGAGGCTGCAGTGAGCCAAGATCATGCCACTGCACTCCAGCCTGGGCGACAGAGCTAGACTCCATCTCAAAAAAAATAATTAATTAATTAAAATATGAAACTAGAAATCATGCAACAAGAAGAAAATGGGAGATCTTTAAAGTACTGAAGAAAAAAAGTCAATATAAATTTCTACACCCACTGACACATAGTTTTCAAATATGGAGACAAAATACTTTAGACCAACAAAAGCTGAGATAATTCATTATCAGCGGAACCCCACTACAACTAATGTTAAAGGAATTTCTCCACACAGAAGAAAACTACCAGATAGAAATGTGGATCTACAAAAAGAAATGAAGAGTGAAAGAAATGGTACATATGGCCAGGTGTGGTGGCTCATGCCTGTAATCCTAGCACTTACGAAGACCGAGGAAGGCGAATCGCCTGAGGCCAGGCATTCAAGACCAACCTGGCCAACATGGTGAAACCCCATCTCTACTAAAAATATAAAAATTAGCTGGGTGTGGAGGTGGGTGCCTGTAATCCCAGCTACTCAGGAGGCTGAGGCAGGAGAATCACTTGAACCTGGGAGGCGGAGGTTACAGAGAGCCGAGATTGCGCCACTGCACTCCAGCCTGGATGACAGAGCAAGACCCTGTCGCCAAAAAAAAAAAAAAAAAAAAAAAAGAAAAGAAATGGTAAATAAGTGAGTAAATGTAAAATACATGTTTAAAACAAAAATAATAATGTATTGTATAACATAACATACAAAGAATTAAAATGCCTGATAATAGCAGCACAAAGGCAGCAGTGTGGTACACTGTATTTTCCAAAGACTGCCCCCTATTCCAGCCCACATGCCCTGCTTCCAATAGGACATCAATATGCCTGTCAATGTCACATTGGAAGCAGAGCATGTGAGTTGGGAGACGGGAGGGTGTTTGTGATGTGAGGGAGAGTTTGGGATAGGAGGGGTGTGTGTGTGTGTGTGTGTGTGTGAGAGTTTGGGATAGGAGGGGTGTGTGTGTGTGTGTGTGTGTGTGTGTGTTGGTGGGGTAGGAGGTGGTTATGTACCTTCTCCTTGAATTCAGGCAAACCTCTGTAACTGCCTCCACCTAAAAAGTGACACCAGTCAAGGCTGGGTCACAACAGCCAATATAGTTTCTTTTTGGTTCTCTTCTCTTAGGACATTTGCCTTTGGAACCCAACTACCAGATTATAAGAAAATTTAGGCCACATAAAAGGGTCATGTGTATGGGTTCCGGTCAACAGACTAAGTTAAGGTCTGAGCCAGCATCAACTGCATGACATGCAAGTGGGTAAACCTTCAGATAATCCCAGCCCCCAGTTTTGAGCTGCCTCTGCAGAGGACACAGACATCATGAAGCAGAGATGGAACTTTTCTGCTGTGCTCCATCCAAATGCCTAACCCACAGACTAAGTTGGCTATAGTGTTGTTTGAAGGCACTAATTACCAGTGGCCTTTTATGCCATTAAAATAACTAAAACAGAAAAAAATAAAAATAGAAAAAATTTTAAATTTTTAAAATTATGTTTAAGTTACAGGTGAAATAGTATAACATTATTTCAACATAGATGGTGATAAAGATGCATATTGTACACCCTGTATCAACCACTAAAAATACAAAACAAAGATGTGAAGCTAGTATATCAAGAATAGACCAGCCTGGCCAACATGGTGAAACCCCATCTCTACTAAAAATGCAAAAAATTAGCCAAGCATGGTGGCGGGCACCTGTAATCCCAACTACTTTGGAGGCTGAGGCAGGAAAATTGTTTGAACCCGGGAGGCAAAGGTTGCAGTGAGTCGAGACTGTGCCACTGTCCCTCAACCCGGGGGAAAAGAGGAAAACCCAATAAAAAAAAAAAAAAAAAAAAAAAAGAGATAAAATGGAATCACAAAAATACTCTATGTTTTAAAAAGGCAGGAAAACATGGAAAAGGAGAAAATACATGAAAATAAATTCCAAGAAGGAAAAAACTTTTAACACAAGCATATCAATAATTACATGAAATGTAAATGATATACCTAATCTAAAAGGCAAAGATTGTCAAATTGAACAAAAAAGCAAGATCCAGCCACGTGTTATGTATAAGAAACGTAGTTTAAATATAAATACACAGATTAAAAGGATTAAAGAAAGGCCGGGTGCAGTGCCTCAAGCCTGTAATCCCAGCACTTTGGGAGGCCGAGACGGGCGGATCACGAGGTCAGGAGATCAAGACCATCCTGGCAAACACGGTGAAACCCCATCTCTACTAAAAAATACAAAAAACTAGCTGGGCGAAGTGGTGGGCGCCTGTAGTCCCAGCTACACGGGAGGCTGAGGCAGGAGAATGGGGTAAACCTGGGAGGCGGAGCTTGCAGTGAGCTACTGCACTCCAGCCTGGGCGACAGAGTAAGACTCCATCTCAAAAAAAAAAAAAAAAAAAAAGGATAAAGAAATTACCTACACCATACAGCCACGAAGCTGGAGTGGTGTATATATCAACAAAGTAGACTTTGGAACAAGGAATATTAGGAGGGATATTACAAAATGATTAGTGACTGGCAAAACAAACAGACCCCCCACCAAAATCACCAAGGACTACTGACCAACTTGTCTTCATAGATACTTATACAATATTTCACCCAGTAACTGCAGAATATACATTATTTTCAAGTGTACTTTAAACATTCACCGACACGGATCATATTCTAGACCACCAAAAAAAAAACACACAACACCTATCCCTCAATTTAAAAAGATTGAAATAATACAAAGCATATTCTCTAACTACAGGAGAATTAAAACAGAAATTAGTAGAAGAAAAAACACTTCTAAATAACTCATGGGTCAAAGGAAATAATAAGGGAAATTAGAAAATATTTTGACTTGAATGGGCCGGGGGCAGTGGCTCACACCTGTAATTCCAGCACTTTGGGAGGCCCAGGTGGGCAGATCACAAAGTCAGGAGATCGAGACCATCCTGGCTAATACAAAAAATTAGCCGGGCATGGTGGCGGGCACCTGTAGTCCCAGCTACTCAGGAGGCTGAGGCAGGAGAATGGCATGAACCCGGGAGGCAGAGCTTGCAGTGAGCCGAGATCGCGCCACTGCACTCCAGCCTGGGCAACAGAGCAAGACTCCATCTCAAAAAAAAAAAAAAAAGGAAAGAAGATATTTTGACTTGAATGAAAATCAAGCAAACCAAAATTTATGGTATGCAGCTAAAAGTGCTTAGAGGGAAATGTATAACTTTCAATATTTATACTGGAAAAGAAGACAGTTTTCATAATAATGATCTAAGCTTCTACCTTGAGAAATACATACACGCACAGAAAAAAACAAATTAAATGCAAAGAAAGAAGGACATAATAAATATGAGTGCAGACATCAATAAAATAGAAAAACACTAGAGAAAAAGCAATGAAACTAAAAGCAATTCTTTGAAAAGATAAAATCATCTAGCTAAAGTGATCAGGAGAAAGGGAGAAGTACAAATTACTAATATCAGGAATGAAAGAAAACATCACAACAGATGTTACAAACATTGAAAAGGTAAAAAAAAAAAAAAAAGAAAACTTATACAAACAACAAATTTATACAAATTAGACTATATAGATGAAATGGAAAGAGACGAACTACCAATTTCAACATAAATTTTGATAAAGGTACATTCTATACACCCTAAATTAATATATAGCCTGAATAGGCTAATATCTGTTAACAAAATTGAAATTGTAACTTAAAATCCTCCCATAAAGAAAACTTCAAGCCCAGATGACTTCACTGGTGATCTACCAACCATTTAAAGAAAGAAATATCAATTCTACACAATCTTCCAGAAGAGGACAGAAAACACTTCCCAACTCATTCTATAAGGCCAGCATTACCCTGATACCAAAACCAAAGACATAAAAAAATCATAGACCAATGTATCTCATGAATAGAGACATGAAAATCTGTAACAAAATGTTAGCAAACCAAACCCTGCCATATAGAAAAAGCGTAACACGGCTGGGTGCAGTGGCTCATGCCTGTAATCCCAGCACTTTGGGAGGCCGAGACGGGTGGCTCACCCAAGGTCAGGAGTTCAAGACCAGCCTGGACAACATGGCGAGACCCTGTCTCTACTAAAAACGCAAAAATTAGCTGGGCATGGTGGCAGGCGCCTGTAATCCCAGCTAGTCGGGAGGCTGAGGCAGGAGAATCACTTGAACCCGGGAGGCAGAGGCTGCAGTGAGCTGAGATCGTGCCATTGCACTCCAGCCTGGGCAACAAGAGCAAAACTCCATCTTTAAAAAAAGCATAACACGTTATGATTTCAGGAATTCTGGGCTGGTTTAACATTTGAAAAGCAATCAGTGTAGGCCAGGCATGGTGGCTGCAGTGAGCCAAGATTGCACCACTGCACTCCAGCCTGGGCCACAGAGGGAAAACTCTGTCTTAAAAAGAAAAAAAAAAAAAATTAATTAAACAGAAAAATAGGGCGGGCACGGTGGCTCACGCCTGTAATCCCAGCACTTTGGGAGGCCAAGGCAAGCAGATCACGAGGTCAGGAGATCCACACCATCCTGGCGAACATGGTGAAATGCCGCCTGCACTAAAAATTAAAAAATAATAAAAAATTAGCTGTGCAGTGGTGGGCGCCTGTAGTCCCAGCTACTGCGGAGGCTGAGGCAGGAGAATGGTGTGAACCCGGGAGACGGAGCTTGCAGTGAGCCGAGATCACGCCACTGCACTCCAGCCTGGGTGACAGAGCGAGACTCCGTCTCAAAAAAACAAACAAACGAAAAAACAGGAAAATAAAAATCTCAGAGTGAGAAATCAGAAAGGAATCGTAAAGGCCAAAATAAAATGTATTTCTACATAACAGTAATGACCAGCTAGGAAAAAAATGAAGAAATATCTTCACTAAAACAACAAAAAGTATACAATATTTGGTAATTAATGTAGTACTAAAAAAAACCAAAAACTTGGTCAGTTGCAGAGAAGGAATACACCAGAATATCATGAAGATTTTGTCCCAGTTAAATAACAGCTGTAACGTACTTCCAATGAAATCATTAACAAGATACTTTACAGAACTTGGGAAAACTTGGAAATATAGGTGAGCAAAAATATCAAAGAATATTCTGTAAAAACATAAAGATAGGATTAGCCCTACTGAACACTAAAAGCAATGCCTAATCAAGGGACTGGGTCTCAATTCAGCTGATAAATGACTTTCTCTTACAAGCTAAATGCTAATGGACTGCTGATTCATTCATTTGCTGACCATCTCCGACACAAGTTTCTGTTCAATATTTAAATAACACACCCATAATAGAGACAATCTTTCACTTCCTAAATCACAGCTTATGTTTATCAGTGGCAGAGCTAAAATTAACAATTCATGACCAAGATAAAATCCTTAACTCGAAGCCCATATGTAAGAAGTACTGCTGGTCAAAAATTATTTTTTCTTAAGTATCTAAGTCTTAAATCCTTCTGTTGTGTTATTTTACCATATCATACACACTGAAATAAAGCTACAACATTGCATTCCTTGTAGGGTTAAGAATAAGATGATAAAACTAAAATAAATAAAGCTACAGCTTAATACCTGTGATGTGGACAAGGGAAGCTGTAGTCACATGCAATTTATCTCTGCAAAAGCACATTACTTTTGAGTTACGTCGCAGTAGACTTTGAAGCATAAACTGATCTCCCCACTCCAAAAGCTGCACACCTGGTCCATGTTAGAGAATTCTACGGACTGATTCTCTTCTTCACATAGTTAGGAATTAACTTACTGTCCTTTGATTTGATACAAGAAAATAGAATGGTGAGTGTGAGTGGTACTTCCCAAAATAATGTTAAGGGAGAACTGTTCCAGGTATTGTTAAGATGCTGAGCAAACTCTTCCCTTGAGCAAGTGAGCGTCTTAACATTTAAAGCAAATTAAACAGGGTTTTTTCCTGCCCAATGTCTCAGAGCTCATAATATGCTAAGTCAGACCAAATTCCCAAGAGAGGGATTTAATATGCAACCTTTTTCAAGCTTACTTGATTAAAGGTTCTCACTACCACAGAGAACCATCAACTGCAGAGTCAAAAACACCTGTGTTCAAATGCTACATGTGCCACTCAATAACTATAAAATCTTGGGTAAGTAATCAATTTTTCATCTGTAAAATGGGGAAAAAAATACCTACATTTCAGGGGACCGATTTAAAGATGAAAGTTATATATATACACATATGTAATCAAATGTGATTTTTAAAAAGGCATATATATATACCAAGCTTAATAATATGCCTCACAAATTTTCAATAAAGTTGCAATTTGCCCTAAAAGAAGGTGGTGATACTTGGAATTCCCATACTCTCCACCTCTCTTCCCTGCTTTTGTCTTTTTTTTCTTCACTTTTCATTCCTAGGTTTAACAATCCTACTTGATTTTCTTTTAATTTCAACTGTTAGTGAAGGGAGCCATGTTCAAAAGCTTTCCTACATATTGACTCACACCACTCAACAGGATACTGGAGGACAGGATGAAAAGAAAACACGGGGGTTGAGAAACGTTATTGAGTGAAAAAAGCCAGATAACGAATCTCAGCGTATATGGTACACTACTACCCTATTAAAAATGAATTACACAAAAGAATGAAGTTGGACCCTTATTATTACACAAAAATTGTCTCAAAAATGGATCAAAGACATACAAATAAGAGCTAAAATTAAAAACCCTTAGAAGAAAAAGGAGAAGGGCTTCATGACATTGGATTTAGCAGATTTCACGAATGTGACACCAGAGCACACACAAGAAAAGACAGAAAAATTGAACCTCATCAAAAGTAAAAACCTGTGCACCAAAGGCTACTATTAACAAAATCAAAATACTAACAAAATCAAAAGACAACCCATATTATGGGAGAAATCATTTGCAGATCGGCCGAGTGTGGTGGCTCATGCCTATAATCCCAGCACTTTGGGAGGCTGAGGCTGGCGGATCACGAGGTCAAGACCATCCTGGCTAACACAGTGAAACCCCGACTCTACTAAAAATACAAAAAATTAGCCAAGTGTGGTGGCACATGCCTGTAGTCCCAGCTACTATGGAGGCTGAGGCAGGAGAATCACTTGAACCTGGGAGGCAGAGGTTGCAGTGAGCCAAGATTGCGCCACTGCACTCTAGCCTGGGTGACAGAGAGAGACTCTGTCTCGGGGGGAAAAAAAAGTATTTGCAAATTATATAACTGATAAGGGATTGATATCCAGAATATACCCAGAACTACAGCTCAACAACAATCAACCTAGCCAAAAAAACGGACAAAGGACTTGAATAAACACTACTCCAAAGATACACGAATGGTCAATAAACATGTGAACAGAGGCTCAGCATCACTAATCGCTAGGGAAATATAAATAAAAACCACAATGAGATACCACTTCATATCCACTAGGATAGCTATTGAAAGAAAACACACACGCACAAAATTCAACTAGTGTTGGCAAGGATGTGGAAAAACTGAAACCCTTATGCACTGCTGGTGGGAATGTAAAATGTTGCAGTCACTATGGAAAATGGTAACAGTCGATCCTCAAAAAATTAAAACGTTGACCAGACATGGCGACTCCCACCTGTAATCCCAGCACTTTGGGAGGCTGAGGCGGGAGGATTACCTGAGGTCAGGAATTCAAGACTAGCCTAACCAACATGGTGAAACCCTGTTTCTACTAAAAATACAAAAATTAGCCGGGTGTGTTAGTATGTGCCTGTAATCCCAGCTACTTGGGAGGCTGAGGCAAGAGAATCGCTTGAACCAGGAGGCAGAGGTTGCAGTGAACCAAGATGGCGCCACAGAACAGCCTGGGCAAAAGAGTGAGACTCTGTCTCATAAAAAAAAAAAAAAAAAAAAAAGGAGAGGAGAGGGGAAGGGAGGGGAGAGGAATGAAGGAAAAAAATTAAACGTTGAATTGCCATATGACTGAGCAATCCCACTTCTAGGTTTATATCCAAAAGAACTGAAAGCAGGATCTCGAACAGATATTTGTACACCAATATTCACTGCATTACTTGTAGTAACTACAAGGTGGAAGCAACTACTGCCCATCAACAAATGAACAGATACACAAAATGTGGTCTTACCCATACAGTGAAGTATCATCCAGCCTTTAAAAGGAAGAAAATTCTGACACACCCTAAATATAGATTAACCTTGCGGGGCATTACTCTAATTGAAAAAGCCAATAACAACAACAACAACAACAAAATATATACATATATATAGTTAGATTCCATTTAGATGAGGTACCTAGCATAATCAAATTCACAGAGACAGACAGGAGAACAAAGGTTGCCAAGGTGTGGGGAGAGGAGAATGAGGAGTTAACCATGTAATGGGTACAGTAGTTCCCATTAAACTTATCTATGGTTTCGCCTTCCACGCAGTCAACCATGGTCTGAAAATATTAAATGGAAATTTCCAGGAAATAGTAATTCATAAGTTTTAAACTGTGGACCATTCTGAGCAGTATGATGAAGTCTCATGTCGTCCTACTCCCTCCTGCCTGGAACGTGACTCATCCCTTTGTCCAGCATCTTCATGCTTTATTTATACACTACCCCTACCCACCAGTTAAGACATTTGGTACCACCTTGGTTATCAGATTGAATAAACAGTATATACAGGGTTCAGTACTATCTGCGGTTTCAAGGTATCCACTGGGAATCTTGGGATGTGGATAAGAGGGGACTACTGTATACAGTGTCAATCTGGGAAGATTAAAAAGTTCTGGAAATGGATGGTGGTGACGGTTGCACAACAACGTGCATGTACTTAATGCCATTGAGTTCAATGACACTTAAAAATGTTCAGTTTTATGCTATGTATATTCTACTGCAATGTAACAGGGTGACTGCATAGGACTTTGTATACACATGTGTTTTCATGCACACATTTCTAGAAAGATAGAAAGAAAACCGGTTACAAGCTTTCTTGGAGAGGGAGACTGGAAGATCAGGAATGAAAGTGATGTAATAAAAACCAGAGGGATTGAATACAGTGGTCTCCTACGTATTCACAAAAACTGATTACATATTAAATGGTATCAAAAGACATTCAAGATATATTAAATTTTAAAAAGCATATAACAAAACACTATTTATCATTTTAACATTACTTTCAGACACACACAAAAACAATCTCCACCTGGGCACAGGGGCTCACATCTGTAAACCCAGTGCTGCGGGAGGCCAAGGCAAAGGACTGTTTGAGGCTAGGAGTTCAAGGTTACAGTGAACTAGAAATGGCACCACTGCACTCCAGCCTGGGCAACATAGCTAGACCCTGGCTCTTTAAAACCAATCACAGAGGTAATGCTACAGATCGCTGAGGATAGAAGGGACTATTTTATCAACATATAGTTCTGGGACAACTGGATTCCTAACTAATCCATATATAGATTATATAAAACTTAATTATAGATGGATTAAAAACCTCTATGTGAAAAGCAAAGCTTGAACCCTAACACTAACCTATTCCTATTTAGAGGAATAAATAGGAGACTTCAAGACTTCAGGCTAGAAGAATTTCTTAGGACACAAAAAGCACTCACCATAAAAGAGAATGGTAGATTCTACTCCCAGGCATACAAACCCGAGGAAAACTCTGAAACATGAATACCAGGAAAATATATAAGAACGTTCACAAGACTCCTCTGAAATAGCCTCAAACTGGAAACCTAAATATTCATCAGCAAGAGAAGAGATAAATAATGTGATTATATATTCATAGGATGGAACATTATATAGCACTGGAAAGTAGTGCAACAACTGGGACAAATCTTAGAAAAAATACTGACTGAAAAAAACATTATAAAAGACAACATATATCATCTTTATAAACTTATTTAAAAAAGCAAAACTAAACATGTTGTACAGTAAAACATTAAAATGTAGATGTACGCCAGGAGCAGTGGCTCACGCCTGTAATCCCAACACTTTGGGAGGCCAAGGTGGGCGGATTACCTGAGGTCGGGAGTTCAAGACCAGCCTGACCAACGTGGACAAACCCGGTCTCTACTAAATATACAAAACTAGCTAGGCGTGGAGGCACATGGCTGTAATCCCAGCTACTCAGGAGGCTGAGGCAGGAGAATCGCTTGAACCCGGGAGGCGGAGGTTGCGATGAGCTGAGATTGCGCTGTTGCACTCCAGCCTGAGCGACAAGACCAGAACTATGTCTCGGAAAAAAAAAAAAAAAAAAAAAGCAGACTGTAAATCTAGTTTTTCTAAAAAGCAAAGGGATGGTAAACAAAATTCACGACAGTGGTTACACCTAAACGGGGCAGGGGACAGAGGCAGGAGGAAGGACAAAGGAGAGTACACAGGGGGCTTCCAGAGCATTGGTAATCCCACAGTTTAACTGGTGAAGTTCATGAGCATTCATTATGCTACACATACAAAACATACATTCTTCTGTAGATATTAAATATCACATAAAAATGAAAACACAGTATAAACCTGTTCCTGCTTTTGTGTAAAAAATGATCTATAGTTTTTATATGTAATTCCCAAAAGGGTAACATGAAATGTGTTACCATAAATTTTCTAAGTTAAATATTAGGTAATTATAATTTTTCTTTTTTTACTTCTATTTGGGATTTCTGGGTTTCAATAACTTGTTTTGTGTAATTAAAAAAAAAAAACTGTCACAATATATGCATTTTTTTTTAAACTGAAAGATGTGCAACAAATGTAATGAAAGATCTCTGTGTTGGTAGAATTGTGGGTAGTCTTTCTATTCTTTTTGTGTTTTTCTGCACTTTTCAATATTTTCACCAACAAAATATGGTATTACAATTCTATAATTCCTTATCTGACACCCTTATGGCTGGAGATGTTTCAAAATTCTGATTTTCTCTCTCTTTTTTTTTTTGGCTTTCAGAAAGGTAACAATGGTGTGTAAAGTGGGCGACAAGTCACACGTATTCAATAAATAGACACTATAAATAACTTCAGTTAAGGTCTCGTTTTGTTACCAAAGAGGTCTAAACCAGATTTTATCCCCTAAAGGAATGGAATTATTTAGTGTAAGTAAGGTTTCCAATTCTGCCCCTAATGGCCCAACTAAGTTGGAGCTTAATCACTGCAGACTGCACTCAGTTGGGAACAAATAAAAAACCCTTACATTAATATTTTGTAATACCAGCAAATCAAAGCATTTCAAACTCAACTAAAAGGTATTTCTTTCTTAGTAAGGGTAAGGCTTTCAAACACATTTCAAAAATGAAGTTAATGAATAAGTGTCAAAGTATAAAATATTTGGAAATTATCAAAATAAAATGTATACAAAAACTCAACATAACCATCAAATAAACTGGCAATTAAAAAGATAATACCACTTACGGTGTTTTTTAATTCCGTAATTGTGCACTGGACCTACAACACGTAAGTATTTCACACAGCCTTCAAATTCAAACAAATCAGTGAACTCACAAATGGGCCCTGGGTCCATACTATCACAAATGCCAGAATATAGCATGTAAATTAAGTCATGATCCTTGTTCTCTTGGTCAGAATACCATTCACAGACTCCAACTCAAAAGCATGTGAATACCACTTAGAATAACTACAGGTCCTTAAGGCATCCAATAGTCAGTAATACTTAATGCAATGGTCAAATCCTGTGAAAGTATCTGTATATAAACATGCAAATGCCCGTAACAAAGTTGTTTTTTTAATCCTCTGTCACTGGAGCACTGATCAGGTATCCCTCTCTCCAACCATCCTTCAGGCAAACACCTACAACTATGCTAAGTGATCACAACTCAATTGCCTCCAGAAGCTAGGTAAACAGCCTAAATTAGTGAGGTAGAGATTCAGTGTACAACAACAGAAAGTGATGGGGACTGAGGCAAATTAGAAAATGTAAGCTGTGAGTAAAGCCATTCAAATATTAAAACTTTTTTTTTTTTTGAGACAGAGTTTTGCTCTTGTTGCCCAGGCTGGAGTGCAATGGCGCGATCTCAGCTCACTGCAACCTCCACCTCCCGGGTTCAAGCGATTCTCCTGCCTCAGCCTCCTGAGTAGCTGGGATTACAGGCATGTGCCACTACGCCCAGCTAATTTTGTATTTTTAGTAGAGACGGAGTTTGTCCATGTTGGTCAGGCGGGTCCTGAACGCCTGACCTCAGGTGATCCACCCACCTCAGCCTCTCCATGTGCTGGGATTACAGGCGTGAGCCACTATGCCCGGCCAAAAAAAAAAAAAATTTTTTTCCCCAAATTCAGTCCTTCTAGTAATCAACTGACTGACTGGGAGACACAATCTATACAATGGCCCACTCTGAAATCTCCTTGTCTCTAAATTGTCCTAATTACATCTGCTGGCATTTGACACCCAGTCTCTAACAACACTATATAAACTTCTGATGAAAGAGGATCTGCTTTATTCTATTTTAGTTACTATAGCAGAGCCCCAAAAGGCATAAAGTCATTCATTATATACAGAGATTAAATTCATAACCTTATTCTGTCTAACCAAGTGAGCTGTGTGGTTAGGCAGTACAAGTAGTATATAACTGATACACAATAGGCCAAAGCAGACCTTGAACATCTAGAACAATTAGAACAAGGACCAAACAATAAAAGTTTCAACAGATTTACCAGCTGAGAACTATAGAATCTGGTACATCTCTAATGAGGAGGGAGGCAATTTTCTTCCTCCTGCAAATTTATCTGCTCGCAACCAAAAATCTGAGCTATGAGGAGCTTCCTCTCTGCAACCCTCTAAACAACCTCTTCCACACTGAAAGAAACCTGGCAGTAACAATATAAAATTAAAGAACTAGAAATACAGACTGATCACACTCATCTATTTTTCCTAAAGATACATAGATCACACATGTGAGCAAGAATCTAGATCATAAGTATTTACCACCTTTAGAATCGCACTGTTAAATACAGGAGCTGCTAGCCACATGTAGCTACTGAGCACCTGAAATGTGGCTAGTCTGAATTGAGAAGAATGTCTCATTAATTTGTATACTGATTACATACCATCAGTGATATAATAATTTCTTTTTTTTGAGACTGAGTCTTACTCTGTCACCCAGGCTGGAGTGCAGTGGCACGATCTCGGCTCACTGCAACCTCTGCCTCCCAGGTTCAAGCGATTCTCCTCCCTCACCCTCCCGAATAGCTGGGACTACAGGCGTGTGCCACCACGCCCGGCTAATTTTTATATTTTTAGTAGAGATGGGGTTTTACCATATTGGCCAGGCTGGTCTTGAACTCCTGACCTCGTGATCCACCCGTCTCGGCCTCTTAAAGTGCTGGGATTACAGGTGTGAAATAAATAATTTTATGTAAATTAGTATCACCATTTTAAAAAAACTTTTTAATGTGGCTACTAGAAAACTTTACATTACATATGTACCATATATTATACTTCTATTGGGCACTGCTGCTCTAGAAAAGGTAGTATTTTACAACTAACTCCTTCAGTGATTATCTTCCTGGCAAAGAACTGACACATTAAGGCACCCCTCACCCCCACTTACACCCACCAAACCTTCAGTCATTAAACCAGTCCTAGTCCCAGGCTTACTGATGATGCAGCAGGTTGCCAGAGTAATCACTTAACCAAAAGGAAGAAACTAGTTTAACAATTATCTGAAGCTAATTTCTTCCTAAATGATTCTAGCATGCAAAAGAAATAAGAAGTAGCTTGAAGAAAAATCTGTGAACCAAAGGTCTATTAAATTTTTGTTCTTGATACAAGATTTTTAGTTAACTAAAACAGAGGTTCAACTTTGGTACTACATGTCTAAAAACAATGAGACCTAACATTTTAAACTACTGCTTTTTTCCTCTGCAAACCCTTAATTAAATATAAACACTACACAAATAAAACCACAATGAGATATGACTTTACACTCACTAGGATGGCTATAATTTAAAAGACAGTAACAAGTATTGGTGAAGATGTGGAGAAATTAGAATCTCACACATCGCTGGTGGTAATGTAAAATCATGCAGTTGTTTTGGAAAGCTGTTTGGCAGTTTATCAAAATGTTAAAAACAGAGAAACTATGAGCTGGCAACTTTCCTCCAAAGTATTCACCCAAGAGAAATAAAAACATACATCTGCACAAAAACTTGTATACGCATGTTCATCGCATTACTATTAATTTTTTTTGGTTTTTTTAGACAGAGTCTTGCTCTGTTGCCCAGGCTGGAGTGCAGTGGCACCACCTCTGCTCACTGCAACCTCCGCCTCTTGGGTTCAAGCGATTCTCCTACCTCAGCCTCCCGAGTAGCTGGGGTTACAGGCACCCGACACCGTGCCCAGTTAATTTTTGTATTTTTAGTAGAGATGGGGTTTCACCATGTTGGGCAGGATGGTCTCAAACTCCTGATCTCAGGTGATCCACCTGCCTCAGCCTCTCAAAGTGCTGGGATTACAGGCATGAGCCACCACACCCGGCCCCACATTATCCATAGTAGCCAAAATGTGGAAACTACCCAAATGCCTGTCAACTAATGAATGTATAAGCTGAATGTGGTTTAAACAAAGGAAAATGATTTGGCAACAAAGAGAATGAAGCACTGACACATGCTACAATATGGATGAGCCTTAAAAACATTGTGCTAAGTGCAAGAAGCCAGAAACAAAACAAAAGCTATGTATTATTCAATTAACAGAAAAATAGCAAATCCATAGAGGCCAAAAGCAGACTAGTGGCTGCCAAGGGCTGGGGAGAAGGGTAATGAGCAGTAACTGCTAATATGTACAGTTTGTTTTGGGATGAAGAAAATGTTGTAAAAATGATGGTGGTGATGACTGCCCAACTCTGCAGATATAATAAAAACCACTGAATTGTACACTTTAAATGACTGAATTGTACAGTATGTGAATTACATCTTATATTTTACTTTTTGAGACTGGGTCTTGCTTTGTCAACCAGGGCCAAGTAGAGTGGGTACAATCTCAGCTCACTGCAACCTCAACCTCCTGGGCTCAGGTGATTCTCCTGCCTCAGCCTTCCGAGTAAATAGCTGGGATTACAGGTTCATACCACCTCACCTGGCTAATTTTTGCATTTTTAGTAGAGATGGGGTTTCGCCATGTTGGCCAGGCTGGTCTTGAACCCCTGACCTCGGGTGAACAGCCCACCTCGGCCTCCCAAAGTGCTGAGATTACAGGTATGAGCCACCGCACCCAGTCCGTGAATTATATCTTTCAAAAGCTATTTATAAAATATAAACATTAGAATGAAAAACAGAATGCCATAGAAAGGACTTCTATGAAATGTGCCTATATGAAATGCTTCATTTTAGAAGAGAATGAAAAAGTGATAACTAGCCCTATTGAAACAGAAGAGGAAACTTAACGTGTGGTAGATTGCATTACGGCCCCTAATTCCTCATCCTTCCCAAGATCTACTCCTTAGCCATATGATTTTGCAGTTCTTCCCACTCACGTGGGTAAGATTTATTTTTCTGGCTCCTTGACTTTGGTTTCAACCATATGAGTTGCTTTGGCGAAAAGAATGGAGCAGAAATGGCAGTGTGCCAGTTATAAGCCTAAACCTTAAGAGTTCTTGCAGGTTTCCACTTGCCCTCTTGTGCCCCTGGCACTGCCTAGAGAAGAGCTTCCCCTATGTGGCTGCTGCCCATTCACTCTGGGTCTAAACTGAACGCACTTGAAGCAGAGTCATCTCAACCAACTTACAGATCGGAAGAAGCAGAGTTGCACCAGCCAATCTGTAGATGTATAAGAATATCGTATTGTTATTTTAATCCACTGAGTTTTGGTATAATTTGTCATGCACTGTTATTGTGGCAATAACTAACTGATATAGTCACCAATTCTCCCACTGTGTTATGAAGAGGTCCTATTAAACAGTGATTATCAAGGTAGGTCCAGCCTAACGCCTTGAATAATAGTTTTTCACTTAACATAAGACAAGCATAAATTATGTTTGATGCCTGCCCTTTAAGCTCTTAACTGAGGACTGATAGCAATTTATCAAATACTCTTCCACTTTACTTTAAAAAAAAAAAAAAAAAAAATTGCCAGGCGTGGTGGCTCACGCCTGTAATCCCAGCACTTTGGGAGGCCAACGTGGGTGGATCACCTGAGGTTGAGAGTTCGAGACCAGCCTAAGCAACATGGAGAAACCCTGTCTCTACCAAAAATACAAAAAAATTAGCCGGGTGTGGTGGTGCCAACTACTGGGGAAGGCTGAGGCAGGAGAGTCGCTTGAACCTGGGAGGCAGAGGTTGTGGTGAGCCAAGATCGCGCCACTGCACTCCAGCCTAGACAACAAAAGCGAAATTCCTTCTCAAAAAAATAAAATAAAATAAACAATTTTACTTTTTCAGGGTATTTTTTAAAAATCAAATCCAGGGCTGGGCGTGGTGGCTCATGCCTGTAATCCCAGCACTTTGGGAGGCCAAGGCGGGCGGATCATGAGGTCAGGAGATCAAAATCATCCTGACCAAAATGGTGAAATCCCATCTCTACTAAAAATACAGAAAATTAGCTGAGCATGGTGACAGGCGCCTGTAGTCCCAGCTACTCGGGAGGCTGAGGCAGGAGAATCGCTTGAACCCGGGAGGCGAAGGTTGCAGTGAGGTGAGATCGCACCATTGCACTCCAGACTGGGCAACAGAGCCAGACTCCATCTCAAAAAAAAAAAAATTAAATCCAGAATAATCTTCACTTTAATAAACTATGTGCCAGACCACTGACAATAAACACATGAACATTATTCATGTCCTCAAAACTTTAAGGGAACAAAGGGAAGGGTCATCTTGGAACAAAAATTTAGGGGAAGGGAGAGGAAGCAAATTTAAAATATATTAAATAATATTCTACATATACACACAAACACGGAGCAAAAAGTCAATAGGCCTTACTTGATGAGAATCAAGAATGTCTCCGAGGTCTCTAGCTGTGAAGCCTAAACCTGATGCTCTCAACAGCTAACAGGACAAGCTAAGACTATCAACCCTATCACTAAAGGTTGACTCATTATCAACTTGGTAAATCTAACCTGAACACAAAGGTGATTTCCAGAGATGTCTTGGGCCATTTGCACCTTTGCTACACAATGACTCTGGTTTAGCTGTCTACTTTTTGGTAGCTGCCTCCTTTTTCCACTTCTTCTCTAACCTTCACCTCTGCTTCTATTGCTCAATCACATTTGCCCTGCACACTTCTTCCCTACTTCTACTTGTTATTCCCTTTTTCCTAAGCTGGTTGATAACATGTGCCCATGGTTTTATGACCTTTGCTATCCAGGAATCCAGCCTAATACATCAGCCTTAGGCCTGTGAGTTTTCACCACTGCAAAGCATACAAAGGTTCAAAAACAAAACTAACTCCTAATCTCCCAAATGTCTGGTTTATGCCTATTCCAGATGACGGTGTTATTTCATTCTGACCTAAGATTGAGGCACTGCTATATCTATTAACTTTAAAATATGCACACATCAGGCCAAGAGGTTTTTTTCAATTGCCCTTTCCGAGTATAAAACAAAGGACAAGAAATGAGCTGAAAAAGAAAAGACTTCTAGAAAAAGGAGAAAAAAATGGTAAAATAAGATTCTATTAAAAACTTTTTTTAGCTTTTTACACAACAGCGTAATATGAAGACTATGAATTCCAGAAATAGTAGCAAAAGAGAGAAATATTACATTGTTCAAAAGCTAGTTTACATATAGCTTATAGTTACTCGTATCTCAAGAGATGTTTCCTGCAAAATACCTTCACATGAGCATGTTATTGAAATTTTTTTCCCTAAGACTGTTTTGCAAATTCTAAAAAAAAAAAAAAAAGGAGAGCATCTCCACTTTAGAAAACAAGTTAATATATGCCACATACTTAACAAGTGGCTGTCTGGGAAATACAAAGTATAAATAAACTTATATTTTACTTACACTTTCATAAGTGAGTCAGTGGTCAAGTTCAAGAAGACTGAGCTAAATGAAGATGACACTCTAAAGGGCTTGTGGCCCTTTGTAAATGTCTCTCATAGCTGTGCCCCTTTCTTTCTCTAGATGTTGTCAGGATATTAGGAAGTTAGACAAATCTGGCCATAACACTTGAACGAACTTGACAGTAACCATTTTATTTCTGTATTCCTTTCAAAGAGCAGTAAGATGTTCTCTCCTCTCTTCCATGTGCCTTGTCACCGTATTTTTAGGGAGACATTCTATTCTAAAATCCAGCATCTAACAAATTTCACCCCTAAAATATTCATTCCTTTACAAAGAGAATCTGACTACAAAAACTATCTGTAGGTTTTTGCACCATGAAATTAACGGTTTTGAACCTACCCTTACAGAGTTAATCATCAAAATGGGAAGATGGTCATATTAAATACATTCAATACAAGGTCAGAAAATCCTGAGTGCTGCCCATATGATAGAAAAGAGCTGTAGGCATCAGAAGAACATTTCTCCTGGGCCAATCGGAAGGCTCCATAGCAAAGGGAAAGCATTGCAGCTGGATCTTGAAAAATGGGTAGGAGTCAAAATGTTTAGAGACTTGGAAGAAGGGCAAACGCGGCAGAAGAGTCACCTTACATAAAAGGGGAAACAGAAGTAACCCAGTTTGGCTGAAGTAACAAGTAATATTTAAAGGAAATATAGGGAAGCAGGGTTATAAGAACAGATTGTTTTGAAAGTCAGACTGAAGAGGCTGGATTTTATATTCCAGCAATAAAAAACCCAAACGCTATTAAAATACAATACAACCCAAAATTTAGTGGACAACATACAAACCAAGAAAGACAAAAACTAAATGTACACACTAAGGACTCCTCTGAAATTCTCTTTACAACTCCTAACTGAAATCCATAACAATTTTTTAAAAGGTAGAAATCTCTACACTGAAACTACAGTAAAAAATATATATATATTGGGCCGGGCACGGTGGCTCATGCCTGTAATCCCAGCACTTTGGGAGGCCGAGGCGGGCAGATCACGAGGTCAGGAGATCGAGATCATCCTGACTAACTGGTTTCACCCCGTCTCTACTAAAAATACAAAAAATTAGCTGGGCGTGGCGGCGGGCACGTGTAGTCCCAGCTACTTGGGAAGCTGAGGCAGGAGAATGGCGTGAAAAAATATGTATATATTTTTTCCGAGATCAATTTCCTCTCCCTTCCTGCAAATATACAATTATCTCCCTTATTTATAAAAAACAAAAACAAAAGACCTTTATGACCCTGCTGTCTATACCATTCTCTTTCCTCAAATCTTTCACATCTTCTCAAATGGCCAGTACCCAGAAGATGCCTTTATTTCTTTATGACCTACCCCTGATTGGGCTTCCACCCCACTATTCTGATCTTTATTAGTGCACTCTCAATAATGACTTCCTTTACAAATTCAATAGCCTGCTTTTCTTCATTCTCTCTGAATCCTGCATTTTACACTCCTGCCCCTAAAAATCATCTTGTGCCTTTTCATTGCCACTGCACTTTCCTAATTATCCTACCTCTGATGGAGCCTCTTCTGACTCCTCTTCTTCCTGCCATTTCTTAATTGTGAGTTTCCCAAGTCTCAATTTCTGTTCTTCCATTCTTTCCTCTACATACTCTTACCTTTTGGTTAATTGTTCTTACCTCAAATCTTCAACTAGTTGTAGCCAGCCTAGCCACAGTCCCAGGTGGCATTTCTAGAAACATTTGCACTAATGAATGGCAAAGGTATTTGTTTTTCACAACTAATCTTTACTTCTAAAAGTAGTATTTTTGCAAGTAGGGGGCTGAGTCATGCCTGTCTGTAAACCCAGCACTTTGGGAGGGCGAGGCACGCAGATCACCCGGAGGTCGGGAGTTCACCACCAGCCTGACCAACATGGAGAAACCCCGTCTCTACTAAAAATACAAAATTAGCCGGGCGTGGTGGTCCATGCCTGTAATCCCAGCTACTCAGGAAGCTAAGGCAGAAGAATCGCTTGAACCCGGAAGGCGGAGGTTGCAGTGAGCCAAGATGGTGCCACTGCACTCCAGCCTGGGCAACAAGAGCAAAACTCTGCCTCAACAATAACAACAACAACAAAACACAAAACAAAAAAAAGAAATGAGTGTAAATTTCAAAAGTTTATAAAGTCAGAGTATATAGTCAAAGGCTATCAAGCAAAGCTTGAAGATTTAGTCAAGTTTGGAAGGTCAAGCTAAACAAGGTCTAGACAAAACTTAAACAACAAAACAAAGTCAGGCACTGTACGTAGGTCACAATGACTGTACAAGTAGCTTGAAGAAACAATGAGCAAAACTTTATTTGCTACACCTGCCCTATCTAGGTCAAGAGTGAAGCCCAAGCCTGAGGCCTCAGATGAAGGGAAGTGGGTGTGCTTGTCAGGCATGGTGTGGGATAAGGAAAACAGATAAACTGCTGGCCAGGCGCAGTGGCTCACGCCTGTAATCCCAGCACTTTGGGAGGCCGAGGTGGGTGGATCACCTGAGGTCGCAAGTTCAAGACCGGCCTGACTAATACGGAGAAAACCTGTCTCTACCAAAAATATAAAAAATTAGCCAGGTGTGGTGGCACATGCCTGTAATCTCAGCTACTAGTAGGGCTGAGGCATGAGGATCCCTTGAACCTGGGAGGCGGAGGTTGCAGTGAGCTGAGATGGTGCCACAGTACTCCAGCCCAGGCAGCAGAGCAAGAGCCCCTCTTAAAAAAAAAAAAAAGGCCGGGCGCGGTGGCTCACGCCTGTAATCCCAGCACTTTGGGAGGCCAAGGCGGACGGATCACAAGGTCAGGAGATTGAGACCACGGTGAAACCCCGTCTCTACTAAAAATACAAAAAATTAGCCAGGCGCGGTGGCAAGCACCTGTAGTCCCAGCTACTCGGGAGGCTGAGGAACCCAGGAGGCGGAGCTTGCAGTGAGCCAAGATCGCTGCTCACTGCTACTCCTCAGGCATTGGGGGACAGAGCGTAGACTCCGTCTCAAAAAAAATAAAAAAAAAAAAGGGTAGAAAACCGTACCATGCATTCAAAAGAAAAGCAGGGAAAGATGAGAATTATCTACTCTACTGTTCTTTCTTCATTCAAGCAGATTATGAAGGAAAATGTCTTCAAAATCAATATAAAACTAACATGAAAAAACAGGTCGGGCGTGGTGGCTCACACATGTAATCCCAGCACTTTGGGAGGCAGAGGTGGGTGGATCACTTGAGATCAGGAGTTTGAGATCAGCCTGGCCAACATGGTGAAACTGTCTCTACGAAAAATGCAGAAATTGCCGAGTGTGTTGGTGCGCAGCTATAATCCCAGCTACTCAGGAGGCTGAGGCAGGAGAATCGCTTGAACCCAGGAGGTGGAGGTTGCAGTAAGCCAAGATCGTGCCACTGTACTCCAGCCTGGGTGACAAGAGCAAAACTCCATCTCAAAAAAAAAAAGAAACATAGCTTTATTCCTTATCTTTCTTCTTGTGGAACGTAGCCATGGACTATGAAACTTATAAATCAGTGACAATTTGGAGACTATTACTTCTTTTTATATAACATTATGTGACATTCTCAATACAAAGGACTTCTCAAAGTTTAAGTGCTGGCTACACTGTGAAACAAGAAAAGTCATTTCTATAGTGAGGAACTCTATCTGGAACCTATCTGGCTCTAACAAATAATGTACAGAACAAACAGCATGCTTTCAGGGAGCACTTTGCAATGTATGAAGCATTTTTATGTACATCATCTCACTAAACTCTCACGACGACCCTGTGGAGTACAACAGGTGTAACTATTGTACCAAATACACCACCAGGACTAAGACATGGCTAGCTCACAGTGAACTAGAGATGAAAACCACCCTCACATTAAACATTTCCTGATTCAAAGAAACCATAACAGAATGAGGTGCTCATATCTCAAGATTTCAAATGAAAATTTAATGAGTGGCATAACACAACTGAATACTTTTTGAATAATCACTTACACTTGATACAATTCAAAATATGTAAAAACAACTAGGACACATCTCCACTTCAGGGCACTTAAAAAACAAATTCTTTGGTGGTTCCTCACTATACATGCTGGAACTCCAAAACAGAGGTGATTAAGTTTTCCTACCAGGTTAAGGAAAACCCTACAAACCAAGAAATGGGATTTTCCATAAGGTCTCCATTAGGCTAAGGCATATTCCTTGGTCTAATACCTTAAAGATACCTACAAAAACTTTTTCTTAGGGGCTCAACCTAATCGTACCACAACAATGAAGTGGGACTGTTTCATTTTAAGCTGTTGCCCTTATTAATAAAATCTGAGAGGTAACAATTCATTGAGAGGATCGTAGGGACTAACTGTAGATTTTTCCCTGTAAAACCGAACTTGATCATTTGGAGCCCGTCTGAGCTCCTCAGAGGTTAAAATTCCAGAAGACAAATATTCTGCCTCTAACTCTTTAAGTCAGGATAAGAAAATACATTACAGAAAGTGAAAGTTAGCTGGGCGTGGTGCCTCATGCCTGTAATCCCAACACTTTGGGAGGCTTAGGCAGGCAACATGAGGTCAGGAGTTTGAGACCAGCCTGACCAACATGGTGAAACCCCGTCTCTACTAAAGATACATTAAAAAAAAAAAAATTAGCCGGGCGAGGTGGTGCGCACCTGTAATCCCAGCTACTTGGGAGGCCGAAGCAGGAGAATTGCTTGAACCTGGGAGGTGGAGGTTGCAGTGAGCCGAGATCACACGACTACACTCCAGCCTGGGTGACAGGGTGAGACTCTGTCTCAAAAAAAAAAAAAAAAAGAAAGTGAAAGTTGCAGGCACTTAATTTATATATACATCACATACAATCAGCATTTTATTTAAATTCCTAAGAAGGAACCATTAAACTCTAGAAACATCAAAAATAGATTATTGAATTTTAAAAATCAAATTATACTTATGGCTTTACTGCCATGACAGCAGTCACAAAAAGTTTCAGATGCCAAAAGCAGCCAACTAAATAAAACGGCACTTGGTTATTAACACTCTCTCTTCTTAAGACATCTCTAAATTTTCAAGAGATGGTTTGATAAAACAGATATGAACGATGAGAACGAAATAACTTATTAATGTTGAAATAAAATACAATTATACAGATCTACACGTCACAATCCAATGGCATTTGTCATCTCTAAAATAAATGATCACGTAGAAATCTTTTTGAGAAATGCATGATCATTAAGCATTTAAATTCATAGTACTACCTGATACTTACAGGTTGATATGGTTACACTCTCCAGCTTTCTTTACCACCTGAAGGCTTTATAACAAACCTTGAGGAAAATGATTTAAATATAAATTCATGGTGTTAACTTTGGCTAATTTTAGTTTAAATCACACATCACCCAAACAACATTATCATAGCACTTTAACTATAGGCAAAATACGTTTTTAAAATAATGAGCAAGGGCCGGGCACGGAGGCTCACATCTGTAATTCCAGCACTTTGGGAGGCCGAGGCGGGTAGATCAAGAGGTCAGGAGATGGAGACCATCCTGGCTAACACAGTGAAACCCCGCCTCTACTAAAATTACAAAAATTAGCCAGACATGGTGGCAGGTGCCTATAGTCCCAGCTACTTGCAAGGCTCA
The DNA here is from genome assembly GCF_008728515.1 of Papio anubis. Taxonomy (NCBI): domain Eukaryota; kingdom Metazoa; phylum Chordata; class Mammalia; order Primates; family Cercopithecidae; genus Papio; species Papio anubis. Next base: position 115,260,582 of record NC_044984.1, read on the forward strand.
GGCAGCAGAATCGCTTGAACCCGAGAGGCGGAGGTTGCAGTGAGCCAAGATTACGCCACTGCGCTCCAGCCTGGGCTACACAGTGAGACTCTGTCTCAAAAAATAATAATAATAAGGAGCAAATCTTCTAAAGTCTATAATGCTAGATACGCATTTTCAACTACTTTCTCTCTGAAAAACTTCCATCAGCTACAGTCGGATATGATCATACCAGATACAACAATACACAACAGTAATCCAAAAGTAGAACTGACTTCTACTAGATACGGAGACCTGTGTTATTTGTCATTCTCAGGTTTAGTAATATTTGTAAATACCTGACATGTAATGTCCATTATCACAACAATACATCACCTCAATATAATACAGCCCTGAGATTAGAACTTAAAATTAGTAGCATGGGCCAGGCACGGTGGCTCATGCCTGTAATCCCAGCACTTTGGGAGGCCAAGGTGGGTGGATTGCTTGAGGTCAGGAGTTTGAGACCAACCTGGCCAATATGGCAAAACCTCATGTCTACAAAAAATTAGCTGGGCATGGTGGAGCGTGCCTGTAGTCCCATCTACTCGGGAGGCTGAGGCACGAGAATTGCTCAAACCTGGGAAGTGGAGGTTGCAGTGAGCCGAGATCGCACCACCACACTCCAGCTTGGACAGAGCAAGACTCTGTCTTTAAAAAAAAAAAAAAAGAAAAAAAGATGGGCAGCACAGAGCAGCCACCTACTTGTATCTATTAAACGCTAAGCACTGGAGAGAGTACCAAGACAGAAAGGGTTTTATCCTTATGTAGCTTATTTTGTTTATTGTCTGTTATCCCTCAGAGACACATACGAGATCAGACCATGAAGAACCACACTAAAGAATCTAGATTTTATTCTAAGTGTGGCCAAAACCCATACTTTTAAGCAGAGAACTGCCAAGATTTGACTTAGGTTGTTAGAAGGCCAAGAAGGTACCAACAGGTAAATAATGCAACAAACCCAGCAAAGAGGCTACAGGAACTCAAGCAAAAGAGGGCTGGCTTACAGTAAAGACTGTGGAAACATTAAGTGGACAGATTCAATGTCAGAATTTTGGTGTCAGATAATCTTCACTTTGAGCCCTTTACCATTTACACCCTTGGGTAAGTTACTTATACACTTTGAGTCTCAATTTCCTTACTTAGCAATGCTTGTAAAACTCTATCACATAGAAAATACACAAGTTATTATGATAGTACTTTGGTAACAAAACTCACTTGAAGGAGTTCAAATAAATTGACTTCCTTTTCCCTCACACAAACATTAGTAATGTTTAGCAGGGCTCAATAGCAGTTATATATAAGTACCACATTTTGCTTCATCAAGAGACAAGTTCCTGTTTCTCACAGAACTTACACTAAAACTGCTCATAAGTATACAGGAAGCAAGGTGTTTTTCTCAAATTAATAAAAGTCTAGTTAGCACATTCAATCTGTGTTTTCACACGCATTCTTTTACTTCCTCAATGCACGTGAGAAAAAAGGCTACACGCAGAATCTTTTAGTTAAATTGTGATAAAGATTCTGGTATTACTACCAATTATTTCAATTGTCAATAGCTTTTATTTAGGACTTTAATAAAGGATGGCATTCCTCATTCTTGCAGCACTGGTACGTCAGGAAACCAAGTTACCAAAAGCCCTCTTTGATAAGTACATGGGTTATAAACACTTACCTTTCATTCAGTAGCATTCTCCTTATGTTTAATATTCTTTCAACAAAGGACGAAGTATCCTGAAATTCAGTGTCATATTTACCACTTGGTATTTACTAAGCAGGGGCTACGTGTACTACAATGTGCTAGGCACTATGGGAGAACCAAGGTTAGTGTTACATGGTCCTTACACTCAAGGAGTTTACAATGTAGTTAGGAGATTAGGTATTTACATGAGATAAGGAAGGAATGATGCAGACAAAACTGTAAGTATTAAAAATAAAAAGATCGCTGGGAGCGGTGGGTCACGCCTATAATCCCAGCACTTTGGGAGGCTGAGGCCGGCAGATGACCTGAGGTCAGGAGATCAAGACCATCCTGGCTAACACAGTGAAACCTCTTCTCTACTAAACTACAAAAAATTAGCCAGGCGTGGTGGCAGGTGCCTGTAATCCCAGCTACTGGGGAGGCTGAGGCAGGAGAGTCACTTGAATCTGGGAGGCAGAGGTTGCAGTGAGCGGAGACGGCACCACTGCACTCCAGCCTGGGCAACAAAGCAAGACCCTGTCTCAAAAAATATATATATATATCATTTTCATATGGGGTGGTCAGAAAATGCTTCACAGCTAAGCAGAATTTGAGTTGAACCCTTGAGTACAGAATGTTGATGGAATTTGCTAGGAAGATAGCAAGCACACATGAACTTACATAAGGGCTTTTTTGAAAAAACTTTTTATTCTGAAAAATTTAAACATGTAAAAGTCAACAGAATAATAAACCTCCATGTACTCATCACCCAGCTCCAGTAATGATCAATTCATTACTAATAATTTACATGTCTTATTATATGAGAATCCTAAAGGAGCCCATCTGCATATGCCTTTATATTCTTCACTGATTCCATCCTCAGACAAATCGATAGTGGCACAACAGTCTCCACAGTTTGGTTTTTCCAAAGGTCACAGACAAATAAAAAGCACAAGTCTGTTTAAAAAAATAAAGCGGGGCCGGGCAGAGTTGCTCACGCCTATAATCCCAGCACTTTGGGAGGCCAAAGCAGGCAGATCACTTGGGCTGAGTTCAAGACCAGCAAGGGCAACATGGTGAAACAAAAAAATGCAATAATCAGCCGGGCGTGGTGGGGCACGCCTGTAGTTCCAGCTACTCAGGAAACCGAGGTAGGAGGATCGCTTAAGCCCTGGAGGCGCTGCTGTGACCTTGCCACTGCACTCCAGCCTGCACGACAAAGTGAGACCCCGTCTCAAGGGGAAAAAAAACAAGAGAGATCAATTGCCGGGCATGGAGGCTCACGCCTGTAATCCCAGCATTTTGGGAGGCCAAGGCAGGCAGATTGCTTGAGGTCAGGAGTTCAAGACCAGCCTAGGAACATGGCAAAACCCTCTCTCTAGTAAAAATACAACAACAACAACAACAACAACAACAACTAGCAGATGTGGTTGCGCACATCTGTGGTCCCAGCCACCTGCGGGGGGCTGAGGCAGGAGGATCATCTGAACCTGGGAGGCAGAGGCTGCAGTTAGCAATGAGCTTAGATCGGGCCACTGCATTCCAGCCTGGGCAAAAGAGTGAGACCCCGTCTCTCACACACACACAAAAAGTAATCAACTCTTGATTGTTTGCACAAGCCAACGGAAGAGAGACAAAGATAACTGCAAAATGACGGATAATCCAAAAATCAGTTTACACAGACTACTGGAATACCTTTTCCATACTTATATTTCAATAAGAATGAGTAAAATTATGGGAGAATTCATGTCAAACAAAATAGAGCATCACAAGTGAAGTACTTAAAACATATCACTTGGCCTCCCAAGCCTGTTTCTTCCTCTATAAAATAGGGAAGTATCACCTACCTCAGAAACTTGTGAGAATTAAATGTGTATATGTAATGCCATGTGTATAGCTCCTTATTTTATTAAATTATTAGTCAGCTGACTCAGGAACAACTATTAAATAAGAAGCTGTGGCCGGGCACGGTAGTTCACGCCTGCAATCCCAGCACTTTGGGAAGCCGAGGCGGAGAGATCACAGGGTGAGGAGTTCGACACCAGCCTGGCCAACATGGTGAACCCTCATCTCTACTAAAAATACAAAAAAAGTTGGGCGTGGTGGCACGTGCCTGTAGTCCCAGCTACTCGAGGCGCTGAGGCACATGAATTGCTTGCACCTGGGAAGCGGAGGCTGCAGTGAGCCAAGATGGCGCCACTGCACTCCAGCCTGGGCGACAGAGTGAGACTCGGTCTCAAAAAAAAAAAAAAAAAAAAAGGAAACTGCTCGGTTTCCCCAGTCTCCCCTTATATGCCTCTCAAAAACCTGCTAAAGGTGAGGGGCTAAGCTCCCTGATTTCAAGGAGTTTCTTTGCCTGTAAAGCAAACAGAGCGGACCCTGAGGGAAGTATTTTAGTAGAATAAATGTGTAAACTGTCAAACTTCACAAAGTAATCCCTCCTTAATAGAGCCAACTAATGTCAGAGAGAGGTAGTGTGCGTCCAACCTACCTAGTAAAACATTATCATTTTCCCCATTTCTCGAGCACTGAGTTTTCTATTCTTTCAACCATCCATGGCCTTTGTATAGCACAGTAAAAACAGCAAAGCAGCCATTAGGACTCTCAGGGCCACAGCCATTAGGACCAGAGTATGAGAAGCTCAAGATGAGTAACCACAAGGCATGACAAAAACACCTTTACCTTCATTTCTTACTCTGTCCAGAAGGAAGCTGAAACTATAATCTTGTGTTCCCTATGACCTGCTACTGAAAGGCAGCTCTCTGTCACTCAAAACTATGAAATTAGCTTAAACCTCTTTTCAGAGCACGTGTTCACCAAGATTTTAATTCTTCCTTTAGGGTTACTTTGTCTCTCAGTTACCTTCTTCTTGAGATTGCACATACATCACTGAAGTTCCCTTAAGAATTATCATCTTCAATCCCCAACTCCTTTTCTCTATGTGAAGACACAATGAGTTACTGACTAATAACCTCTAACACTATAAATAATCCACTCAAACTCTTCTACCTAAAACCATTCCTTATTTTCAGGTATTACCCATTTCTTGGATGTTTCTCTAGGATAATTATAATTAATGTAGTAAGATCTGCGGCACTTCACAGTTTGCCAAGTGCTTTCTAAATGTACTTAATCCTTACAGGCTGTGGAAAAGGTAATTCCCTCTATTTTATAGGTAAGGAAAAAGGACCGAAGAACTCACAATCATGTCGTATCAACAAAGCAAGTTGATGGCAAACCGGACCTCCGAAATAGGTCTTCCAACTTCACATGCCATGCTCTTCCCATTCTATTATGCTCTTTTCTACGAAGGGAATGTCTACAGTTCTGTCCCAAACCACACTTGCTTCAAGAGTAATTTCAAACCATTTCTCTAGATTGCAGCCAGGTCCCCCACTCCTACAATCACGCCATTTCTTGCTTCCTCTCTCCAGCTATGACTTCCTTCTCACTACCCGATTTCCACTCTTGATGGAATCTGCCATCATTCCTTCAACCCGTCATCCAAATATCCCACCTCTGCATGCTAAAGACCTCTTACGATCCTTCCCCCAAACTCTGGCACTCCCTTCTCCGGAAATGTAGGTTGTCACCCCATAAACTACACAGTAGCTTCTGGCTTCTCGGCCCTTAATAAACTACATAGTAGCTTCTCGCTTCTCGGCCCTTAACGAGCTACTTACTAACTTTAAAAGCCCCACAGAAATGAACTTAACTTGCAGGTCCTCCACCTCCACACTTGGCCCTGGGCTCCATTCCTCTTAAAATAATAGTACCAACCCTTACAAAGACTCTGCCCATGCCCACCAACAATTCCTAAACAGGTTCTTCAAACAGGCTCCTCTTCCAACCTCTTCACCAGTGGCTCCCCTCCAAGGTTCGCGGACTCTCCCCGCGCAGTTTTCCTCCCCTCACTCCCGGGCCTCTGCCCACCTCACCAACTCTCCCTGCGCTCCCTGTCCCAGAGCTAAGCAGCGGCCCTGCAGCTGTGGCGGCTGTTCCACTCTCCCAACTTAGGAAGTTCTGCCTCTATCACCTGTTCTCAGTGGAGCTTCCTCTCATCCCAGCGGCCCACCTTTGCCCTGGCCTGCCTCTCTCCGCCCTTTGGAGTCCTCCTGCCCAGGAAACACCCCACGAGTCAGTTCCGGGGTGCCGGTCGGATTCAACTTCCCATCCGTGGGATTCCCACCCCCGGGGTCATGCTCCCCTTCTCCATCACCTGCTCCGCCCATAGCCAGATGACATCCGCCGCTGCTGCCTCCTCCTCCATCCCCCTTCTTGGACGCCGGGTCCCCGGCCACTCACCGCCTTCCGCGCGCGCCAGTCGCCCCCTCCGGTGGGGAAGAGGGGGGCGTGCACCCCAACCCGCGCCCCCCCCCCACGACACGCACCTGTTCCTCCTCCTCCTCCCCTCGGCGGGCCGCGCCGGCGCCCCGACCCCCACCCTCGCCGCGCCCCGGCCTCCTGGAGACCCGCACTCACCACGAATAGGTCTGCTCCGCCATGGCGCTGCCTCTCGTGGGCTCCGCTGCAGGCTGTGGCCGGGCCCGGCGGCGGCGGGTTCGCTCGGGCCGTAGCTGAAGGCGCGGCCGGGGTCCGGTGCTTGCTCGCTCGCTGGCTCGCTGGTTGCACGGCGGTCCGGGAAGGCAGCTGGCGGGGAGAGGCCGGGCTCCAAGGCGGCCCCGCTCCCTGGGCCCCGGGGCGGGGCGGGCTCCGCTCTCGGCCTCCCTCACCCGCGGCGGCGGCGGCGGCTCCGCTGCAGCTCCAAACCCAACATGGCGGCGGCGGCGGCGCGGAGAACAAGGGGGCCCCGGGGCGGGCGAACGGCAAGACGGGCCCGTGCTCACTGCGCGCCGGGCCGCGGGAGCGCCGCGCTCGGGCGGCGGCGGCGGCGGCCGGGGGACATGGCCGGCGGGCGGAGGCGGCGGCAGCTGAGGGGGGCGCTAGGCGATGAGGCGAGGCCACTCGATCACACCCGCCGAGGGGAGGAGGGGCGGAGGCGGGGGCGAGCCTTGGCCCCGCGCGGGTCACGTGCCCAAAACACGCTCACGTGACGCGCGCCCCGCCCCTCGAGCCGGGCCCATGCGCGGAGACTTCGGCTAGTGGGTTCTAGGCGGCTGCTGCTCTCGCAGCCCGAGCTGTTGGGCCGCCTCCAGCTGCCTGGTGCCGCCCCCCTTCCCACGCGGAGATGTCGCCTCGGGTACCCTCTTCCGCCCCTTTCCGAGGGGCTGCTGCACCAGCCAATCGGGAACCCCGAGGCGCGTCTGTTGGCTGCCACTCAGCTGTCAACCGTCAGTCAACAGTCTGCTGGCCACAGGCGCCCCAACTGTCAGTCAACCTGTCAGTCAGCAGGCAGAGGGCTGCATTCCTTCGTTCGTATGTTCCTTGGTTCATTCATTCAGGTAGCAAATATTCCAGGCAGCCAACCTTTACTGCACCCAGGCCCGGCACCAAGTCGGATACCCCACGCTTGCCTTAACTGAATCAATCAATAGATACTTGTTGGGTGCCAACCATGTGTCAACCCACTCTGCCTTCCTAAAGCTTACATTCTAGAGGAAGAGACATAGTCCAGGCCCACAAATAAAATAATTTCAGATGCTGCTAAGTTTTACGAAAACATGTTGTTTTTTTGTTTTGTTTTGTTTTTTGAGATGAAATCTCGCTCTGTTGCCCAGGCTGGAGTGCAGTGGCGCGATCTCGGCTCACTGCAAGCTCTGCCTCCCGGGTTCACGCCATTCTCCTTCCTCAGCCTCCCGAGTAGCTGGGACTACAGGCGCCCGCCACCACACCCGGCTAATTTTTTGTATTTTTAGTAAAGACGGGGTTTCACCGTGTTAGCCAGGATGGTCTCGATCTCCTGACTTCGTAATCCGCCCGCCTCGGCCTCCCAAAGTGCTGGGATTACAGGCGTGAGCCACCACGCCCGGCTGAAAACACGTTTTATAACACAAGGTGAGGGGACAGAGAGTGAGTAGAAGTGTGGGTTACTTTAGATAGAGTGGTCAAGGAAGGCCTCGCTTAGGACGTGACATTTGAGCTGATATTAAATGATGACAGAGAGCTGGCCTTGCAAAGATCCACAGGAAAAGAGTTCCTGGCAGAGGGAACAGCAAGGGCAGAAAGCTCAGGAAACCGTCCATTTGGAGGACTGGAAGCAGGCACAGAAGTAAACACCGTAGAGCTAGACCAGAGACCAACAGCGTGAATCTGGGACTTGGAGGGAGAGATTAATTGAGGCCCCAGGTACTGGGGAATGCTTCCCCAGGAGCGGTGAAGCCCTCTGAAAGGGTGAGAGGCTTATCAAAGAAAAGGCATTTTTTTGGCCGGCCGCAGGGTCTCACACCTGTAATCCCAGCACTTTGGGAGGCCGAGGCGGGTGGATCATGAGGTCAGGAGATCGAGACCACCCTGGTTAACACAGTGAACCCAGTCTCTACTAAAAATACAAAAAATTAGCTGGGCGTGGTGGCGGGCACCTGTAATCCCAGCTACTCGGGAGGCTGAGGCAGGAGAATGGCTTGAACCCGGGAGGCGGAGCTTGCAGTGAGATCACGCCACTGCACTACAGCCTGGGCAACAGAGCGAGACTCCGTCTCAAAAGAAAAAAAAGAAAGAAAGAAAAGGCATTCTAGGAAGATAGAATTGCATGAAGTAAGGCCCAATTCCAGGTGAGCTTGAATCCAAGAGTCAGATGGGTGATTTGTGCTGGAGTGTTGAGAGAAGATACTGAAAAGATGCACTGAGGCCAGACCTTGAGGGTCCAGCTAAGCCTCCCTGCCAGTTACTGTGTTCATGAATAAAAATGATTAACCAGTGCAGCTTCAGAATCGAGAAACATGCCTGGGCAACAGATACACTAACCCTCCTGGACACCCCTCCACCCCCACCCTTCACCCCCCAGTTTCTCTGCAGAAGGCGAAACTCACACACCTGAAACCAACGTACTCAAGCTTCTCTGCAGCTTGCCCAACTTTAGGCCAGAATTGAGCTCTGCTCCAGTTTCCCAGGGCCTGCCCAGGCATACAGGGAACACCACACCCTAAATCTATCTCCAAATGGATCAGCTGGCCATTGCCCATACATCTGCTGCTTGCTTGTTCCCCAAGGGAAACCCTTTAAAGAGAAAGCCAAGTACACTTGCCCTTCAGAAGCAAGCGCTCCTTCCTTATTCCCCCACTGCCAGGTGCCAGGACCAGTTAGGTTCCAAGTGTTTCCTCCAAAGCTCTGTCAGAGAGCCCTGGGAAAAGGCTCACTGGTAAGATCAGGTCCAGGCCGGGCGCAATGGCTCACACCTGTAATCCCAGCTCTTTGGGAGGCCAAGGAGGGTGGATCATGTGGTCAAGAGATCGTGACTATCCTGGCCAACATAGTGAAACCCTGTCTCTACTAAAAATACAAACATTAGCTGGGCGTGGTGGCCATGCCTATAGTCCCAGCTACTTGGGAGACCTGAGGCAGTAAAATCGCTTGAACTGGGGAATGGAGGTTGCAGTGAGCCGAGATCGCGCCACTGCACTCCAACCTGCCGACAGAGTGAGACTCCATCTCAATAAAAAAAAAAGATCAAGGTCCAGGGGAGGGTTTGAGGCAGGGCAACGAGAAAATATCAGATCATCAGGGACCCTTATTCTCGCTATTCACAGGAAGACACTGGCCTGCAAAGACCTGTCCAGCCATAAACCCACCAGATGTAGGGATATTAAGGGGAGATGAGAAGGCAAAGGGGCTAAATTCCTTTTAAAAATTTTTTAAAATTTAATTAGTTTTTTTGTTTGTTTGTTTTTGAGACAGAGACTTGCTCTGTCACTCAGGCAGGAGTGCAATGGTGTGATCTCTGCTCACTGCAAACTCTGCCTCCCAGGTTCGAGCGATTCTCCTGCCTCAGCCTCCCGAATAGCAGGGATTATAACTGTGCACTACCACATCTAACTAATGTTTTATTTTTAGTAGAGATGGGGTTTCACCCTGTTGGCTAAACTGATCTCGAACCCCTGGCCTCAAATGATCCGCCCACCTCAGCCATTATTTATTTATTTATTTTGAGATACAGTCTCGCTCTGTTGCCCAGGCTGGAGTGCAATGGCACCATTTTGGTTCACTGCAACCTCCACCTCCCACATTTAAGTGATTCTCCTGCCTCCGCCTTCCGAGTAGCTGGGATTACAGGTGCGTGCCACTACACCCAGCTAATTTTTATATTTTTGTAGAGACAGAGTTTCACTACGTTGGCCAGGCTGGTCTCAAACTCCTGACCTCAAGTGATCTGCCTCCTTGGCCTCCCAAAGTGCTGGGATTACAGGTGTAAGCCATTGCGCCCAGCCCAAGGCACATACTTTTTTTTTTTTTTTTTTAAGATAGAAAGAGTCTCACTCTGTCGCCCAGGCTGGAGTGCGGTGGCGTGATCTGGGCTCACTGCAACCTCTGCCTCCCAGGTTCAAGCAATTCTCCTGCTTCAGCTTCCTGAGTAGCTGGAACTACAGGCATGCGCCACCATGCCTGGCTAATTTTTTTGTGTGTTTTAGTAGAGGTGGGGTTTCACAGTGTTGCCCAGGCTGGTCTTGAACTCCTGAGCTCAGACAATCTAACTGCCTCAGCCTCCCAAACTGCTAGGTTTACAGATGTGAGCCACTGGGCCCAGCCGGCACACACTTTTTATTTATTTATTTATTTGTTTATTTATTTATTTATTTATTGAGATGGAGTCTCGCTCTGTCTCCCAGGCTGAAGTGCAGTGGCGCGATCTTGGCTCACTGCAAGCTCCGCCTCCCGGGTTCACGCCAGTCTCCTGCCTCAGCCTCCTGAGTACCGGTGACTACAGGCACCCGCCACGCCTGGCTAATTTTTTTTTTCTTTTTTTTTTAGTAGAGACGGGGTTTCACCATGTTAGCCAGGATGGTCTGTATCTCCTGACCTCATGATCCACACGCTTCGGCCTCCCAAAGTGCTGGGATTACAGGCATGAGCCACCGCGCCTGGCTGGCACATACTTTAAATACAAACCCACACTGAGGTTGAGAGTAAAAGGTTGGAAAAATGACCTAAAATAAAAACACACATCATAAGAAAGCTATATTAATATCAGATAAAGTAGACTTCAAAACTAAGACCATAAGAGAGGTGTTTCATAATGATAAAAGGGGCACTTCATTAAGAATATATAACAATTTTAAAGTCTCAACCTAATCATAGTTCCAAATACATAAAAGAAAAATGGATATAATTAAATGAAGAAGTAAACAAATTCATAATTAGAAATTTAATTATCTCTTAATAATTGATTGAGCTGCTAGACAAAAAAATCAGTAAGGACATAGAATACCTGAACAACATTATCAGCCACCTTGAATTAGTTGACTATTATAGAACATCGCACCCCAAAATAATAGAATTCTTCTAAAGTGCATCTGGAATAGTCACTAAAATAACCATATGTTGGCTATAAACAAGTTTCAATAAGCTTCAGAAGACTGAAATCTTACAGAATATATTCTCTGACCACAACAGAATTAAATTAGACATCAATAACAAAGAAGATATCCAGGAAATCCCCAAGTATTTGGAAATTAAACAAGATTCTTTCAAAAAATCCATAGTATCCATGGTATACCCAAATAAATTGAAAACACGTCCACACAAAACCTACACACAAATATTGAGAGCTGCTTTATTCATACTTGCCAAATTTGGAAGCAACCAAAGTGTCCTTCAATAGGTGAAGGGATAAACAAACTCTGGTACATTCATACAATGGAATATTATTCAGCAATAAAGAGAAATGAGCTATCAAAACACGAAAAGACATGGAAAAATATCAAAAGTACACTGCTAAGTGAAAAGCCTGCCTGAAAAGGCTACATGCTGTATGACTCCAATGATAGGACATTCTGAAATAGGCAAAACTATGAAGACAATAAAAAGATTCGTGGTTGCCAGAATTTGATGGGGAGGGAGGGATGAATGGGCAGAGGGTGGGAGATTTTTGGGGCCATGAAACTATTCTGTATGACATTATAATGGTGGTTACATACCATAGTATATTTGTCAAAGCCCATAGACTGTACAACATGAAGAGTAAAACCTAATCTCATTATTGGCTCATCCACTGTAACAAATGCACTACACTAATATACCATGTGATTAATAGGGGAGATTTACTGGAGGGAGAGGCCTATATGGGAAGTCTCTGTACTTTCCCATCAATTTTTCTGTAAACCTGAAACTTCTCTAAAAAACGTTTTCTGAAAACCCATGTTCAAAGAACGCAAGTGACCCTGTGTCTAATATGCTCACCATATACCTCACTTCTGATCTGCCTTCCCGTATCTCTCTCCCCTTAAGAACTCTCACTCTTAGTCAAGGAGGGAGTGGCGGAGGACAGAAGTGGATGTTGAGTGTGACATCAGGCAAAACAAGTTGTTCTAGATCCTGGCTTGCTTCCCCTTCACTCAAACATTCATTCTACAGACATCGAGCTTCTATTTTGGGCTAACCTCTCTGCTGGGCACACAGGCTATAACTGGCAACAAGTTACAATCCCTTCCCAAGAAGCATTCGGGAGGAAAGGGAGAAACTGACAAGTAAACGGTCGTTGACAGTTCACTATGCCAAGTGTCATGTGGGTAAATTCAGAGGACGATGAGAATGCAGAGAAGTATCTAACCCAGCCCAGGTTCTGGTCAAGTAAGATTTCCTGGAGGATGTGACATCGCAGTCAAGCCCCCAAAACTATGAGCAGCAGTTCAGAGGCAATGGGAGGCCGGGCACCGTGGCTCACACCTGTAATTCCAGCACTTTGGGAGGCAAAGGCGGGTAGATCACTTGAGGTCTGCAGTTTGAGACCAGCCTGGGCAACATGGCCAAACCCGTCTCCACTAAAAATACAAAAAACAATTATCCAGGCATGGTGGTGGTGGGCAACTGTAATCCCAGCTACTCGGGAGGCTGAAGCAGGAGAATCACTTGAACCCAGGAGGCGAAAGTTGCAGTGAGCTTAGATGGCGCCACTGCACACCAGCCTCAGCGACAGAGTGAGACTTTGTCTTAAAACAAAACAAACAAACAAAAAAGAGCCAATGGGAAACCTCCTGGACTTGATCAGAGGTTCGGAAGCAAAAAAGATAACAGCCCATGGGGAAGCTGCAAGCAGGTCATTACGGAATATAAATAAAGTGCACATGCATGTGTGTGGGGGCGAGGGGTGGATGACAGAGGGGAGAAATGGGCTGGAGGGACAGGTAGAGCCAGGTCAGACCTGAGCCTTGATGTTCTCAGAAACAATGCTTAGGCAGCCCAGACAGACCTGGTAATGCCAGCTCCCTGGAGTCTGTGCCTAAGGCAGAGGACCCATCCTGGGGGAGACTCCCCAAGTCTCTTTTGAACACAGTTGGTAGGAGAAGCTATCCTATAATTACTGTGTTGATAATTAGAGGCACCTCCATAGCCTCTTTCTTTCTTTTTGTTTTTTTGAGACGGAGTCTCGCTCAGTTGCCCAGGCTGCAGTGCAATGGCATGATCTTGGCCCACTGCAACCTCCGCCTCCCAGGTTCAAGCGATTCTCCTGCCTCAGCCTCCCGAGCAGCTGGGATTACAGGCATGTGCCACTACCACTCAGCTAATTTTTGTATTTTTAGTAGGGACGGGTTTCTCCATGTTGGCCAGGCTGGTCTTGAACTCCTGACCTCAGGTGATCTGGCCGCCTAGGCCTCCCAAAGTGCTGGGATTACAGGCGTGAGCCACCGCACCAAGCCTCCATGGCTTCTTTTAACAAACACTGCACACGTTGTAGCGCTCTCACCTGCAGTGGGGTGCAGAGAGACAAAGCACCCCTCCTGGGGGGAGCCTAATGCCTGAGTCTCTTGCCAAGCACACCTGCCTAGCTGAGGCCCAGAGGTGCCACAGATACACCTGGGGCTGCTTCAGCTTGGAGCTGAGTGCTGCTGGCAGGGAGACTAAAAGTCACTCCCAGTCTGGCGCAGTGGCTCACGCCTATAATCCTAGCACTTTGGGAGACCGAGGCGGGCGGATTGCCTGAGCTCAGGAGTTTGAGACCAGCCTGGCCAACATGGTGAAACCCCGTCTCTACTAAAAATACAAAAAGTAGCTGGGCATGGTGATGGGTGCCTATAATCCCAGCTACTTGGGAGGCTGAGGCAGTAGAATGGCTTGAACCCGGGAGGTGGAGGTTTCAGTGAGCTGAGATTACGCCACTGCATTCCAACCCATATGACAGAGCAAGCCTCTGTCTCAAAATAAAATACAAATTAAAAAAAATTAAAAAGTCTCTCCCCAGATGCCATAGTCTGGGCAGCTCACAGCCAAGCCACAGGCTTCGATTTATTCCAACCTTGCCCTCTGCGGTGACTTCAAACCTGTAGAGATGTTGGCTAGGATCTGGAGGTGCCATCTACTAAGGCAACCTTAGCCTGAGATGCTCAAGCCATTAGTCTCTGGGCCCACACTTCATCTTCCTGGGACCACGTACACGGCGTTTCCATGGCCTGAACACCATCCCGGCCCTGGCAAGTGCTGTGTGGGTTCTTATAGGGTCTGTAGCCATACTTCCTCAAGAAACACTTCGGAGGTCTCTGGTTCAGACAGAGAGAAGAAAACCTCTCCTCGTTCACCATACCTTCACCAAACCCCTTCTTCCTCCTTTGTTCCACCAGATTTTTTCCCACTGAAAAGAATGGTCCCTTTGCTTGTGGGAAGGCCTCGACTTCCTACTCCAGCAGCTCCCGTTTCATTCATCCAACACCAACTTTCCACTTGGCTTTGACTTCTGTGACTCACTGGGAACCAAAGCCCAAGTGAATCGCCCAGAGGCTCAGCGTGGCATTTTTATTTCAAAAGTGACATGGTCTGTTTTGTTCTTAGCTCTCCAAAGAAAAAGCTTCTGCATCACCCAAAGCCACTTCCAACGGCTCTGGCCTTTTCCATGGGACCTAAAGTCTCACTCTGTGCCCCTTCGAGACTCAGAATGACTGTGTGTGTTCAAGGACACAGTTGGCTTTCCGTAAAATCACTTGGCAACGCTGTAAGAGCCAAATGAATGTCAAGAATTTAGGCCCTGGCCGGGCGTGGTGGCTCACTATAGTGAGTGTGAATCTCATGCACTTTAACTTATCACAATCTACTTAAAATTATTATTATTATTATTATTATTTTTGAGAAGGAGTCTCACCCTGTCACCCAGGCTGGAGGGCAGTGGTTCCATCTTGGCTGACTGCAACCTCTGCCTCCCGGGTTCAAGCGATTCTCGTGCCTCAGGCTCCCGAGTAGCTGGGATTATAGGCGCGTACCACCACAACCGGGTAATTTTTGTATTTTTAGTAGAGATGGGGTTTCACCATGTGAGCCAGGCTGGTCTTGAACTCCTGACCTCAAGTGATCTCCCAGAGACTGTTCATGGTGCTGTGGGTCAAGGGAGTCACCTTCAATATTACCACCATTGACACCAAGAGATGGACCGAGAGAGTGCAGAAGCTGTGCCCAGGAGGGCAGCTCCCATT
Organism: Papio anubis; assembly: GCF_008728515.1. Classification (NCBI taxonomy): domain Eukaryota; kingdom Metazoa; phylum Chordata; class Mammalia; order Primates; family Cercopithecidae; genus Papio; species Papio anubis. The sequence continues at coordinate 115,275,792 of NC_044984.1, forward strand.
CCTGCTGTATGGCACTGAAGTGCACACAGACACCAACAAGATGGAGGAATTTCTGGAGGCAGTGCTGTGCCCTCCCAGATACCCCAAGCTGGCAGCTCTGAACCCTGAGTCCAACACAGCCAGGCTGGACATATTTGCCAAATTTTCTGCCTACATCAAGAATTCACACCCAGCACTCAATGATAATCTGGAGAAGGGACTCCTAGAAGCCCTGCAGGTTTTAGACAATTACTTAACATCCCCCCTCCCAGAAGAAGTGGATGAAACCAGTGCTGAAGATGAGGGCATCTCTCAGAGGAAGTTTCTGAATGGCAACGAACTCACCCTGGCTGACCGCAACCTGTTGCCAAAGCTGCACATAGTACAGGTGGTGTGTAAGAAGTACCGGGGATTGGCCGGGCGCGATGGCTCAAGCCTGTAATCCCAGCACTTTGGGAGGACGAGACGGGCGGATCACGAGGTCAGGAGATCGAGACCATCCTGGCTAACACGGTGAAACCCCGTCTCTACTAAAATACAAAAAAAATTAGCCGGGCGAGGTGGCGGGCGCCTGTACTCCCAGCTACTTGGGAGGCTGAGGCAGGAGAATGGCGTGAACCCGGGAGGCGGGGCTTGCAGTGAACTGAGATCCGGCCAGTGCACTCCAGCCTGGGCGACAGAGCCAGACTCTGTCTCAAAAAATAAAATAAAATAAAATAAAATAAAATAAAATAAAATAAAAAAGAAGTACCGGGGATTTACCATCTCCGAGGCCTTCCCCAGAGTGCATAGGCACTTGAGCAATGCTTATGCGTGGGAAGAATCTGCCTCCACCTGCCCAGGTGGCGAAGAGATCAAGCTTGCCTATGATTAAGGGGCCAAGGCCCTCAAGTAAGCCCCTCCTGGGACTTCCTCAACGCCCTCCGTTTTCTCCACAAAGGCCCCGGTGGTTTCCACATTGCTACCCAATGGACACACTCCAAAATGGCCAGTGGGCAGGGCATCCGGGAGCCCTCGTTCTGGGAAGGTGTGGTGGAAGAGGGGATGAGGGAAAGAAATGGGGGAGCTGGGTGAGATTTTTCTTGTGGGGTGGCATGGGCAGGACAACATATTTCAGTAATAAAATAGAGAAAAAAATGAAAAAATAAATAAACAGCCACATCTCTTAAAGAAATAAAGAAAAAATGTAAATACAATTTAAAAATATTTACTCACCTGTTTATCATCTCAAGTATTTTTTATTCCTTTCTATATTTTTGAGTTTTTATCCGATATCATCTCCTTCAGCCAGATGAGCTTTCTTTGATGGTTTTTTTTTTTTTCCTGAGACGGAGTCTCACTCTGCTGCCCAGGCTGGAGTGTGGTGGCATGATCTCGGCTCACTGCAGCCTCCGCCTCCTTGGTTCAAGGGATTCTCCTTGCTCAGCCCCCCGAGTAGCTGGTTTGGTTTGGTTTTTGTTTTGAGATGGAGTTTTGCTCTTGTCGCCCAGGCTAGAGTGCAATGGTACGATCTGAGCTCACTGCAACCTCTGCCTCCCAGGTTCAAGCGATCCTCCTGCCTCAGCCTCCTGAGTAGCTGGGAACACAGGCGTGCACCACCACGCCTGGGTAATTTCTGTATTTTTAATAGAGACAGGGGTTTCACCATGTTGACCAGGCTGGTCTTGAACTCCTGACCTCAGGTGATCCACCCGCCTCGGTCTCTTAAAGTGCTGGGATTTCAGGTATGAGCCACCGCGCCCGGCCAGGTTTTTGTTGTTGTTGTTGTTTTGTTTTTAAGAGACAGGATCTTGCTTTGTTGCCCAGGCCGGAGCACAGTGATGTGATCATAGCAAACTGCAGCCTTGAACTTCTGAGCTCAAGCAATCCTCCTGCCTCAGCCTCTCAAGTAGCTGGGACTACCAGTGCATATCACCATGCCTAACTAATTTTTTAAAAATCTATTTTGACAGAGATGGAGTCTTGCTATGTTGCCTAGGCTTGTCTTGAACTCCTGGCCTCAAGTGATCCTCTCACCTAAGTCTCCAAAGGTGCTAAGATTACAGGCATGAGCCACTGTACCTGGCCTTGTTTCAGTTTTTTTGTTTTTTTTTTTTGTTTTTTTTTGAGACAGACTCTTGCTCTGTCGCCCAGGCTGGAGTAGTGCAGTGGCGTGATCTCGGCCCACTGCAACCTCCACTTCCTAGGTTCAAGTGATTCTCCTGCCTCAGACTCCTGAGCAGCTGGGATGACAGGTGTGCACCACAAGCCTGGCTAATTTTTTGTGTATTTTTAGTAGAGATGGTGTTTCTTCATGTTGGCCAGGCTGGTCTCAAACTCCTGACCTCGAATTATCTATCTTCCTCAGCCTCCCTAAGTGCTGGGATTACAGGCGTGAGCCACCACGCCTGGCCCTTGTTTCGGTTTTATAATTGTTATCTGAGGCTTGATTATTCTGACCAAATTATTGTGCTATTACAACCCCCTTATATTTTTTAACTGTTTTATTCTTCAGAGCACCTCTTTAAGATTAGTATAATGATCCCCCCCTTTCTTTTCTTTTCTTTTTTTTTTTTTTTTTTGGTGAGACGGAGATTTACTCTTGTTGCCCAGGCTGGAGTGCAATGGCGTGATCTCGGCTCACCGCATCCTCCTCCTCCCAGGTTCAAGTGATTCGCCTGCCTCAGTCTCCCAAGTAGCTGGGATTACAGGCATGTGTCGCCATACCCGGCTAATTTTGTATTTTCAGTAGAGACGGGGTTTCTCCATGTTGCCCAGGCTGATCTCAAACTCCTGACCTCAGGTGATCCGCCTGCCTCAGCCTCCCAAAGTGCTGGGATTACAGGCGTGAGCCTCTGTGCCCCGCCTATCCCCCATTTTGAAGCTGAGGAGACAGAGGCACTGCAAGGGAAACCATTTGCTGAAGGTCACACAGCTAGTTTGTGGAAGAACCAAGATGTAAAACTAGTCAGATCACATAATCCTATGCTTACTCCACTTCACCACCATTCCTAAACACCTCAAGGTGATTTGGATTCCAGCCTAGAGCCCTCTGGAAAGTATTTGGGGCTGGCAGGAGGTAAGAGCCCTCAAAACTCCTATTCAGGCTAGGGCAGTAGCTTTCAACCCAGAGCGTCGGAGTCATTTGAGAAACTGTGAAAAATAGAGATGCTAGGCCCCATCTACTGAATCAGTAGCTCTAGTGGTAGAGACTGGGAATCTACTTTTTTTTTTTTTTTTTGAGACAGAGCCTCGCTCTTTTGCCCAGGCTGGAGTGCAGTGGTGCAATCTTGGCTCCCTGCAACCTCTGCCTCCCAGGATCAAGCAATTCTCCTGCCTCAGCCTCCTGAGTAGCTGGGATTACAGGCATACACCACCAAGCCCAGCTAAGTTTTGCAGTTTTAGTAGAGACGAGGTTTCACCATGTTGGCCAGGTTGATCTTGAACTCTTGGCCTCAAGTGATCTGCCTGCCTCAGCCTCCCAAAGTGCTGGGATTACAAGCATGAGCCACTGTGCCTGGCCAACATTTTTTTGGAGGGGGGCAGAGGACAGAGTCTTGCTCTGTGGCCCAGGCTGGAACACAGTGGCACAGTCTTGGCTCACTGCAGCCTTGACCTCCTGGGCTCAAGCAATCTTCCCACCTCAGCCTCCTAAGTAGCTGGGACTAGAGGCATGTGTCACCACATCCAGCTAATCTTTCAGTTTTTTGGTAGAGACAGGGTCTCACTATGTTGCCCAGTCTGGTTTCAAACTGCTGGACTCAAGCAATCCTCCTGCTTTGGCCTCCCAAAGTGCTGGAGCACAGGTGTGAGCCACTGTATCCAGCCTTTTTTTTTTTTTTTTTAGAAACAGGGTCTTGCTCTGTTGCCTAGGCTGGAGTGCAATGGCACAATCATAGGTCACTGCAGCCTCAATTCCTGTAATTAAGTGGCAGTCTGGTTTTTTTGTTTTGTTTTGTTTTTTTCTTGTTTCTCTGCTGATTCTAATGTCCAGTCAGGGTTGAGAACTTTTGTGGTAAAGGCAAAGTATCTACATCGATATTCTTCTGTCTACTGTAGCTCAAGACTAACTTTCCCATCATGCCTAGCCTAGCTGGTGACACTGGTGCTGAGGTTAATGCTGCGGGTTCTGGAGTCACTCCATGTAGGTTCAAATTCTGCCTCTGTTGCTTGTTAGCTGTGTGACCTTGGGCAGGTGGCTCCACCTCTCTGACCCTCCTGTTTTCTTATCTTCTAACTGGAGATAATAACACCAGCCTCACAGGGCTGTTCTTCCACTTCATGAGATAACGCATGTGAAGTGTTTAGCACAGTGCCTGGCACCTGATGAGCACTCAATAGATGGTAACTATTCATATTCTCTGTTTTTCTGCAGTCGTGAACTGTTATGTGTCCTATTTAAATCCAGCTTCTAGAGTTAAACCATACTTAAGCCTTCTATTTTTTTTTTCTTTTTTCTTTTTTCTTTTTTTTTTTTTTGAGACGGAGTCTTGCTCTGTCATCCAGACTGGAGTGCAGTGGCGCGATCTCAGCTCACTGCAACTTCCGCCTCCTGGGTTCAAGCGATCCTCCTGCCTTACCCTCCCAAGTAGCTGAGATTACAGGCGCCTGGCTAATTTTTGTAATTTTAGTAGAGACGAAGTTTCACCATGTTAGCCATGGCTGGTCTCGAGCTCCAGACCTCAAGTGATCCACCCGCCTTGGCCTCCCAAAGTGCTGGGATTACAGGCATGAGACACCACACCCGGCCTAGGTCGTCTAAATTATTTCAGAATTCCCCTCTCCCAACCTCTATTCTTGCAACGGATCCATCCCCTACGCTGGGTCCCTCTTTCGTAAACAGGAAGCATTTTAAATCTAGCCCAAAGCCTCAAAGAACTTCTTAGGAGTGGTTCAGATTTCCCCAGCCTCAGGCTCTACCCCTTCTTGCCTGTTAGAGGCCATACCTTCAGTGACACCCTGAGGGCAACTTTGAATACCAGAATGGGATATTAAAATCACAAAGCCGAAAGTGCCCACCTCTGTTCCCAAGACTTGGGCCTGAGAGAGGATTCTAAGGGAAACCAGGCTTAACTAAGAGGACCCAAGAAAGGCAAGTTCTTTTTTAATTTTTTTTTTATTTTATTTTTTGTCTCACTCTGTCACCCAGGCTGGAGTGCAATGGCAGAGTCACGGCTCACTGCAGCCTTAACCTCCTGGGCTCAAGCCATCTTCCCACCTCAGCCTCCCAAGTAGCTGGGACTACAGGCACAGGCCACCATGCCTGGCTAATTTTTATATTTGTTGTAGACACAAGGTTTTGCCACGTTGCCCAGGCTAAGTCAAACTCTACTTTTTTTTTGTTTTTTTGAGACGGGGTCTCGCTCTGTCACCCAGGCTGAAGTGCAGTGGCTCGATCTTGGCTCACTGTAAGCTCCGCCTCCCGGGTTCCTCAGCCTCCCGAGTAGCTGGGACTACAGGCGCCCGCCACCACTCCCAGCTAATTTTTTGTATTTTAATAGAGACGGGGTTTCACTGTGTTAGCCAGGATGATCTCGATCTCCTGACCTCGTGATCCGCCTGCCTCAGCCTCCCAAAGTGCTGGGATTACAGGCATGAGCCACTGTGCCCAGCCTTTTTTTTTTTTTTTTTTTTTTTAAATAAAGATTGTTTTATTCATCATAGTGTAGTTGATTTTTCTTTTTATTTTTTCTTTTTATTTGTTTGGTTTTTTTGAGACAGAGTCTTGCTCTGTCGCCCAGGCTGGAGTGCAGTGGCATGATCTTGGCTCACTGCAACCTCCACCTCAAGTGATTCTCCTGCCTCAGCCTCCTGATTAGCTGGGACTATAGGACCTGCCACCACTCCCAGCTAATTTTTGTATTTTTATTAGAGACGGGGTTTTGCCATGTTGGCCAGGCTTGTCTTGAACTCCTGACCTCAAGTGATCCGCCTGCCTTGGCCTCTCAAACTGCTGGGATTACAGGCGTGAGCCACCGCCCCCAGCCTAAGTCAAACACCCTATTTCTAGACGCTGGATGAGCAGGTTGGTGGATAGAAGAGGACTCAGTCAACACCCTCGAAGCTTGTTCCCATCCTTCTATCTGGCAAATTTCTCTTCAGGACTCCTCCCCAGGGAAACCTTTCCTAAGTAGCACACCCCAAGATGACTAGCACCTGGAACAGTCCTTGGGGCTCCTCTGCGCCCAGAAGTGTTCACTCAGCCTCCAGCACATGTCAGATCTGTAGGTTTCCATCGATAATGAGAACAATGGAGGGGCCTCAGAGCTGGGAAGGAAGAGAGGAGGACCCACCATTGATTGGGGGCCCCCTAGGTGACAGATGCTATACATCCTTTATCTTACTTCATCGCTGCAACAGTGTCTGCTTTCCTCATCACATCCCCAACATCTGGTAAAATAGATACTTGCTAACTATTTAATCATGGTAACAGTAAAACAGCTACCATTTATTGAGTGCTTATTGTCTGTCAGGGACTCTTCAAAGTGCCTCGTATCTCTTAACTCATATGATATTTGCTGGGTGAAAATTTTGATAATAACCCTATACGGCTGGATTTTATTTTATTTTATTTTATTTTATTTTATTATTTTATTTTATTTTATTTTATTATTTTTTGAGACAGAGTCTTGCTCTGTCACCCAGGCTGGAGTGCGGTGGCACGATCTTGGCTCACTGCAACTTCTGCCTCCCGGGTTTAAGTAATTCTCCTGCCTCAGCCTCCCGAATAGCTGGGATTGCAGGTGCCCACCACCACCCCCGGCTAATTTTTTCTTTTTTGAGACGGAGTCTCGCTCTATCACCCAGGCTGGAGTGCAGTGGTGTGATCTCAGCTCATGGCAGCTCCGCCTCCCAGGCTCATGCCATTCTCCTGCCTCAGCCACCCTAGTTGCTGGGACTACAGGCGCCCGCCACCACGCCCGGCTAATTTTTTGTATTTTTAGTAGAGACCAGTTTTCACCGTGTTAGCCACGGTGGTCTCGATCTCCTGACCTCATGATCCACCCGCCTCGGCCTCCCAAAGTGCTGGGATTACACGCGTGAGCCACTGCACCCGACCATTTTTTGTATTTTTAATAGAGACGGGGTTTTGCCGTGTTGGCCAGGCTGGTCTCAAACTCCTGACCTCAGGTGATCTGCCTGCCTCAGCCCCGCAAAGTGCTGGGATTACATGCGTGAGCCTCCATGCCTGGCCTATTTTATTTTATTTTTTAAAAATAAAGATGAGGTCTCACCATGTTGCCCAGGCTGGTCTCGAACTCCTGAGCTCAAGCAGTCATTTCACCTTGGCCTCCCAAAGTGCTAGGATTATATGTGGGAGCCACCACACCCAGCTAAAGCTGGACTCTTTGTTCCTGTTTTATATAACATGAAATTAGACCAGGTGCAGTGGCTCATGCCTGGTAATCCCAGCACTTTGGGAGGCTGGGGTGGGGCAGATCACTTAAGCTCAGGAGTTCGAGACCAGCCTGGGCAACATGGGGAAATCCTGTATCTACTAAAAAATACAAAAAATTAGCCAGGTGTGGTGGTGTGCACCTGTAATCCCAGCTACTTGGGAAGCTGAGGTAGGAGAATTGCTTGCACCTGAGAGACAGAGGTTGCAGTGAGCCGAGATCGCGCCACTGCACTACAGCCTGGGCGACAGAGTGAGACTCCGTCTCAAAAAACAAAAACAAAACAAAACAAAAACTTGAAATGGACACATAGAGAAGGTAAAGAGATGGTGGAAGGGCAGACAGGTCATAGGTGGATGGTGGGGTTAGGCTTTGAATCCAGGGTCATGTGGTACCCCAGGAAGTAGAAGGGTCTGGATTTGAGTGACTGAGATGGGAGCACAAAGAGAGGAACTGAGTGGGCATTGAAGGAGGTGATTCTAAGGAAGAAGGAACAAAGGGCAGCCAGGCACGGTGTCTCACACTTGTAATCCTAGCACTTTGGGAGGCCAAGGCAGGAGGATCGCTTGAGGCCAGGAGGTCGAGACAAGTTTGGGCACCGTAACAAGACCCCATCTCTATCAAAAAACAAAACAAAACAAAACAAAACAAAAAACAGACGTGGTGGTGCACACCTGTAGTCTCATATAGTCCCAGCTACTTGGAAGGCTGAGGCAGGATGATCACCTGAATCTAGGAATTCAAGGCTGTAGTGAGCTATAATCATGCAACTGGGCAACATAGGCAGACCCTGTCTCTACAAAAAAATAAAAGTATTAGCCAGTGCCTTGATAAGGATATATATTTTTTAATTAGCCAGGCATGGTGGCACACACTGCAGTCCCACCTATGGGAAGGCTGAGGTGGGTGGGTCACTTGAGCCCAGGAGGTGAAGACTTTAGTGAGCTATGATTACACCACTGTACTCCAGCCTGGATGACAAAGTGAGACCCGGTCTCCAAACAAACAAACACACGGCTGGTGAGTATTTGGGGGGGAATCACTGCCCCGTAGCTGCCCCCTTGAGCCAGTGTCTCAGCTGCTGCCTCTGAGGTCCAGCCACTCCCTGAGAAATACTGACATCAAGGTCCACACCTCCTTCCCACAGGAGGAGTTGGAAATGAATCTCAGATTTCACCAAGGTCCCTGCTGGGGGATGGGGGTGGAGGTTGTCCCAGTGATCACAAGCCCCTATTTTCATGAGCGTCTCTACTCAGATCCTGTCCCAGAGGCCTAGAACTAGGGTAGAATGACAATAGGCTTCCTAGCGTTGCCTGAGATGAGTCACAGGTAACGCCCTTGCCCTAGAGCCTGGGCCTACCTGGGCAGGTAGAAGCAAGTCTGAAACCCCTCTGGCCCCTGCCAGTGGTTCAGAGGATCCTGTCCTCTGAACAGCCTCATTCCGCAACTGAGAAACTCCTGGCATTGGCTTGCCGGGGGAAAAACAGAACTGATCTGCTATCCTGGGTCAGCTGTTGGGAGAACCTGACTTCTCAGGTGAGACAAGGACCCCAACAAGGCGAGGCCTGGGAATGCTACCCAAGAAAAGGAAACAGATGTGACCCTTCCGCTCCTAGCTCATTCCATGGTGACTCAAATAACCGAGTCTTCCCTGGCCGCTCAGCTCCAGCATCTTGGCCGTTCATGTATCACTAGTGAGTTTACCTTGACTCATCTGGTTACTTGGCTATTATCTTCCTTGCTACCCTAGAAGCTCTACCCTGTTGTTCCTCACTGCCCACCTGGCACGGAGCTTGGCACAGAGCTTGGCACAGAGCAGGTGCAGAACAGGTATGGATGAGCTGTGACTATAAAGGGACCCAGTTTACTGGCTCATGCCTGCAATCCCAGCACTTCGGGGGGCCAAGGCACACAGATCGCTTGAGGCCAGGAATTTGAGACCAGCCTGGCCAACATGGTGAAACCCCATCTCTATTAAAAATACAAAAATTAGCCAGGTGTGGTGGCACATGCCTGTAATTCCAGCTACTTAGGAGGCTGAGGCAGGAGAATCACTTGAACCTGGGAGGCGGAGGTTGCAGTGAGCCAAGATCATGCCATTGTACTCCAGCCTGGGCAACAGAGCGAGACCCCGTTTCAAAAAAATTTAAAAAAAAAAAATGTATATATATATATATATAGAGAGAGAGAGAGAGAGAGAGAGAGACCCTGTTTACAGCCACACCCTCCGTCCTGATGCTCCAAGCTTCCACATCTAGGCCAGCAGGAAGGAAGTCCTGTCTTCCACACAGGTTCCTTTCACCAAGTATCCCAGGAATGCTCTGGGTTCCGACGGGGCTGTGGGTTCTCAGCAGGGCTCTCTCTAGGTCTGGAAGGAGGCACTTCAGCTGTGGCTAGAGCTGCTTTTTGCAGGCAGAAGGCCCTCTGCCTGCTGTCTGTGGGTTTCAGGCGCTGCACCACGGCCCACTTCCCTCCAGGGCCTGTATTTCTCAGACGCTTTCTGCTGCCCCCTCTCTCCAGCCAGCCCCTGCAGTGCCCTCTGTTGGGCTCTGTAAAAGAGTGGATTGGGCCCCAAGCGAGCCCTCTTTGTCTCAGAGCAGTGAAGGCTATGGGAGGATGAGGAGGGGCTGAATCTGGGGGTTCAAACACAGCTTCAGATTGTTTCTGGAATCCCTCTTCTCTCCAATCTCCAGACTCAGCCCTCAGGTCAGGCAGGCCGGGTGTCTTCTTCCTGCAGTTTTCTCTTGGAGCCCCCCCACCCTCTCCTGCCCCCTGTAACTTCTGTCTGCACCTGCCAAGCCTGTTGGGCTGGTCTGGAGTTTTCGGAATCCCAGGTTCAGACACGGGACATGATGTCATTCCTTTCCCAAGAAGCCCGTGGGCTCCACGTAAATCGGAGGTGGCTGCACATATTCCACACGGTGTCGTGCCTACCCACCCATATTCCACCTCCACAGCTATCGGGGGCGTCTTTCCAGAGCCCACAGGACCCCTCTGAAGGGCACTGTGGTGTGATGGCTCTGGCCCAACCAAAAGCAAAACAAAAACCCAAGAACTCTGCCCAACAATACAAAAAACAGGGGAAGAGGCCGGGCGCGGTGGCTCATGCCTGTAATCCCAGCACTTTGGGAGGCCAAGGCGGGTGGATCACTTGAGGTCAGGAGTTCGAGACCAGCCTGGCCAACATGGTGAAACCCAGTCTCTACTAAAAATACAAACATTAACCGGGCTTGGTGGCATGAACCTGTAGTTCCAGCTACTCGGGAGGTTAAGACAGGAGAATCGCTTGAACCCGGGAGACAGAGGTTGTAGTGAGCTGAGATGGTGCCACTGCACTCCAGCCCGGGCAACATAGTGAGACTCTGTCTCAAAAAAAAAAAAAAAAAAAAAAATTAGGGGAAGAGAATGAACATTTCTCAAGCACTCACTATGAGCCAAGCATCCCACTGGGCCCTTCCAACTGTAAGATCTCAGATCCCCTCTTTTACAAACTTTTAGCGAACACCTACTTTTCTGTATCATACTTTATGGACCTGATTGAATTTTTGCAGCATTCCTGTGACCTATTATTTCCATTTCAGAGTTGCAAAGACTGAGGCTTAGAGAGGTTGAAGGACTTATCCAGGGTTACACAGCTCGCCAGTGACTCTAGGGCCTGTGCTGATCTCACTTAGCCACATCCCATGCCCAGTTGTGGCCTCCAAAGACAGGCTCAAGGAAAACAAGGCATGACCCGCAGCATTCTACTTATCTAAACAAGAGGCGCGGCCGGGCGCGGTGGCTCAAGCCTGTAATCCCAGCACTTTGGGAGGCCGAGACGGGCGGATCACGAGTTCAGGAGATCGAGACCATCCTGGCTAACACGGTGAAACCCCGTCTCTACTAAAATACAAAAAAAAAATTAGCCGGGCGAGGTGGCGGGCGCCTGTAGTCCCAGCTACTCGGGAGGCTGAGGCAGGAGAATGGCGTGAACCTGGGAGGCGGGGCTTGCAGTGAGCTGAGATCCGGCCACTGCACTCCAGCCTGGGCAACAGAGCCAGACTCCGTCTCAAAAAATAAATAAATAAATAAAATAAAATAAAAAATAAACAAGAGGCGCGAACTTTTTTTTTTTTTTTTGAGCTAGAGTCTTGTTCTGTCGCCCAAGCTGGAGTGCAATGGAGCGATCTTGGCTCACTGCAGCCTCTGCCTCCCAGGTTGAAGCGATTTTCCTGCCTCAGCCTCCTGAGTAGCTGAGATTACAGGAACGCATCACCACGCCTGGCTAATTTTTGTGTTTTTTAGTAGAGATGGGGTTTCACCAAGTTGACCAGGTTGATCTCGAACTCCTGACCTCAAGTGATCCACCCGCCTCGTGTTGGGCTTGCAGGTGTGAGCCACCACGCCCAGTCAAGAGGTGCAAACTCAAATGCCTCCTGGACTCAAATAATTTAATTTTAAAAATTTATTTATTTATTTATTTGAGCCAGGGTCTCACTCTGTTGCCCAGGCTGGAGTACAGCAGTACAATCACAGCTCACTGTAGCCTTGAACTCCTGGGTTCAAGTGATCCTCCTGCCTCAGCCTCCTGAATAGCTAGGATTGCAGGTGTGATCCACTGCACCTGGCCCCAAATAGATTATTTAAATGAGTGAAGTGGTCACATCCCATCTAAAGGCGGTAGGTTCCACTCAACTTCAGCTGAATGTTGCTATGTGGGACTGTGGGTAGGTATGGCCAGATCTTCTGATTTTTCAGGAAAATCTAGCGATCTGAAACTTCAATGTATTTCCAGACAAAGCACATCCAATGCCAGCTCTATCAGGCTGCCAAGTTGACCCTCTGAACTTAAAGATCCTCCGTGATGTTTGGAAGGGTGCTGGGCCTATAAGCCAGCTGTTTTTGAGTTTTGTACTGTGTTTAGACCCTCAAGATATCCCTGTTTCTGGAGAGAGAAGGTTGAGAGCAGAAGATTCACAAGACATACACAACCAAAAGGCATAACACACTTAAGGAAAGACGTGTGGCTCTATCATTCTATCACAGGACCACTTGAAGGTCTGAGCTCATTAGGGGCTTCAGTTGCCAAAAATAGAATCTAATTCTGGGTAACTTAGCCAGAAAGGAATTTGTTAGAAGGATATCTGGAAGCTTAGAGAATTGGCAAGAGAAATAGGATCAGGAAATTGGCAGAAACCAAGGGGAGCTGAATGGCTGCAACCGGCACTAAGGATTTTGCCAGAAAAAGCTGCTGCCACTGTGGGACATAGGAGACCACATGAATTCTAGACCATCCCTTTTTCTAGGTACCCCTCACCTTGTGTCTCTGGAGATTTCTTTTTTTCTTTTTTCTTTTTTTTGAGATGGAGTCTTGCTCTCTCGCCCAGGCTGGAGTGCAGTGGCGCGATCTCAACTCACTGTAGCCTCCGCCTCCCAGGTTCAAGCAATTCTTGTGCCGTAGTCTCCTGAGTAGCTGGGATTACAGGCACCTGCCACCATGCCTGGCAAATTTTTTCTTCTATTTTTAGTAGAGACGGGGTTTCACCATGTTGGCCAGGCTGGTCTCAAATTCCTGTCCTCAAGTGATTCGTCTGCCTTGGCCTCCCAAACTGCTGGGATTACAGGCGTGAGCCACCACACCAGGCCTAGAGATTTCATCTAAATGATCCAGCTTGGTGAGGACAACTATCTGACCCTCTTGTCTTACAATATCAGAATGAAGAAACTGAGACTCAAAGCAGGCTCATGACTTGCCCAACATCACACAGAAAGCTTGTGGTCAAGACACATGTCAAATCCGGACCTCCTGACTCTGGTTTTCTAATCGAACTGTAAAGTGCTTCAGGACTCATGGGAAGGGAGAGGAATGTGAGGCATGGCGGCCAGGAATGAGGCACCTTGGTGGAGTGGAGGGTGGAAGATGGAGGAACATCTTAAAGGATAGTTAAAGCTAGGAGAGGACACAGGGGAGAAATGAAAATAAAACAGTGCTATAAAGGGGCTGGCACGGTGGCTCACGCCTGTAATCCCAGCACTTTGGGAGGCCAAAGAGGGCAGATTGCCTGAACTGAGGAGTTCAAGGCCAGCCTGGACAACATGATGAAAACCCTCCTCTACTAAAAACACAAAAAATTAGGCCAGGCTCGGCAGCTCACGCCTGTAATCCCAGCACTTTGGGAGGCCGAAGTGGGCAGATCACCTGAGGTCAGGAGTTTGAGACCAGCCTGACCAATATGGAGAAACCCTGTCTCTACTAAAAAAATACAAAATTAGCCGGGCATGGTGGCGCATGCCTGTAATCCCAGCTACTTGGGAGGCTGAGGCAGGAGAATCGCTTGAACCCAGAAGGCAGAGCTTTCGGTGAGCCGAGATGGTGCCATTGTACTCCAGCCTGGGCAACAAGAGTGAAACTCCACCTCAAAAAAATAAATTAATTAAAAATTAAAAAAAATAATTAGCCAAGTGTAGCAGCACGCGGCTGTAGTCCGAACTACTCAGGAGGCTGAGGCACAAGAATCGCTTCAACCTGGGAGGTGGAGGTTGCAGTGAGCAGAGATCGTGCCACTGCACTCCAGCCTGGGTGACAGAGCGAGATTGTCTCGAAAAAAAAAAAAGAAAAAAAAGATGCAACAGAGGTGAAGTTACAGGGGAGAAAATGCTGTCCTAACTCAGGGCTGGGCAGTTCTTTTTAGAGCTGGGGTTGACTGGGCAGGGTCAGGTTTATGAGAGGATGCTGAAGCCACGCGTAGAAGAGGCGTATGGACTCCGTCAGCTGTCAGCACGCGAGGCTGTCACGACGCACTCAGGTTCCAACAATGTGCTGAGAATGCAGGAAAGGTAGCTCAGGGATTTATAGACTCACTGCCCCAAGTCCATCCAGAGGCCCAGAGAGGCCAAGCTACTCACCCAAGGACACACAGGCCTTGAAATCTGACACTTTCTGAATTCCAGCACTGCGTGGCTTTTGCGTTCTGTGAGTGGCTCACCCTGGGGAGCTGGTGCTGCCCTGACATGGGCTCCATACTTGCTGCTCCTCCTGCTTTTCTTCCAGTGGCACATTTGAGGGACGCAGGGACTCACATAGGACCAATTCTTGCCCCACTGTGTCCCGTAAGTAACCCACGTCCAAAATATATCCTGAATTCAGCCATTTTCCTTCTTAGGCCAATTCATTCCTTCTCTCCCTCTCTTTCTCTCTCTCTCCTCCCTCTGTCAAAGAGACAGAGTCCTGCTTTGTCACCCAGGCTGGAGTGCAGTGGTGTGGTACAATCATAGCTCACTGCAGCCTTGAATTTCTGAGCTCAAGCAATCCTCTTGCCTCAGCCTCCCAACTGGTTGAACTACAGGCATGTGCCACTGCATCCAGCTAAGTTTTTTTGTTTTTGTTTTTAGTAGAGATGCAGTCTCGTCATGTTGCCCAGGCTGGTCTCAAACCCCTGGGGTCAAGCAATCCTCCTGCCTTGACCTCCCAAAGTGCTGGGATTACAAGCGTGAGCCATGGTGCCTGGCCTCTTCCTCCTCCTCCTCTTCCTCCTTGTCCTCCCCCTTCCTCCTTCCTCCCCTCCTTCTCCTCCTTCTCCTTCCTCCTCCTCCTCCCCCTCCTCCTCCTCCTTCTTCTCCTTCTCCTTCCTTCTCCTTCCCTATTTCTCCTCCCCCTCCTTCTCCTCCTCCTCCTCCTCTTTCTTCTTCTTCTTTTCTTCTTCTTCTTCTTCCTCCTCCTCCTCTTCCTTCTCCTTCTCCTTCTTCTTCTTCCTCTTCCTCTTCCTCTTCTTCCTCTTCTTTTTTTTGAGTTGTACAAGAAAATGAGAGGTAAAAGGCCAGTGATTTACAGGCAGCCTGGTGGAGTAGAAGTGGTGTGTGGTGCTGTTACGTGGTCTCTAGGGCCATATGCTCTGGTTTGAGTTTCTAGTTCTTTGACTATATGACTGTGGCTAAGCAATTAAGTTTTCTAGACCTGCCCTCTCATTCATTAAATAGGAATGATAACACCTCATACGTATCTAAATGAGATACTGTAGGTAAGTGTACTTCATAGAATTTTAAATCTGGTAAGTGTGTGGTAGGCTGAATAATGACCCCTAAAAGATGTCCAGGTCCTGCTGGGAGCTGTGGCTCACACCTGTAATCCCAGCACTTTGGGAAGCCAAGGTGGGCGGATCACCTGAGGTTGGGAGTTCAAGACCAGCCTGACCAACACAGAGAAACCTACTAAAAATACAAAATTATTAAAAATACAAAATTAACTGGGCGTGGTGGCACGTGCCTGTAATCCCAGCTACTCAGGAAGCTGAGGCAGGAGAATCGCTTGAACCCGTGAGGCAGAGGTTGCGTTGAGCCAAGATCGCGCCATTGCACTCCAGCCTGCGTAACAAGAGAGCAAAACTCTGTCTCAAAAAAAAAAAAAAAAAAGTCCATGTCCTAATCTCTAGATCTCTAGAACCTATGAATATAGGAAAGGAGACTTTGCAGATGGCATCAAATTAAGAATTTTGAGATGAGGAGATGATCCTGGATTATCTGTGTTGGCCCAATATAATCACACAGGTCCTTGGAGGAGGTGGGCAGACCAGAGTGAGAGGTAGCAGATGTGACGATGGAAACAAGAGGTTGTAGTGATCGATGAAGGGAATGTGAGCCAAGGAATGCAGGTGGTCCTCTAGAAGATGAAAAAGGCAAGGACACATTCTGCCCTCAGAGCCCTCACAGGGAACCAACCCTGTAAAACCGATTTCAGATTCATGACCTCCGGAACTATGAGAATAAGCTTGTGTAAAGTCGGTATTTGTGATAATTTCTTTTTTTTTTTTTTTTTTTTTTTTAGACAGAGTCTCGCTCTGTCACCCAGGCTGGAGTGCAGTGGCCGGATCTCAGCTCACTGCAAGCTCCGCCTCCCGGGTTCACGCCATTCTCCTGCCTCAGCCTCCCGAGTAGCTGGGACTACAGGCGCCCGCCACCTCGCCTGGCTAGTTTTTTGTATTTTTTAGTAGAGACGGGGTTTCACGGGGTTAGCCAGGATGGTCTCGATCTCCTGACCTTGTGATCCGCCCATCTCGGCCTCCCAAAGTGCTGGGATTACAGGCTTGAGCCACCGCGCCCGGCCTATTTGTAATAATTTCTACAGCAGCAGTAGGAAACTAATACAGGCCATTACTCAAATTTATTTATTTATTTATTTATTTATTTATTTATTTATTTATTTATTTATTTTTGAGACAAAGACTTGCTCTGTTCAGGCTGGAGTGCAGTGGTGTGATCTCGGCTCACTGCAACCTCTCTCTCAGGTTCAAGTGATTCTTCTGCCCCAGCCTCCCGAGTAGCTGGGATTACAAGCGGGCACCACTACAGCTGGCTAATTTTTATATTTTTAGTAGAGATGGGGTTTCATTATGTTTCACTGTGTTGGTTTCACTAGGCTGGTCTTGAACTCTTGATCTCAAGTGATCCGCCTGCCTCGGCCTCCCAAAGTGCCAGGATCACAGGCATGAGCCACCGTGCCCGGCCTCTTTTCTTCTTCCTTCTCCTCCTCCTTTTTTGATTGAGATATAGTTCACATACTATAAAATTCACCCTTTTAAAGTGTGCAATTCAGTGGTTTTTAGTGTAGTTATCAACTTGCCCAACCACTTTCATAATCTACTTCCAAACCATTTTTATCTTCCCCAAAGAAACCCCACACCCATTTACCGCCACTCCCCATTCTCTCACCACCCCCAACCTCAGGCCCTTGTCAACATCTAATCTAATTTCTATCTCTATGGAGATGCCTATTCTGGACATTGCATATAAATGGAATCATACGATTTACATTCTTTCTGTGTCTGGCTTCTTTCACTCTGCATAATGTTCTCAAGGTTCATCCATGTTGCAGTGTGTCAGTGTGTGTCAGTAATTCATTCCTCTTTTTTTTTTTTTTTTTTTTGAGACAGACTCTCGCTCTGTTGCCCAGGCTGGAGTACAGTGGCACGATCTCAGCTCACTGCCACCTCCGCCTCCTAGACTTAAGCAATTCTCATGCTTCAGCCTTCCGAGTAGCTGGGATTACAGGCCTGTGCCACCACACCCGGCTAATTTTTGTATTTTTAGTAGAGATGGGATTTTACCAGGTTGGCCAGGCTGGTCTTGAACTCCTGGCCTCAAGTGATCCGCCCACATTGGCCTTCCAAAGTGCTGGGATTACAGGCGTGAGCCACTTTGCCCGGCTGCATTGCTTGTTACGGTCAGAATCATTCTATTGTACAGATGAATGTTTCATTCTGTTTCATCAGTAGATGGACATTTGGTTTGTTTCCACTTTGGAACTACTATAACGCTGCTATGAGCTTTCACATCCAAGTTTTTGTTGAACATGGTTACTGTGTGCCTGGATGAGATCATCAACCTCCTCACTGGACTCTCAACCTCTGCCCTTAACCTGCAAGGGCCCATCCTCCTTACAGCAGCCAGAGGAGTCCTTTGAAAGTCAGGTCATGTCATTCCTGTGTTCTAAACCACCAGTGGCTCCGCAGTGCCTTGAGGACAAAATTGAAGACCCAGCACAGTCTCTACCCGAGCTCCAGCCCCACTTCTCCCTCACTGGCTGGCTCTATGTTCCTCAAATGAGCCATCCTCCTTCCTGCTTCCCTCCCTCTGCAAGTGGCAGCCTTCTGCTTGGAATGCTCCTCCGGCTCCTTATTCCCTTCCGCCTTTAACTCCTCTTCATCCTTCAGGTCTCCAGGGAAAATCAGGGTTCAGGGAGGCCTTCTTTCTCTCTCTGTCTCTCTCTTTTTTTTTGAGACAGCATCTCACTCTGTCACCCAGGCTGTAGCGCAGTGGAGTGATCTCCGCTCACTGCAGCCTCAACCTCCAGGGCTCAGCCTCCTGAGTGACTGGGACCACAGGCACCCACCACCATGCCGGCGAATTATTTATTTATTTATTTAGACGTAGTTTCACTCTTGTTGCCCAGGCTGGAGTGCAATGGCGCCATCTCAGCTCACCGCAACCTCTGCCTCCCAGCTTCAAGCGATTCTCCTGCCTCAGCCTCCCGAGTAGCTGGGATTACAGGCATGTGCCATCACACCCGGCTAATGTTGTATTTTTAGTAGAGATGGGGTTTGTCCATATTGGTCAGGCTGGTCTTGAACTCCTGACCTCAAGTGATCCGCCCGCCTCGGCCTCCCAAAGTGCTGGGATTACAGGCGTGAGCCACCACACCTGGCCTGAATTTTTTAATTTTTTGTTGAGACAGGGTCTGGCTATGTCACCCAGCCTAGTAGGGAAGCCTTCGCTGATCTTCTCACTAAGAGGCGCTGGGGGTGGGTAATGAGGTTGGAAGGGCAGAGCGAGGGGGCTTGTCTTGGAGCTGCCTGTTGCTCACTGTAGAAGATGTTGTGACTGTCCTTCCCAGATCCTTTTTCTCAGCAGGTGCTCCCATTCCCCAGCTGCTAGGAGTGTTGGCTGCTCCCTTCTCCAGAGAACTGTTCACGCAAGGGGCCCTGCCACTCCTGGGAGGTTACGACGTCTCCGTTCCACTCCCCTGCCTAGCAGCCTGCAATGACATCAAACGGGTACAAAAGGCTGGCCTCAGCCAGGCTCAGTGGTTCATGCCTGTAATCCTAACACTTTGGGAGCTGAGGCAGGCAGATCACCTGAGGTCAGGAGTTCAAGACCAGCCTGGCCAACATGGTGAAACCCCGTCTCTACTAAAAACACAAAAGTTAGCTGGGCGTGGTGCTGCATGCCTATAATCCCAGCTACTCCAGAGGCTGAGGCAGGAGAATCGCTTGAATCTGGGAAGCAGAGGTTGTGGTCAGCCAACATCATGCCACTGAACTGCAGTCTGAACTCCAGTCTGTGTGACAGAGCGAGACTCCGTCAAAAAAAAAAAAAAAAAAAAAGGCTGGCCTCCTTGCCTCAAGGTGGGATGATTCTATGGCGCAGTTTAGACTCCAGAGCACACCCTCCCCATGGTGTGGGTCAGGCCAAGAATAGACTTTACCTGAGACTCAGCCCCCGATCCTCCCCATCCTGCTTCCTCTCCCTCACTCCTTAGTGAATCATGTATGCCTGTCTCAGACTCCACTTCTAGGGAATTCAGAAATGAGATAGTATTTTCCATTCCATGAGACTGACAAATTGTCCATGTCAATATCCAGCCTTCCCTCTCTCCACTCCTGCTGATGAAAATGAGAGGGAGGAAGGCTAAACCCACCCCCAACCCCTCTTTGGCACTGCCTCTGTGGGTCAGTACCCTGTGAGTGCTTCCCAGGGCACGACACACTTGCTGCCCCTACATTCTTCACTTGTTTTTGTGACCGTTCGTTTTTGTAGAGACAGGGTCTCACTCTGTTGCCCAGGATGGAGTTCAGTGGCACAATCACAGCTCACTGCAGCCTCCACCTCCCAGGCTCAAGCCATCCTCCTGCCTCAGCCTCTGGAGTAGCTGGAACTACAGGTGTGTGCATCACCACGCCCAGCTTGCTTATTTATTTATTTATTTATTTATTTTCACTTTTCATAGAGATGAGGTGTTACAGTGTTGCCCAGGCTGGTATTGAACTCCCAGGCTCAAGTGGTCCTCCCTGCTTGGCCTCCCAAAGTGCCGGGGTTACAGATGTGAGCCACTGCAACCGGCCCTACTGTTGATGGCCTCTCCCCAACTTGATTTTAAGTTCTCTAAGTGCAGGAACCTCATCTGCCTCATTTTCTGCCTTATACTCACTACCTGGCACCTTGGGGGATGCTAACAAATATCTGGTGAGGAATGTGCCTTGTCACCCTGTTTATAATACCAAGAGATGGAAAACAACCTAAATGTCCATGAAAGGAGAATGATTAAATAAATCATAGCATGGCTGTACAATGGAAGACTATACACCCATTAAAAATGAACAGGGCTGGCACAGTGGCTCATGCTTATAATCCCAGCACTTTGGAAGGCCGAGGCAAGAGAATCACTTGAGGCCAGGAGTTTGAGACCAGCCTGGGCAACACAGGGAGACCTCATCTCTACACAAAATAGAAAAGTTAGCCAGGCAGAGTGGTGCATGCCTATAGTCCCAGCGACTCAGGAGGCTGAGGCAGGAGGAAGATTTTAAAAATGAACAAAGTAGATGGATGTGCACTGATGTAGAACAATCTCCAAAGTATACAGCTAAGTGAGAAAAAGCTAGGTGTGGAATGGTATGTATAGTATGCTATTCTTTGTGTTTTAAAAAGTATGCATTTTCAAAGACAAAAGCTCCAGAGTATATATAGGATTACAAAAATACCCAACAAGGTAAAACTCATAGTTTCACAACCAGTCAAAAAAAAAAAAAGTATATGTACATTTTGGCTTGCTTATCCATAGGAGATTGGCGATCTCTACAGTGGGAACCTGCATGTCTACATGAGGTGAAAAGGGAACTTTTGTCTTCTGAATGTTTACTATGTTCACAGCTTAGCTATTCAAATAACACAAAATCTTTAATACATTTTTGAATGAATGAAGGGAGCTGGAAAAAGAAGCCCTTTTCACGCTCTCTATACAAAAATGGCTGAGTCCTGTCCAGCTTGGGCAACACAGTGAGATCCCTTCTCTACAAAACACAAAATAAAAAAAACTAGCCAGGTGTGGGTACCTGTAGTCCCAGCTACTAGGAGGCTGAAGCTGGAGGATCACTTGAACCCAGGAAATGGAGGCTGCAGTGAGCTATGATCATGCCACTGGACTCCAGCCTGGGCAACAGAGTGAGACTCTGTCTCCTAAAAAAAAAAAAAAGATAGCCTCTGGTCAGCTCGGCTTGCTTCCCCAGCAGACTTCTTCCTCGTTTGATTTCAAAGACCCACATGCAGCCAGTCAGCAGCTCTGGGTCCACTTCCCCAGTGTCCTACAGCTGAGGCCAGAGACGTCAAAGAAACCTCAAGGCACCTCCCAGTCATCAGTCAACCGCTTGGGAACCAGCATAGGGCAATAGAAAGGGCGTGGGATTTATTTGCTATATGTATTTCTGAAGTCTAAGGAAAAAAAATGTGCAAGCACTTTGACCCAGAAATTCCATTGCTAAGAATTTATCCTAAAGAAATAATGAAGGATCGTGCATAAATCTTTAGCTACAGGGATATTCATGGAATGATTGCTTATGACAGTGGGGGAAAACATGGAAACAACCTGCAGGAATAGGAAACTGACTAAATGAATTAGGCTGCATTCGCGTGAAACATTGTACATATTCCTTATGCAGCTTATGGTATTTTTTTTGAGAGAGAGGGTTTCCGTATGTTTCCCAGATTGGAGTGCAGTTGCTATTCACAGGAGCAATCATAGCACCCTACAACTTTGAACTCTTAGGCTTGAGTAATCTTCCTGCCTCAGTGTCCTGAGTAGCTGGAACTATAAGTACATGCCACTGTGCCAGCTTCTTGTTTTCTTTTTCTTTTTCTTTTTTTGAGACGGAGTCTTGCTCTGTTGCCCAGGCTGGAGTGCAGTGGCGCCATCTAGGCTCACTGCAAGCTCTGCCTCCTGGGTTCACGCCATTTTCCTACCTCAGTCTCCCGAGTAGCTGGGACTACAGGTGCCTGCCACCACGCCCAGCTAATTTTTTGTATTTTTAGTAGAGACGGAGTTTCACCATGTTAGCCAGGATGGTCTCGATCTCCTGACCTCGTGATCCGCCTGCCTCGGCCTCCCAAAGTGCTGGGATTACAGGCATGAGCCACTGTGCCTGGCTACTATGCCAGCTTCTTATGCAGTTTTTAAAAAGTTGTTTAGGCCAGGCATGGTGGCTCTAGTTGAGTAGATCACATCTCTACTAAAAATACAAAAATTACCTGGGCGTGGGTGCGTGCCTGTGGTCACAGCTACTTGAGAGGCTGAAGCATGAGTATCACTGGAACCCAGGAAGGGGAGGCTGCAGTGAGGTGAGATTGCTCCCTGCACTCCGGTGAGATTGCACCATTGCACTCCAGCCTGGGTGACAGAGCAAGACTCTGTCTCAAAAAAAAAAGAAAAAAGAAAAAACAAAACAAATAAACAAACAACAACAACAACAAAAGAACCAATGAAAGGGATGTCTAGTGTTAGACAGAGCTTGGTTCAAATCCCTGTTGTACTACTTATGAGTAGTGTGAGCTTCATCTGCTGAGCCTCTGTTTTCCCATTCTGTGAAATGGGTCTATCAAATACCGTGTATTCATCAGGATTGGCTCACTACTGTAACAATGACAAATATCTCACTGCCTAAACACAATGAAGGTTTATTTCCCTCCCCTACAGAGTCTGATGCAGACATTCCCGGGAAGGGAGCAGTCCTGGGCAGTCTTCTTCCAGCTGGTGGACGCTGGGATTGGGTTCCTTTGCATAATAAGGCTCCACCATCTTAAACTCTTTTGCTCTCATCCTTATGGACAGGAGACAGAGACAGAGCATGAAAGATCAGACTGAATGTTTTATGACCAGGCCTGGTGGGCGGGTACATCCCTTCTGCCCACTGACAGCGCAAAGTACATGTCCCTTTCTAACTGCAATGGGGCTGGGAAATGTAACCCAGTCAGTACTCAGGAAGAGGAAGTGGGTTTGGTGAGTCCTTTGCTTTGTCTCCGGCACATGCCTCATGGGGCTCCTCCTCCTCCTCCTCCTCTGAATGAATGAATGAATGAGTGAAATAATTTAAACACCATGGCACAGGACAAGTGCTTAAATGTGTCAGGCGTCAGCCGGGCCCAGTGGCTCACCGCTGTAATCCCAGGACTTTGGGAGGCCGAGGCAGGCAAATCACAAGGTCAGGAGATTGAGACCATCCTGGCTAACACGGTGAAACCCCGTCTCTACTAAAAATAAAAAAATTAGCCAGGCGCAGTGGCGGGCACCTGTAGTCCCAGCTACTCAGGAGGCTAAGGCAGGAGAATGGCGTGAACCCGGGAGGTGGAGCTTGCAGTGAGCCGAGATGGCGCCACTGCACTCCAGCCTGGGCAACAGAGCAAGACTCCATCTCAAAAAAAAAAAAAAAAAATTTGTCAGTCGTCTTTTCCTCCATCCCTTCCCTTTAAGGTTGATTCTAGATAGGACCACCTTGAGTCTTTAAAATTTGATGCCCTCCTGAAGTTTTCCGTATGTTGAATCAAGATGTTTATGTGAGCTGGGCATTGTAGATGGGCTGGGCATGGTGTCTCATGCCTGTAATCCCAGCACTTTGGGAGGCTGAGACAGGAGGATTGCTTGAGGCCAGGAATTCAAAGACCAGCCCGAACAACATAACAAGATTTCGTCTCTTAAAAAGAAAAAAAAGACGTTTATGCTGGTGGGGGAAGAGGGTGAGGTACACTAGAGGGCAAGGTCACCGTTTAAAGGAGGCCTAGAGAAGAGACCACCCATTCCACCACTCCACCCTCACCCCACCTCTCTTAGGCCATAGGTGTTGCCAAAGGAATACCTGAGACTGGGAACTTATAGCCAAACTCTATCTCAGAAAAAAAATATTAGCCAGGTGTGGTGGCGTGAGCCTGTAGTCCCATGGGAGGCCAAGGTGGGAGAATCAATTGAACCCAGGAGGTGGAGGTTGCAGTGAGCCAAGATACCACCACTGCACTCCAGCCTGGGTGACAGAGTGAGATTCTATCTCAAAGAGAAAGAGAGAAAAAGAAAGGAAAGGAAAAGAGGAGGGGAGGGGAGGGGAGGGGAGGGGAGGAGAGGAGAGGGGAGGGGACATGGCTCATGCCTGTAAACCCAGCAGTTTGGGAGGCCGAAGTGGGTGGAGTTCGAGACCAGCCTGGCCAACATGGTGAAACCCTGTCTCTACTCAAAATACAAAAATTAGCTGGGCGTGGTGGTGGGCGCCTGTAATCCCAGCTACTTGGGAGGCTGAGGCAGGAGAATTGCTTGAACCCGGGAGGCAGAGGTTGCAGTGAGCTGAGATTGCACCATTGCACTCCAGCCTGGGGGACAAGAGCAAGATTTTGTCTCAAAAAAAAAAAAAAAAAAAAGAAAAAGAAGAAAAGAAAGAAAGAAAAGAAGAGACATAAAAAGGAGGTAAAGTGAGCACACAGCAAGAAGGTAGCTGTCTACAAGCCAAAAGAAGAGGCCTCAGAATAAAATCTACCTTGCCAACACCTTGATCTTGGACTTCCCAGCCTCCAGAACTATGAGAAATAAATGTCTTAGCCAGGCGCAGTGGCTCATATCTGTAATCCCAGCGCTTTGAGAGGCTGAGGTGGGCGAATCATTTGAGGTCAGGAGTTCAAGACGAGCCTGGCCAACATTGTGAAACCCCGTCTCTACTAAAAATACAAAAAAAAAATTAGCCAGTCATTGTGGCGCACACCTGTAATCCCAGCTACTCAGGAGACTGAGGCAGGAGAATCACTTGAACCTGGGAGGCAGAGGTTGCAGTGAGCCCAGATCGATCATTGCTCTCCAGCCTGGGTGACAGCAAGTCTCCGTCTCAGAAAAAAAAAAAAAAAAGAAAAGAAAGAAATTTCCCAGTCTACAATATTTTGCTATGGCTGACCAAGCAGATAAGACATAACAGAACCCACCTTAAATTATTGCTTTTTTTGGACATATCTTTGACAGATATTTGAATACCTGGAAAGCACTTGAAACTGTGTCTGGCATGGAGTTAGCCCTACTCACTGTTTTTTTGTTTTGTTTGTGTTTTGAGACAGAGTCTTGCTCTGTTGCCCAAGCTGGAGTGCAGTGGTGCCACCTCAGCTCACTGCCACCTCCACCTTTTGAGTTCAAGGGATTCTCTCACCTCAGCCTCCCAAGTAGCTGGGATTACAGGTGTGCGCCACCATGCCTGGCTAATATTTGTATTTTTAATAGAGACAAGGTTTCACCATGTTGGCCAGGCTGGTCTCGAACTCCTGGCCTCAAGTGATCTTCCTGCCTCGGCCTCCCAAAGTGCTGGAATTACAGACATGAGCCATCGTGCCCAGCCCCCACTCACTGTTAAGATTGTCACACAGCAGCTATATGTATTTATGGAATGAATAAACAAATCAAATCTATTTTTCAAAATAAGTTCTTACATAGTGGATCTCTTAAAGTGGATTTGCCTGTATTATTATCCCAGAATTCTCGGAGAGAGATGAACTTCTTTTTTGTTCGTTTGTTTGTTTTTTGAGACAGAGTCTCACTCTTGTCACCCAGGCTGGAGTGCAGTGGCGTGATCTCAGCTCACTGCCACCTCCGCCTCCCAGGTCCAAGTGATTCTCCTGCCCCAGCCTCCCAAGTTGCTGGGATTACAGGAGCATACCACCATGACCAGCTAATTTTTGTATTTTTAGTAGAGACGGGGTTTCACCATGTTGGCCAGACTGGTCTTGAACTCCTGACCTCAGGTGATCCACCCACCCTGGCCTCCCAAAATGCTGGGATTACAGGCATGCACCACTGTGCCCGGCCAGATGAACTTCTTAAAAAGAGAACTTACCAAAAACAAAAATATCAACTTGAAATGGGCAGGTGGGTAGAAGAGGTGTGTGTCTCCAACCCTTAGAGTTCCGAGAGCATCCACCAGGGGGCTGTGTGCCCTCTCCTTCTTCCAAAACATCACTGGCCCCTGGAAGCAATCATTTCAGAAACGAAGAGAAAGTTGGGTTTTCTCCATGGGTTTACCCCATGGAAATAAACAAAGCCAAAGCCAATACAATCTAGGTGAGGCTGGGTGGAGAAAACAAAATAAAACAAAACTCAGGCTGGGGTAAGAAGAAGTCTGGGTCTTTGTTTCACTGGCCCTGGAGAGGAGCCTAGGTGATATCTTTGAGCCTCAGTTTTCTCATCTGGAAAATGGAAATAATCCTATCTAGTGCACAGAGTTCTTGGGAGCACCAAATAAAAGCATTTTCTTTTTTTTTTTTTTGAGACAGAGTCCCACTCTGTCACCCAGGCTGGGATGCAGTGGTGCAATCTAGGGTCACTGCAACCTCTGCCTCCTGGGTTCAAGTGATTCTCCTGCCTCAGCCTCCCAAGTAGCTGGGATTACAGGCGCCCACCACTACGCCCAGTTAATTTTTTTTTTTTTTTTTTGAGACAGAGTCTCTGTTGCCCAGGCTGGAGTGCAATGGTGCAATCTTGGCTCACTGAAACCTCCGCCTCCTGGGTTCAAGGGATTCTCCTGACTCAGCCTCCCAAGTAGCTGGGATTACAGGCATGCGCCACCACGCCCAACTAATTTTGTGTTTTTAATAGAGACAGGGTTTCTCCATGTTCATCAGGCTGGTCTTGAACCTCAGGTGATCCACCCTCGTCGGCCTCCCAAAGTGCTGGGATTACAGGCGTGAGCCACCACGCCCTGCCAATAAAAGCATTTTCTAAAAGATTAGCAGTTGCTATCTGACATAGTTGGGCTGTTTCCCCACCCAGATCTCATCTTGAATTGTAGCTCCCATAATTCCCATGTGTTGTGGGAGGGACCTGGTGGGAGATAATGGAATCATAGGGGCGATTTCCCCCATACTGTTCTCATGGCAGTGAATAAGCCTTACAAGATCTGATGGTTTTATAAGGGGTTCCCCCTTTCGCTTGGCTCTCATTCTGTCTTACCCGCTCCCGTGTAAAACATGCCTTTTGCCTTCTGCCGTGATTGTGAGGCCTCCCCAGCTGCGTGGAACTGTGAGTCCACCCTTTTACTTTATAAATTACCCAGTCTCCAGTATGTCTATCAGCATCGTGAAAATGAACTAATACACTATCATATCACTAAGTTACATGGACCCATTTTACGTGGAGTATCTACTTATGGGGAGAGTGAAGGCCCCCTGAGACCACACCCTAGGACTTGCCCAATTCAGGCCACCAATGTGTGTTGTTTAGCACTCAGCAACTAAATGCACTTAGATTGGACATAAATTCTTTTTGCCATAGTCTCTGCCATTACATGTTGTATATGCTTGTCTTGCTTTGCTTCACCTGCTTGGACCCTAAAGTCTTCTGAGTTTGCAACTTCTGGTCTAAATAGAGAGTTTTCCTCTGTGTCAGTCAGATGATATCTGGAGCGCTGCTATTTATTGAGGCAGGCACCAAGCTCTATGCGTAATATATGTAAGCCAAATATAACCAAGGCTTCTCATTGCCTCGTCTCTGCATGGTGACTTATTTGGCAGAAAAACATAATTGGAAGTAATTAAAATCTTTTCTCCGTCTCAAAAAATGCCAGAGTGAGTACATTTTTTAAAAAGAGTGTTTT
The DNA here is from genome assembly GCF_008728515.1 of Papio anubis. Taxonomy (NCBI): domain Eukaryota; kingdom Metazoa; phylum Chordata; class Mammalia; order Primates; family Cercopithecidae; genus Papio; species Papio anubis. Next base: position 115,303,273 of record NC_044984.1, read on the forward strand.
GGAGGTATAGTTGACATACAATAAACTGTACACATTTAAAGCATGCGATTTTATAAATTCTGATATAAGCCTACACCTGTGAAACCATCACCATGATCACAATAATTGGCCAGGCACGGTGGCTCATGCCTATAATCCCAGCACTCTGGGAGGCCGAGGCGGGCAGATCACATGAGGACAGGAATTCGAGACCAGCCGGACCAAGATGGTGAAACCCTGTCCCTACTAAAAATACAAAAATTAGCTGGGTGTGGTGGTGTGTGCCTGTAATCCCAGCTACTCAAGAGGCTGAGGCAGGAGAATCCCTTGAGCCTGGGAGGTGGAGGTTGCAGTGAGCTGAGATCATGCCACTGTACTCTCCAGCCTGGGGAACAGAGCAAGACTCTGTCTCAATAAATAAATAAATAAATAAGAACAAAATAATTAATATAGTGATAACTCCTAGAAGTTTCCTCATGTCCTTTTTTGTTTTTGAGACAGAGTCTTGCTCTGTTGCCCAGGCTGGAGTACAGTGGCATGATCTCAGCTCACTGCAACCTCCACCTCCCAGGCTCAAGCCATTCTCCTGCCTCAGCCTCTGGAGTAGCTGGGATTACAGGCGTGTGCCACTGTTACTGGGGGTCCTTGCTCCCAGACCTCCCAAGATGGTGGTGGGCCACTTCCAAAATGGCGGAGGGCCACTTCCAAGATGGTGGCAAGCCACGTGTTCTCTGACCTGGGGTTCTTGGCCTCAGGGATTCTAAGGAATGGAATCTTGGGCCATGTAGTGAGTGTTATAGCTCTATTAGAAGCCGTGGGTCAGGGAAGAGAACCGTGGAACCCAGTGACTAGTGTTCAGCTCGATTAGGATGAACCCAGGCACTTAGCCGTGCAGGAACAATGGCAAGCCTTAATATGCCGCGGGATAGGGAGCCGCAATGGGTGCCTTGCTGGATCAGGAGCATAGTGGACACCCTGCCAGATCCGGAGGGATGGAAGTCAGCGGCGGGTCTGCGATGGTGGCAAACAGCAGTGGTGGACGGCGAGCGAAAGCTCAGCTCCAGCTGTAACAAACACAGACCAGAAGAGTGCAGTTGCAAGATTTAATAGAGCGAAATAGAGTGGAAACAGAGCTCCCATACAAAGGGAGGGGACCCAAAAGGGTAGCCGTTGCTGCTGGAATGCCTGGGTTTATATCCCCATCATTGTCCCCTCCCCCTGTGCTCTCAGGCAATAGATGACTGGCTATTCCTTTACCTCCTGTTTTTGTCTAATTAGCATTTTAGTGAGCTGTCTTTACCAATCTGGGTTGGTTAATGTAAGCTTGCTGTAAAGCCCCGTTTAAAGGTGGATGCGGCCCCTTCCCAGCTAGGCTTAGGGATTCTTAGTCAGCCTAGGAAATCCAGGTAGTCCTGTCTCTGACCACCATGCCCGGCTAATTTTTGTATTTTTGGTAGAGACGGGGTTTCACCATGTTGGCCAGGCTGGTCTTGAACTCCTGACCTCAAGTGATTTGCCCACCTCGGCCTCCTGTGCTGGATGCCAGGTGGAGCTGGGCCTCATGTCCTTTTGTGATCGCCTGGCCCAGACAGCCTCCATTGCTCCTCTCAGTCCCAATTTGCTCACTCAAGGGCCGAGTCCTGGAGGGAACATGTGGCTGCTCTAGCCTGGATTATGTGTGCCCACTGCATTTATTTCTGCAGCTGGAGACACGGGAGAACTGGACGTTTGTACATCTGTGTAGGGGGCAGGTGTGTCACTCGCTCCCGTGACTGCTCACAAGGGAGGGTGGGTCTCCATAGGGAATGGAAGTGCTGCTGGCCACTGAATATCCCAAGCCCACAAATGGTCACTGCAGCTGCTACTATTTAAATCCAGGAAAGCACTAGTCGCGTGGGCTCATGCCTGTAATCCCAGCACTTTGGGAGGCCGAGGTGGGTGGATCATGAGGTCAAGAGATCGAGACCATCCTGGCCAACATGGTGAAACCCCATCTCTACTAAATACAAAAATTAGCTAGGCGTGGTGGTGAGTGCCTGTAGTCCCAGCTACTGGGGAGGCTGAGGCAGGAGAATCACTTGAACCCGGGAGGCAGAGGCCGCAGCCAGCTGCATCATACCACTGCACTCCAGCTTCAGGACAGAGTGAGACCCATCTCTTTTTTTTGAGACGGAGTTCATACTGTGTCACCCAGGTTGTGCAGTGGCGCTGATCTCGCTCAGCTCACTGCAAGTCTCTCCCAGGTTCAGGGCTATTCTCCCTGCCTTCAGCCTCCGCTGGGACTACAGGCTCTCGCCACCACGCCTGCTAGTTTTTGTATTTTTTAGTAGAGACGGGTTTCACCTAGCTAGCCAGGATGGTCTCATCTCCTGACTCCTCGCGGATCCGCCTCGGCCTCGGCCTCCCTCCCAAAGTGCTGGGATTACAGGCTTGAGCCATCACCAAGACTCCATCCTCAAAAAAAAAAAAAAAAAAAAAATCCAGGAAAGAAGCTACTACAAGCCCCGATAAGACCAGGGCGAGGGCTGGCTGCTGCATCAAGCCTGTAATCCCAGCACTTTGGGAGGCCGAGGCAGTGGATCACGAGGTCATGAGATCGACCATCCTGGCTATCATGGTGAAACCCCCGCCTCTACTAAAAATACAAAAACTAGCCGGATGCAGGCGGGCTTCTGTAGTCCCAGCTACTCGGAGGCTGAGGCAGGAGAAATTCGGCGTGAACCTGGGAGGCCGGAGCTTGCAGTGAGGCCGAGATTGGCGCCACTGCACCTGTGCCTGGGTGACACAGCGAGACTCCGCCTCAAAAAAAAAAAAAAAAAAAAAAAAGACCAGGGCAGACTTAAGTGGCCTATTCTACCCTCCCTTGTGTCCCAAGTAATCACTAACCTCCCCTTCCCTCCCTTTTCTGTGTCTTGCTGTGTCGCCCAGGCTGGAGTGCAGTGGTGTGATCTCGGCTCACTGCAACCTCCATCTCCCGGGTTCAATGAATTCTTGGCTGGGAGCGGTGGCTCACACCTGTAATCCCAGCACTTTGGGAGGCCAAGGCGGGCAGATCACGAGGTCAGGAGTTCACAACCACCCTGGCCAATATGGTGAAACTCTGTTTCTACTAAAAATACAAAAAATTAGCAGCGCAGGAGAATCACTTGAACCCGGCGTCACGAGCGTCCGTGTGAAGAGACCATCAAACAGGCTTTGTGTGAGCAACAAGGCTGTTTTTTTCACCTGGGTGCAGGCGGGTTGAGTCCGAAAAGAGAGTCAGCAAAGGGTGGTGGGATTACCATTAGTTCTTATAGATTTGGGATAGGCGTACAAAGTACATTCTTAAGGGTGGGGAAGAATATTACAAAGTATCTTCTTAAGGGCGGGGGTGAATATATGTATCAGTCAGGGTGGCACAGGAACAAATCACAATGGTAGAATGTCATCAGTTAAGGCTATTTTCACTTCTTTTGTGGATCTTCAGTTGCTTCAGGCCATCTGGATGTATACGTGTATGTCACAGGGGATATCATGGCTTAGCTTGGGTTCAGAGTCCTGACACTCGGGAGGCGGAGCTTGCAGTGAGCCGAGATCGCGCCACTGCACTCCAACCTGGGCGACAGAGTGACACTCCATCTCACAAAAAAAAAAAAAGAAAAAAAATTCTCATGCCTCAGCCTCCCGAGTAGCCGGGACTACACACCACCACACCCAGCTAATTTTTGTGTTTTTGGTAGAGATGGGGTTTCACCATTTTTGCCGGGCTGGTCTCAAATTCTTGGCCTCAAGTGATCTGCCCACCTAGGCCTCCCCAAGTGCTGGGATTACAGGCGTGAGCCACTGTGCCCAGACTAATCTGCTTTCTTTCATGCAGATAAGTTTGTGTTTCTAGAATTTTATGTATATAAAATTGTACAGTATATACTCATTTTTGTCTGGCCTCTTTCACTCAGCATATTATTTTGAGGTCTGTCCATGTTGTGTGTATCAACAGTTCATTCTTTTTTGTTGCTGAGTAGCATTCAGTTATATGGATAGACCATATTCTATTTGTCCATTCACTGGTTGATGGGCATTTGGGTTGTTTCCAATCTTTGGCTGTGATAAATAAAGCTACTATGAACATGTGTGTACAAGTCTTTGTGTAGACATACACTTTCATTTCTCTCAGATAAGGAACCAAATGACTGGATCCCATGATAGTTACATATTTATCTTTTTTTTTTTTTTTTGAGATGGAGTCTCTGTCACCCAGGCTGGAGGGCAGTGGCATGATCTCGGCTCACCGCAACCTCCGCCTCCCGGGTTCAAGAGATTCTCCTGCTTCAGCCTCCTGAGCAGCTGGGATTACAGGCACCCGCCACCACGCCCGGCTAATTTTTGTATTTTTAGTAGAGACAGGGTTTCACCATGTTGGCCAGGCTGGTTTAACTCCTGACCTCATGATCCACCCACCTCGGCCTCCCAAGGTGTTGGGATTACAGGCGTGAGCCACTGCGCCCGGCCTGTCCTCAGATATTTATTTCAAGGACTGTATTTGACCCGGCGCACATCATTTTTAAACCCTCCCTTCCTCTAAATCACAAAAATGTTTTCAGTATCAATCATGTAATCATCAATGATCATCATTTTCTTAATTCATTCTTTCATTTCAAAACAATTAACAATTAGGAATGAAGAATACATTTCAATTTTAAAGGTTTTATTTAAATTCAGTAAACTATTTCACATGTGAACTTTACTAAGCAAAAGTATTACACCCTGTTGGCCAGGCGTGGTGGCTCATGCCTGTAATCCCAGCACTCTGGGAGGCCGAGGCAGGTAGATCACCTGAGGTCAGGAGTTTGAGACCAGCCTGACCAACATGCTGAAGCCCCGTCTCTACTAAAAATACAAAATTAGCCGGGCGTGGTGGCAGGTGCCTGCAATCCCAGCTACTCGGGCGGCTGAAGCAGGAGAATCGCTTGAACCCGGAAGGCAGAGGTTGCAGTGAGCCGAGATTGCACCATTGCACTCCAGCCTAGGCAACAAGAGCGAAAAAAAATTGAAAAAAAAAAAAAAAAAAAAAAAAAATTAGTATTACACCCTGCTGTTCATACTCTCTCACTGTTTTATACTTTAAACACAAATAAAAACTCCAAATGGACTCCTAGAGTGACAAATTGAAATAGACCAAGTTCTGTTTTTTGTCTTTACAATCACTGCACTATAATTTTTAAAAAGTCTGTGATTTAAATGTGGGAATACATAGCGCCATTGGGGCTGGAGTTATAAACTATGCCCAGTGATTTTGCATTCTTATAGACTTCCTTAAAACCATCACGGCCATAACTGAATCCACAATGTGCCAGGGATGAGCTGCAGAAGTGGGAATTCTCTGAATTAACTTTCATGTATGTGACAATGTTTGTTAAAACGTAAGTTATTAGCTGGATCCGAGGGCTCACACCCGTAATCCCAGCACTTTGGGAGGCTGAGATGGGTGAATCACTTGAGGTCAGGAGTTTGAGACCAGCCTGACAACCATGGCGAAACGCTGTCTTTAGTAAAAATAAAAAAATTAGCCTGGCGCAGTGGCGCATGCCTATAGTCCCAGCTACTCAGGAGGCTGAGGCAAGAGAATCGCTTGAACCTGAGAGATGCAGGTTGCGGTGAGCTGAGATTGTGCCACTGCACTCTAGCCTGGGTGACAGAGCAAGAGTCTGTCTCCAAAAAAAAAAAAAAAAGCTATTTTGTCTAGGTGCGGTGGCTCACGCCTGTAATCCCAGTGCTTTGGGAGGCTGAGGCGGGTGAATTACTTGAGGTCAGGAGTTCAAGACCAGCCTGGCCAATATGGTGAAATCCCATCACTACTAAAAATACAAAAATCAGCCGGGTATAGTGGCAAGTGCCTGTAATCCCAGCTACTCGGAAGGCCGAGGCAGGAGAATCACTTGAACCTGGGAGGTGAAAGTTGCAGAGAACCGAGATTGTGCCACTATGCTGCAGCCTGGGTGACAGAGCAAGACTGTGTCTCAAAGAAAAAATTTAAAAAAGCTATTTTTAAATTTATGTTGTGTTACATTTTATATTTTATTTATATTGTAGTTATAGGATTATGTTATTTATATTACTAAAACTCAGCAGTAATTATGGCAAATATTTAGAATATATCAACTCAAGGAAGAGTATTTTATCACTGATATAGTTTAGAATTGCAATAGCATAGTGAGAATAAAAAGCAGACTGACTTTTAGTTGGTTTTATTCTTTTTTTTTTCAGATGGAGTCTCGCTGTTGCCCAGGCTAGAGTACAGCGGTGTGATCATAGCTCACTGTATCCTCAAACTCATGGGCTCATGCGATTCTCTTGCCTCAGCCTCCCAAGCAGCTGGGACTACAGGCTCATGTCGCTGCAACCAGCTATTTTTTTTTTTTTTAATTTTTTTGTAGAGATGGGGATGGGGTCTCGCTGTGGTGTCTGGGCTGGTTTTGAACTCCTGGACTCAAGTGATCTTCCCACCCTGGCCTCCCAAAGTATTGGGATTATAGCTATGAGCCACCTCACCCAGCCTAGTTGGTTTTATTCTGGCTTTTACATTGTGTACACTAAATGCCCCTCTCTGATGCAAACTGCCCCACTGCCCCACCCTTGGCACGTCACTAGCAGAGAGACCGGACATCTCATCTGACATATGACATAGACGTTAGGAGTCAGACGCGGTGGATAACCACGTAGCCTTGACTTCTCTGCTTTTTTTTTTTTTTTTTTTTTTTTGAGATGGGGTCTTGCTCTGTCTCCCAGGCTGGAGTACAGTGGCGCGGCTCACTGCAACTTCTGCCTTTCGGGTTCAAGCAATTCTCCTGCCTCAGCCTCCCGAGTAGCCAGGATTACAGGCATGCACCATCCCACCTGGCTAATTTTTATTAGTAGTAGAGATGGGTTTCACCATGTTGGCCAGGGTGGTCTCGAACTCCTGATCTCAGGTGATCCGCCCACCTCAGCCTCCCAAAGTGCTGGGGTTACAGGCATGAGCCACTGCGCTCGGCCCTCGACTTCTCTAAACCCCAGCTTCCTCATTGCTAAAATGGGAATTTATTTTTATTTATTTATTTTTGAGACAGAATCTCACTATGTTGCCCAGGCTGGAGTGCAGTGGCACGATCTTGGCTCACTGCAGGTTCTGCCTCCCAGGTTTAAGCAATTCTCCTGCCTCAGCCTCCCGAGTAGCTGGGATTACAGGCATGTACCATCATGCCCGGCTGATTTTTTGTATTTTTTGAATAGAGATGGGGTTTCACTATGTTGGCCAGGCTGGTCTTGAACTCCTGACCTCAGTGATCTGCCCACCTCGGCCTCCCAAAGTGCTGGAGTTACAGGCATCAGCCACTGCCCCAGCCTAAAATGGGAATTTAATAACATCTCTTTTAAAGGACAGCTATGAGATAAAAATGGGATAAGGTATGTGTAGACGCTCTCTTTTTCTGTCCAGTGGATTTCTGCCTTTCCTTTGGGGGATCATAGGGAGAGATTTCCTTTCCTGTCTCCAGCCGGACCAGGGACTGTAGATGGGGACTCCCGGGGCCACGCTGCCCCTGCGATGTCGTTGCCCACAGGATGATCTGCAGTACCCACTGAAGAGGCCATTCTTCCCCTCCCACACTCACAGCATCTCACCCACCTTCCTCCAAAGTCACCCTCATGCCTGGACCTTGAGGATGGTTAACAAAACCTTTAATCAGGCAGAAGTTCTTCAGTGGGAGCACAACTTAGAATTCCCTAGAGGGCTTGGGAAACAACTCCAGCTCACTGGGCCCCACCCCGAGTTTCTGATTCAGCAGGTTTGAGGTGAGGCTGGAGGATGTGCAGTTCTAACAAATTCCCAGGTGAGGCCAGTGCTGCTGGCCCTGGGACCACACTTTTGAGATCCACTGAGCTCAGTCAGTGCTGCTAATTCCATCCCCATTTGCCAGTGATTGACTGGACCTGAGCCAGTGGGTCAATGAGATGCAAGGCAGGGCTTACTCTGGGCTGATGAGGGTGAGCGGCTCCTCCTTCTCCCCAGAGGAGACAGTGCCTCAGTGAGTGGTGGCAGCCACTTTGTGACCATGAGGAGAATCAGCCTTTACTGAAGCTGATGCTGCAGACTGAGAAAACCTAGACTCCTAATAACATATATCACCAAGCCCAACCAACTTTGGGATTTTTTTTTTTATTCTGGGGAAACTTCTATTTTTTTTCCCAGACCAACTGACTATGGGATATGAAAGAAAGTGAGGTATCAAGGATAAAGCCAATATTTGACCCAAACAATGTACAGGATGTTTGTTTTCAGCGTACTTGAGGAAGGCTGTGGCAGGGGAGAAGGCTTAGGGGAGAAGACTGAGAATTTTTTTTTTTTTTTTTTTTTTTTTGAGACAGGGTCTCACTCTGCTGCTCAGGCTGGAGTGCAGTGGTGCCATCCTAGCTCACCATAGCCTCAACCTCCCAGGCTCAAAGAATCTTCCCACTTCTGCCTCCTGAGTAGCCAGGATTATAGGCAGGTGCCACCATGCCTGGCTAATTTTTTGATTTCCAGTAGAAATGAGATCTCACTATGTTGCCTGGGCTGGTCTCAAATTGCGCTCAAATGATCCTCCCACCTTAGCCTCCCAAAGTGCTGCGATTATAGGCATGAACCACCTCACCCCGTCAAAGATTAATTCTGATCAATGCTAAGGACTTTCCATTCTTTACAACTTTAACTTTGTTTTGGTTGTTTCAAGAGCTACATTTGATTTGTTTTGTTTTGAGATGGAGTCTCACTCGGTCGCCCAGGCTGGAGGGCAGTGGTGCAATCTCACTGCAACCTCTGACCCCCGAGTTCAAGGAATTCTCCTGTCTCAGCCTCCCGAGTAGCTGGGATTACAGGCGCCTATCACCACCCCCGGCTAATTTTTGTATTTTCAGTAGAGACGGGGTTTCACCATGCTGGCCAGGCTGGTCTCGAACTCCTGAACTTGGGTGATTTGTCCACCTCGGCCTCCCAAAGTGCTAGGATTACAGGCATGAGCCACTGGGCCCGCCGTTTTCATTAATTTTCATTTGAAAACATCCTGACACCTAACCAAAGCCTCATGACTTTGGGGGCTGAGAGGACAGGGTGGTGATGGATGTATAGTTGGCAGGGTGTGGCGGTGCACACCTGTATTCCCAGCTGCAGGAAGATTGCTTGAGCCCAGGAGGTCGAAGCAGCAGCAAGCCATGAGTGTGTCACTGTACTCCAGACCGGGCGACAGAATGAAACCCTGTCTCTTAAAAAAAAAAAAAAAAAAAAAAAAAAAAAAAGTACTGTAGGAGGATTATCTTTACCCAAAGAGAGGTCTGGCTTTGCCTTCAGCTGCTGGGAGGTGATCTCTAGGCCCCTTAATGTCCTGTCTGATAGAAGTGCCTGTGTTTGCCTACGGCCTTTGGCCATCAGATAGTCTAACAATGTGATCTGTAATGAAGGCTTTGGAACACCTGTATCCGTTCCAACCTCCAGATGAGCTGGATACACAAGAGTTAGCTCAGGAGGGACTGGGGATGAAAGGTCAGCCACACAGGCAGTATGGGATCAAGCCCCACTAAAAAACGCTGGACACTGGCTGGCAGTGGCTTATGCCTGTAATCCCAGCACTTCGGGAGGCTAAGGCAGGCGGATCACCAGAGGTCAGGAGTTTGAGATCAGCCTGGCCAACATGGTGAAACCCTGTCTCTACCAAAAATACAAAATCAGCCGGGCATGGTGCATGCCTGTAATCCCAGCTACTTGTACTCTGGAGGCTGAGGCGGGAGAATCGCTTGAGCCCTGGAGGCGGAGTTTGCAGTGAGTTGAGATCACGCAACAGCACTCCAGCCTGGGCGATGAGAGCGAGACTCCATCTCAAAAACAACAACAAAAACAAAACCCCAAAAAATGCTGGACACCAAAGCCTCCGGAGCTTCTCTGGTTAGTAATATTCTCTGGGTGTCATCACACATCATAGCTGGGAGGAGGTGACTGTCTGGAGAGAAGATAACTAGGAGCTTTGCACTTGAACCCCTTCCACGCCTCACCCTCTATGTCCTTTCTTGTGGCTGGTTCTGATCTGTATCTGTTTGCCATCATAAAAACTGTCGTTATGAGGCGGGGCACTTTCCTGAGTTCTGTGAGTCATTCTAGTGAATTATTGAACCAGAGAGGGTGGTGGGAACCCTCAAATTTGCAGCCAACTGGGAGAAGTGAGGGTGGCCCAGGAACCCCCAGTTGTACCTGGCATTTGAAACGAAGGCTGCCTTGTGGAGGGCATGTGTCCTTAGCCTTGAGTTTGACAAATTCATTGCCTTAGGGTCCTGTCATCTGCCTCTCACAGAATACCTTCATTTCCTTGCAATTTGGGACAGGTGTTAGGAGCCTCATTTTATTCTTCTGAAATCAAATTATCCCGGACTCAGACTTCAGGTAAGGTGGCATTCAAACGCAGCCGTGACTCAGGGCTCACTATTTCCATTCTTCTATAAAGGTTATGGGATTTTCCAAGGTGGAAAAGCTTGACTGGGCGCCTCCGGCCTTTGGTCTGCACACACTAGCCTGATACATGTCTCCTCCAGCAGCCTGTCAACCTCGTGAGGTCTCTGTTTTGTTCCTGACTAGAACAAGGCTTAGCACCTAGTGGGTGCTCATTAAACACACGAAGAATGAATCAGTGAGTGATTTCATATCTTGTCATCTCTGACAAACCTGTTTGCTCACTTCTAGGACCAGGAAACTCCTGGCATTATCAATAATGTTATTCCAGCTTTGGTTGGTTCTGAAATAATAATAATGTATCAGTCCAATATTAGGTTTAGCTGTATAGAACAGAAAACCCCAAGTGAAATGGCATAAACATATAAGAGATGATTCCTTCCAGAAGCAGGCAGTCTAGGACTGGTGTGGGCCTCCTCTGAAGGCTGACAAGACCACTATTTCTGTGCCAACCTTTGGCGCAGGGTTCTTTATTCAGACTGGCTACTCCATACCCAAAATCCAGCCTCCCCAAGTTTTGCCTAGGTCACCAATCCTCAGGATCCCCCAAATCATATCTCCAGTCTTGGGGCATCTCCAACGTCCCATGAATCATCACCCATCTCTGTAAAAATAAAAAAATCCCAGGCCGGGCGCGGTAGCTCATGCCTGTAATCCCAGCACTTTGGGAGGCCAAGGTGGGTGGATCACCTGAGGTCAGGAGTTGGAGAACAGCCTGGCCAACATGGCAAAACCTTGTCTTTATTAAAAATACAAAAATTAGCTGGGTGTGGTGGAGGGCGCCTGTAATCCTAACTACTCGGGAGGCTGAAGCAGGAGAATAGCTTGAACCTGCAGGTGGAGGTTGCAGTGAGTGGAGATCGCGCCACTGCACTCCAGCCAGGGCGACAGAGCGAGACTCCATCTCAAAAAAATAAAAGTAAAAAAATTTTTCAAAAGTCCTAGAGCCCCTTTTTGTAAATTGCAAAGTACACAGTTCCGGAGTCTGCTGACTGTCGAAAGATATTCTTCTCTGATTTCTGCTGACTGCAGAGAGGAACAGGGGACTTTGGTCCTCTGTTCGATGTTTGTCGACTCCTTAGCAGGGAGGAAGGGGGCGTGGTCTCTGGTTTTCCAAGGCGCTGGCTGGAACAACAGGAGTTTCCACTCCAGGCTGTAGCTGGTTTTCTCTCAACATATTTAAAATTAAACATTGTCTCAAACCATAAAGATCAATTTCCTTCTGAAGACATTCCCCTCTATCTTCTGAATGGGAAATTGATATTCCTCTGAGTTACAGCACTTTGATTTAATTCTATGAATCCTGATCTTATTATGTTAAGAGGACACTACCTCCTTCCTGCTCAGAGTCATTTGACAGAGTTCGCATGTCAGTGTCCCCAGTGAAGGGGGCCAGGCCCAACTGACTCCTGTGCGTGCATGTGCATGTGTGTATGTGTCCCTGGCTACCGAAGGGGCAGAGGGCAATCTTGTTTGACAAGGCCACTTTTTTTTTTTTTTTTTTTTTGAGACGGAGTCTCGCTCTGTCACCCAGGCTGGAGTGCAGTGGCCGGATCTCAGCTCACTGCAAGCTCCGCCTCCCTCGGGTTTACGCCATTCTCCTGCCTCAGCCTCCCGAGTAGCTGGGACCACAGACGCCCGCCACCTCGCCCGGCTAGTTTTTTTTGTATTTTTTAGTAGAGACGGGGTTTCACCGTGTTCGCCAGGATGGTCTCGATCTCCTGACCTCGTGATCCGCCCGTCTCGGCCTCCCAAAGTGCTGGGATTACAGGCTTGAGCCACCGCGCCCGGCCCAAGGCCACATTTATTAAGTACTTAGGACTCTTAGTAAGCGCTCCATAAATGGAGACGCCATGATGATTTGTAGCTAGTTACAAACCTAATATCCATTCTTCCTATTTTTTTCCTTAATAACAGATTCCAATCTTGCTGCCTGGAATGAAGACATTTCCCAGTCTCTCTTGCATTTTGGCGTGGCCCTATGACTACGCTATGTTCCATGGACTGTAGTAGGTAAAAGTATATGAGGCTTCCAGGAGCCTCAGCCTTGAGGTTCACTGCTTTTGTCCTCTATTCTACCTCTTTTTGCTGCCTCATATTTGGATACAATGGCGAGAGTCCAGCAGCCATCTTGGACCATGAGGTAACCCTGAGTACAGAAGCCACCCACTGAAGATGGTACAGCAGGAAGGTCAAAGCTCTGATGACACTGTGGAGCCCTCACACCAGTCCTGGACTGCCAGCTTCTGGAAAGAAATCACCTCCTATGTGTTTATGACATTTCGCTTTGCAATGGCATCCTTGATAATGTCAGGAGTTTCCTGGTCCTGGAAGTGATCAAACAGGCTTTTTAGAGATGATGAGACGTGAAATCACTTGGTGATTCATTCTTCATATGTTTAATGAACACCCACTGCTAGGTGCTAGGGCTTGTTCTAGTTATGAACAAAACAGAGACTTTATGAAGCCTCAGCCTGGAAGAGAAGGCACATACGCCCTCACAAATGTTAAAAAGCACCCTGAAAGAGCAAACACGGTGCAGGGATGCAGAGTCACAGAAAAAAATCTGTTCAGATGTGTCACGAAGGGCTCTGTGCAGAGGTGACGTTTAAGCTGAGAAGTAGGATGTCTTAGTCTGTTCCTGCTGCTGTAAAAAAATACTATAGGCCGGGCCGGGCGCGGTGGCTCACGCCTGTAATCCCAACACTTTGGGAGGCCGAGGCGGGCGGATCACAAGGTCAGGAGATCGAGACCACAGTGAAACCCCGTCTCTACTAAAAATACAAAAAATTAGCCGGGCGCGGTGGTGGGCGCCTGTAGTCCCAGCTACTCAGGAGGCTGAGGCAGGAGAATGGCGTGAACCCAGGAGGCGGAGCTTGCAGTGAGCTGAGATCGCGCCACTGCACTCCAACCTGGGCGACAGCGTGAGACTCCGTCTCAAAAAAAAAAAACAAAAAACAAAAAACAAAACTATAGGCCAGGCACAGTGACTCATGCTTGTAATCCCAACACTTCGGGAGGCCAAGGCGGGAGGATTGCTTGAGGCCAGGAGTTCGAGATCAGCCTGGCCGACATGGTGAAACCTCATCTCTACTAAAAATACAAAAATTAGACGGGTGTGGTGGCAGGTGCCTGTAATTCCAGCTACTCAGAAGGCTGAGGCAGGAGAATCGCTTGAACCTGGGAGGCGGAGGTTGTAGTGAGCCAAGATTGCCTGGACCACAGAGCGAGACTCCATCTTGAAAAAAATAAACAAACAAACAAACAAAAACCCCAAAAAACATAAACTGGGTTACTTATAAACAATATTTATTTCTCATAGAGTCTAGGATCTCTGGCAAGGGCACCTTCTTGTGGGGCCCTCACCTGGTGGAAGGGTCAAACAAGCTCCCTTGGGCCTCTTTGATAAGGAAACTAATCCTGTCCCCCAAAAGCCCCACCTCTTAATGCCACCACCTGGGGGGCTAGGATTCTACACATGAACTTTGGCAGGACACAGACATTCAGACCACAGGATAGGGAAGGGATGAAAAGGAGGTGCTGATGGGAGGAAGAGCTAGGAGAGGGGTTCAGGCAGGAGGAATAGCACGGGTGAAGGGCCCAGGCAGGAAGGGGCTGTGGGTATGGGGGGAGCTACAGGTGACCTGCTGTGCAATGCAGGGGACGGTGGAAAAAGGTGATCATGGAGTGGACAGGGGGCCCAGACCCTTGTAGGCAAAGGTGAAGCAGCTGAATTAAGCTAAATTAATTAATTTTCCTTTTTCTTTTTCTTTTTTTTTGAGATGGAGTCTCACTCTGTCACCCAGGCTGGAGGGCAGTGGCGCAATCTCGGCTCACCGCAACCTCTGCCTCCTGGATTCAAGTGATTCTCCAGCCTCAGCCTCCCGAGTAGCAGGGATTACAGGCACGTGCCACCACGCCCAGCTAATTTTTGTATTTTTTAGTAGAGATGGAATTTCGCCACGTTGGCCAGGCTGGTCTAGAACTCCTGACCTCAGGTGATCCACCCACCTCAGCCTCCCAATGTGCTAGGATTACAGGCGTGAGGCATTGTGCCAGGCCAATTTTTTTTTTTTTTTTTTTTTTTTTGAGATGGAGTCTTACACTGTCAACCAGGCTGGAGTGCAGTGGTTTGATCTCATCTCCCGGGTTCAAGTAATTCTCCTGCCTCAGCCTCCCCAAGTAGCTGGGATTACAGGCGCCCGCCACCACACCCAGCTAATTTTTTTGTATTTTTAGTAGAGACAGGGTTTCACCGTGTTGGCCAAACTGGTCTCAAATGCCTGACCCCAAATGATCTGCCTGCCTGGACCTCCCAAAGTGCTAGGATTATGGGCGTGAGCCACCTCGCCCAGCCTACTTATTTTGAAACAGGGTCTTGCTCTGTTGTCCAGGCTGGAGTGCAGTGGCACTTTCACAGCTTGCTGCAGCCTTGACTTTCCTGGGTTCAGGTGATTCTTCTACCTCAGCCTCCTGAACAGCTGGGACCACTGGCATGTGCCAACACTCCCCGCTGATTTTCTTTTCTCCTCTTTTTTTAAGAAATGGGGTCTCACTATGTTGCCCAGTTTGGTCTTGGCCTCCTGGGCTCAAGCAATTAACCTGCTTCAGCCTCCCAGAGTTGGCATTACAGGTGCGAGCCACCGCACCTGGCTTTAAATAAAAAATTTTTAACAGAGACAGGGTCTTGCAATGTTGCCCAGGCTGGTCTTGAACTTCTGGGCTCAGGCAATCTGCCCGCCTCGGCCTCCCGAAGTGTTGGGATTACAGGCTTGAGCCACCGTACTGGCCTGAATTTTATAAGCAGTGGGCAATTATAATGCCAGGTTTCCACTTCAATGAAATCTTCCATGTTTCCGTCTCTGTTCGGCAAGACTCTTTTGGGTTGCAAGTGGTAGAAACCCAGCTTGAAATAACTTCAGGAAAAAAAAAGAAACGGCACTGATGCAAAGAACCTTGAAGTTTTGAGCTCATAGCATTTACCTTTTTCTGTTCAGATGATCTGAGTTTTGAATAGTTACTCACATCTATCGGGTGGTGGTCTGGCCTCTTCTGCCGTCGCTTCTCCTGTCTCCACCCTGCTCTGTGCGCAGAAGCCTCGCATGCCTCTGCCTGGTGATTGGGTTTGATTAGCAGAGAGCCCAGGAACAGGAGGACATGAGGGAAGGCCTCACAGTTACCAGCCCAATGCTCCTCCCACCCCCTGATACTCCATCCCTTGCCTCTCCCTACATCTGCTCCCACTCACAGTCCTTTTATTTTATTTTTTTCTTTGAGATGGAGTTTTGCTCTGTTGCCCAGGCTGGAGTGCAACGGCACGATCTCCGGTTACTGCAATCTCTGTCTCCAGGTTCAAGTGATTCTCCTGCTTCAGACTCCTGAGTAGCTGGGATTACAGGCACCTGCCACCACGCCTGGCTAATTTTTTTTTTTTTTTTTTTTGAGACGGAGTCTCGCGCTGTGTCACCCAGGCTGGAGTGCAGTGGCGCGATCTCGGCTCACTCCAAGCTCCGCCTCCCAGGTTCACGCCATTCTCCTGCCTCAGCCTCCCAGTAGCTGGGACTACAGGCGCCCGCCACCACGCCCGGCTAGTTTTTTGTATTTTTAGTAGAGACAGGGTTTCACCATATTAGCCAGGATGGTCTCGATCTCCTGACCTCGTGATCCGCCCGCCTCGGCCTCCCAAAGTGCTGGGATTACAGGCTTGAGCCACCGCACCCGGCCGCCTGGCTAATTTTTATACTTTTAGTAGAGACAGGATTTCACCATGTTGGCCAGGCTGATCTCGAACTCCTGACCTCAAGTGCCTGCCCGCCTTGGCCTCCCGAAGTGCTGGGATTACAGGGGTGAGCCACCGCGCCCAGCCTGTCCACCCTCTTCTTGGGTCTCTCGGTTCCCTTCCCCTCCCCAGAAACAACAGTGCCCCAGGCTCTTGCATCTGTCTGCCCAGAAATACGATCGCATGTTGTTTTATTTTCTCAATTATCAATAACTTGTGAGTGGAGAGGCTCCAAGCCAGGGATGTGAATGAATGTGACTCGCACCTCAGGTCCCATGGAGACCAGGTTCAGCATGTTTTTCTTCGTGTCCCGTTGCAGTCCCACAGAAGCCCTGTTTTCAGTGGGTGGAGTCCGGAGCCACAGCTTTCTGGGAGGGACGAGGTCTTGCACTGAGGCTGTGACTGACTGGCACTCGGCCATCGGTGGGACATCTGTCAACAGTAAATGGCTTTAGCAAGACCCAGGCACTTCCTGATCTGAGGGGTTCGGATGTGTGTTGGCCAATCTGGGAAAACTCGCAGGGCTAGGAATCCCAGCTGGGACCACACCTAGGGCAGGCGGGCTGACCTTGGCCCTTTTGCTGTTTTGGGTCGTGCTCAGCTGAGAGGGCCACTTTTCCCAAAGCAGCCAATGTATAATTTTCATGAGCCCTAAACACCTGGCGGTTTTTTTTTCCCATGAGGCTATTTCCTCCTGGGGCTACAGGATAGGTTTTCTGGGCTCTAATCCCAGCTCTGCCATTTCCTAGTTGGGAGACGTTGAGTACTCTTTTCTTTTCTTTCTTTCTTTAAAGACAGACCTTTTTCTGTCGTGCAGGCTGGAGTGCAATGGCACAATCATAGCTCGCTGCAACCTCAAGCTCCTGGGCTCAAGCGATTCTCCCACCTCAGCCTCCTGAGTAGTTGGGATCACAGGCATGCACCACCACGCCCAGCTGATTTTTTTTTTTTTTTTTAAGAGACAGGGTCTCACTATGTTGCCCAGTTTGGTCTTGAATTCCTGGGCTCAAGAGTTCACCTGCCTCAGCCTCTCAAAGTGTTGGGATTATAGGCGTGAGTCACTGCACTCAGCTTTAACATTTTTTTAAATAGAGACAGGGTCTTGCTATGTTGCCCAGGCTGGTCTCAAACTCCTGGCCTCAAGCGATCCTCCAGCCTCCGCCTCCCAAAGTGCTGGGATTACAGGGGTGATCCACCACACCTGGCCTGAGCATGTTTTTTTTTTAACCCTTCTGTGCCTTAATTTCCTCATCCGTGAAATGGGGATAATAGATCCTACCTCATGGGGTTGTTGTGGGAGTTAAAGGAGCAAGTGAATGTTAGCACAAGGCTTGGCAGTAAGTGCTCAGAAATATTAGCTATTTTTCTTAGGATGAAAACTAACATTTAATCACATGCCGGCTTACTATTTTCACAGTTGCATTTTATCTTCTTGTGAGTTAGGCCCACATATCCCCACTCTGCAGATGCAGAAACGGAGGCTCTGAGTGGAGATGGGACTTGTTCAAGGCCATTCAGTTGGTATACTGCAGAACTGCCAACGGTCTGCTTTGCAGGCAGTGACCTCAGCCAGCCCTGCGACTGAAGTACAACTTTCTGGCTAATTTATTTCTCTACTAATTTTGATTTGTATCTTTGTACTTGAGATCTCTCTGGGCTTTTGCTTGTTGGAACCAGATTTCTTATTTTCATTCGTAAACATCTCGAGGGCAAGAGCCATATCTGAGATACCCAAGACGCTGTGTGAGAGTTTCTGAAACTTGCTTTATCCTGGGAAAGTTGCCTGAAGTGTTTGCTCAAAGAAGAGATTCTCTGGCAGTTTGACTGGGGAGTCTGACTCAGGAACAACAAGGGTGGGGCCCTGGAATCTGTTTTTTTTTTAACCCTGTGACTCTGGGAATTTATTTATTTTTTGCACGACTCGAAATTCTTAGGCTAACGTGTTTGGAAACTTTTGCTGCATGGAACTAGCATGTCCTTTGCTGGTGAAGAAGAGGACGGCAGCAAAGCAGACAGAGGAGCTCCCAGGATCCAGCCTTTTCCTTCTACAGGTGTTTTTCTGCCTCAAGTCTTTATGCTGCCCTTGAGGGTCACTGTGTGCCCAGACCAGAGCTGGGCAGGGGCGAGGGGAATAATAAGAAGGTCAGCGTTGTCCCTGCACTCCCAGAGTTTACAGTCTAATTGGATTGACAAGACACCTTCAGCAAGTCGTGAGAAATGCATTCAGAAATTGTGGATTGGGATCCGTTGGGCAAGCATTTCTGGGGCATGCACAACGTGTGGAGTTCCAGGCGTGTAGGTAGTAGAGATTATGAAGCCCTGGATGCCCAGTAATAGACAGACCTTGGTTTTTGCCATCTGTGGCCCACAGCTGGGCAGGGATCCTGAGACAAACACCTCAGGCATGGAACAAAACTGTCGAGAGTTTTTTTTGGCTTTTTATTTTGTGAGATGGAGTC
This sequence comes from Papio anubis, assembly GCF_008728515.1. Taxonomy (NCBI): domain Eukaryota; kingdom Metazoa; phylum Chordata; class Mammalia; order Primates; family Cercopithecidae; genus Papio; species Papio anubis. Next base: position 115,321,979 of record NC_044984.1, read on the forward strand.
TTGCTCTGTTGCCCAGGCTGGAGTGCAGTGGTGCGATCTTGGCTCACTGAAACCTCCGCCTTCCAGGTTCAAGCAATTATTCTGCCTCAGCCTCCCAAGTAGTTGGGATTACAGGCATGTGCCACCACACTTGGCTAATTTTTTTTTTTTTTTGGGACAGAGTCTCATTCTGTCACCCAGGCTGGAGTACAGTGGTGCAATCTCGGCTCACTGCAACCTCTGCCTCCTGGGTTCAAGTGATTCCCCTGCCTCAACTTCTCTAGTAGCTGCGACTACAGGCACGTGCCACCATGCCCAGCTAATTTTTGTATTTTTAGTAGAGATGGGGTTTCTCCATGTTTGTCAGGATGGTCTTGATCTCTTGACCTTGTGATTCACTCGCCTCAGCCTCCCAAAGTGCTGGGATTACAGGTGTGAGCCACCGCGTCTGGCCCATTTTTGTATTTTTAATAGAGGTGGGGTTTCACTACGTTGGCCAGGTTGGTCTTGAACTCCTGGCCTCAAGTGATCCACCTGCTTCAGCCTCCCAAAGTGCTGGGATTACAGGCATAAGCCACCATGCTTGGCCTCTTTTTTTTTTGAGCGCGGTATCACCCAAATAAAAATAACTTTGTTTTTTTCCAGATATAAATAATAAATGTTCATGTTAAAAGGTTCAGGGCTCATGCCTATAATCCTAACACATTAGAAGGCCTAGGTGGGAGGATGACCTGAGCCCAGGAGCTTGAGACCAGACTGGGCAACATGGTGAGACCCCCATCTCTAAAAAAAAAAAAAAAAAAAAAAAATAGCTGGGCATGGTGGCACATGCCTATAGTCCCAGCTACTCAGGAGGCTGAGGTGGGAGGATCACTTGAGCCCAGGAGGTCAGGACTGCAGTAAGCTGTGATTGTGCCACCTAACTCCAGCCTTGGCAATAGAACAAGACCCTGTCTCAAAAAAAGATAAAAATATTGGGAGGCCTAGGTGGGTGGATCACCTGAGGTCAGGAGTTCGAGACCAGCCTGGCTAACATGGCAAAACCCCGTCTCTACTAAAAATACAAAAATGAGCCGGGTGTAGTGGCAGGCACCTGTAATCCCAGCTACTTGGGAGGCTGAGGCAGGAGAATCGCTTGAACCCAGGAGGTGGAGGTTGTGTGAGCTGAGATCGCGCCACTGCACTGTAGCCTGGGTGATAGAGCAAGACTTTATCTCAAAAATAAAATAAAAAAGTAAAAAAATGAAGATTCAAGTAATATAGAAAAGAATAAACAGGAAAGTAAAAGTCACCTGAAATTTACCACCTAGAGATAATTACAGATACAGCTTGGGAGGCCATCTTTTCATAAGGTCTGCTGTGGTTCATTCTGATATAAAAATGTACACTGTATCACTTCATTGTACATGAAATGTTTCACAGACGGCTCTTTTAATTATTTTCCCCTCCCTTGTTTTCATTTTTATTTTTGTGTATCCCTCCCTGCTAAAAGCAACCTATGTTGACAGTTTGGAATATGTCCTTCCACATCTTTCTCAAATACATTTCATACACATTTTTTTTGTTTTAACAGAGAATAATATTCAGCTCTCTGGCCTGTGATTCAAGGAGCTGGCCCATTTAGGGTGACATCCCAGACCTACTAAGTCAAAATCTTTGGGGCTGGGTGCTGTGGCTCAGCCTGTAATCCCAGCACTTTGGGAGGCTAAGATGGGAGGATTGCTTGAGCCCAGGAGTTCAAGACCCCATCTCTAAAATTAAAAAAAAAAGGAAAAAGAAAGAAAGAAAGAAAAAAATCTTTGAGTGTAGACTCAGGAATCTGTATTTCCAATCCCTGGTCCAGGGCATTCTGATGCTGGTAGCTCTGCTCCAGTGAGTAGGAAAGGCCAGCCAGTGAAGGCTCACACTGCTGCGGGTGGCAGAAGAGGACAGCAGGAGATTCTGACAAGGAAGATCTTGAAGACAGCAGCAGCTTGACAAATGGAGGTTTCCAGGTAGAGAGAGCAGCTTGTACAAAGGCACAGAGGTGAGACAGTTCGGGGTATGTTCTGGAGATGGCAAATAGAGTGGGTGAGGCCTGGGTATGGAGGGGCTGTGCAAGATGAGGCTGGAAAGATTCAAATCAAGGAGGGCTTTGAGTGCTAGGCTAAGGCATCAAAATTTACTCTTGCCTCCGGCATTTGCAAAATAGTGGTACACGAGGTAATTGTAGATGATATGGTACACGTAGGGAGAACATTCTCTTTTTAGTGCCTTCTCAAGTGCTCACATCGAGGAGAAAGTTTTGGTTAGTTGCTAGTCTATCTTTAACACCCCTCTGAACACTGCCTAATTTCCTTTTAACATAGAAAAACCCTCCTTAGGCTTAGGGCCTTAGTGTGAAACAAGAATAAGTGTGGACGCTTCATTTCCATGTTTTAATGATTGCTTGCTATTTATGGCAAAGGATACTGGTTTTCTTTTTCTTTTTTTGAGACAGAGTCTTACTCTGTCACCCAGGCTGAAGTGCGGTGGCACGATCTCGGCTCACTGCAACCTCCACCTCCTGGATTCAGGCAATTTTCATTCCTCAGCCACCCGAGTAGTTGGGATTACAGTCACTTGCCACCATGCCTGGCTAATTTTTGTATTTTTAATAGAGATGGGGGTCTTACCATGTTGGCCAGGCTGGTCTTGAACCCTTGGCCTCAAGTGATCCTCCTGCCTGGCCTCCCAAATTGCTGGGATTATAGGCGTGAGCCACTGTGCCTGGCCGGGATACTGTTCTTTTGTGTATTAAAATTATATAAAGCTTTTCTTTTTCTTTTTTTATTGAGATGGAGTTTTACTCTTGTTCCCCAGGCTGGAGTACAATGGTGTGATCTCGACTCACGGCAACCTCTGCCTCCTGGGTTCAAGTGATTCTCCTGCCACAGCCTCCTAAGTAGCCGGGATTACAGCCATGTACCACCACGCCCAGCTAATTTTGTATTTTTAGTAGAGACACGGTTTCTCCATGTTGGTCTCAAACTCCCGACCTCAGGTGATCTGCCCACCTCGGCCTCCCAAAATGCTGGGATTACAGGCATGAGCCACCGTGCCCGGCCAAAACTTTTCTTTTTAAAATAAGTTTAATTTTTAAAAAGCGAGTTGACAGGAGCAAAACTGCTAAGTAAATAATGCTACGGGCAGTGGTGCTCAAATATGGGAAAACAATATGAAGGTGATACCAGATTCTTGCCTTTGGGAAATGCAGACCCAGGTCCTTTTGTCTTTAGAGCTCGTTGGCAGTGGGGAGGTGTTTCAGGCAGAAGGAATAGCATCAATGGGGTGTTGGCTAGTGTTTAACAACCAGCTCTCTGAGAAAGCAAAATAAAACAAACATACACCACATCTGATGATCTGTTTCCATGATGCGAATACCCCCAGCTGGGCCGAATTGACATCACTGAACACAGCGGAAAGAGATGACTGCAGTTGTCTCTCCTGGGAGCTTCAACACAGTACAGGCTGACAACAGCGGGCAGGGAGTAAGGGCAGGTGGTGAGAAGGCCCTCTGTGCCAGAGAAAGGAATGGGGAGGTCAGGCTGGCTTAGAGAGTGGGGTTGAGTTGTCCATGCCCTTGAATGCCAGGATGAGGGCTAAAGGGTCAAATGGAATGGGTGACTTCATATGCAGAAGTTTTTACAAGAGGAGAGAACTCAGTTTGGCCAAGAGGAGTGGGGGCCTCATATTGGTAATGACATAACAGCGATTGTTCAGTCATGCGGAGTGCTTTCAGGGTGCTGGACGCTGTTCATTTTTTATTTTTATTTTTTGAGGCAGGGTCTCACTCTGTCACCCAGGCTGGAGTGCAGTGGTGCAATCTTGGCTCACTGCAACCTCTGTCTCCTGGGTTCAAGCGATTCTTCTGCCTCAGCCTCTCCAGTAGCTTGGATTACAGTCGTGTGCCACCACGCCCGGCTAATTTTTGTATTTTTAGTAGAGATGAGGTTTCGCCATGTTGACCAGGCTGGTCTTGAACTCCTGACCTCAAATGATTCACCTGCTTCGGCCTCCCAAAGTGTTGGAATTGCAGGTGTGATCCACCACACTTGGCCGCTTGCAGGGTGTTGGACACTATGGATGTTACCTCATTCATTTTCCTAACAACCCAAAGAAGAGGAAACTAAGGCAGAGAAGCAAGTTGCCCAAGGTCATATGGCTGGTAAATGGCAGAACTAGGCTCAAACCCAGGTACTCTGGCTCTAGAGTCTGTTCCTAACCACTGTGCTCCAGCCCCACGGAACCTTAGTCTCTTCATCTGCAAAATGAGCACTGAGGTGACAAGGCCAATGGGCAGAGGGTTGGAGTTGCCCAGAACAACAACAACAACAACAACAACAAAAGTAATAGTAACACATATTTAGTCAAGGCTTAGATTCTGGCATCACGGGGATCTGGGTTCAAATCCTACTCTGCCTTAGCTGATTAGGTTCCCTATCCTCTTAAAGCCTTGGCTTCCTTATCTGTAAAATGGGGATATCATGAAGCTGTTAGATGTTAAATGAGAAAATGGATGAGAAAATTGCATGGACTGTCCATAAAGTTGAAAAGATAGTAGGGGTGGGAAGGAGAACAGTCCGAGTTTGAATGCACGTGGGCCTGGGGCATTGTCTGGACTGAAGGACAAGGGTCAGTTGAATTGCCAAAGAGCTCTGAGATTGGCTGAAGGGACACTCGTCTTGTGCTGGCTGCTAAGACCAAGGGGAAGCCTGTGCCTTGCCAGAATTTTAGCCTTGCAAACAGCTGCTCACCCAGTAGGAGAGAATTGTGATAAAACTCACAGCCACCATTTATTGAATATCTACTCTGCCCCGGGACACAGTGGACTATTTTAGAGAATTTGCTAAGGAAACACAGCGACATCTGTCGGACACCTTGCAAACTACCAGCTCAGGATAGTTATGTTTGAATGTTAGATGGAGGAACCTTCCTTTCCACAATAACATGATTTTGTGAAGCTGAGTGTATGGCAGTTGTCACGATTAAAAGCAAGAGCCATGCAAAAGTTACTGTGTAACAGGAAATGAGAGTGATAGCGACCAATCTAATTTCAAGGTTTGAGTAGCTGTGGACAGCCCAACAAACAGCACACGCCTACCGTTAGTACATCCTTACAGGAAGTTAAGAATGAGTGAAAACAACAACAACAAAAATATATATATATATATATTTTTTAAATTTATGTGCATTATTTTTTTCAAGCAGCTACTAAGTTGTTAGGACATACTTAGTAGTTATCTTGGCCTACATACTGCACTTACTAAACATAACTGTTCATTTTTTAATTTTTAATTTTCAAATTTTTTTGAGATGGAGTCTTACTCTATCACCCAGGCTGGAGTGCAGCGGCGTGATCTCTGCTCACTGCAATCTCCGCCTCCCGGGTTCAAGCTAGCCTCCTGCCTCAGCCTCCCGAATAGCTGGGATGCTACCCCACCCAGCTAATTTTTGTATTTTCAGTAGAGATGGGGTTTCACCATGTTGGCCAGGCTGATCTGGAACTCCTGACCTCAGGTGATCCACCTGCCTCGGCCTCCCAAAGTGCTGGGATTACAGGTGTGAGCCACCGCATTCGGCCGTTTCTTTTCTTTTCTTTTTCTTTTCTTTTTTTTTTTTTTGAGACAGTTTCTCTCTGTCACCCAGGCTGCAGTGTAGTGTCACGATCTCAGCTCACTGCAACCTCCACCTCCCGGGTTCAAGCGATTCTCCTGCCTCAGCCTTTCCAAGTAGCTGGGATTATAGATCCCCACTGACAAGCCTGGCTAATTTTTGTATTTTTAGTAGAGACGGGTATTCACCACATTGGCCAGGCTGGTCTCGAACTCCTGACCTCAAGTGATCCGCCCACGTCGGTCTCCCGAAGTGCTGGGATTACAAGTGTGAGCCACCGCGCCTGGCCACTGTTTGTTTTTTTCTCAGTGATTCTCTAGTCCATTGCCTTAACCACTCACCATGACTACAGCTCTTATTTGCAGTGACTCTCAAGAATGCAAATGCCATTCCTGACCTTGAGTTAATTCAGCTTTGTCCCCTGAGTGTGGGGGAAGGGCAGGCGGGGGGCGGGGGCTGGAACTTTCTGCTTGTGTACCTATCTCTTTAGACTCTCTGGAGGCTCCTCCCCAACCTCTGTCATTCCCTGTCCAACCAAACCCACCTGCCGTCCCAGACTCAAATGCTCAGCCACCTAACTGCCTGAGGACCCAGCAGTTAATGAGTTTACATGCTGGGGGCAGGAGTCAGGCCCCATCCTCCTTGGTTCCTCTGGCTCCCTGGAAAGGGAAAGTCACCAAGAGGTGGCTGCAGGCATCAAGGAGAGTGAGCAGGAGAACCTCAAAGCCACAAAGGGACAGCGCATAGCATGTTCCCTGTTTAGTCTGGACTTGAGAATGCTGTCCCCAGCAGGAAGCTGCCCAATCTCAAAGCAACTTGCACGGGGGGTTACAAAAAAATGCACTTGGCCGGGTGCGGTGGCTCACGCCTGTAATCCCAGCACTTTGGGAGGCCGAGGTGGGCGGATCACTTGAGGCCAGGAGTTTGAGACCAGCCTGGCCAACATGGTGAAACCCCGTTTCTACCAAAAATACAAAAATTAGCTGTGCGTGGTGGCGTGTGCCTGTAATCCCAGCTACTCAGGAGGCTGAGGTAGGAGGATTGCTTGAACCCAGGAGGCAGAGGTTATAGTGAGCTGAGATCGCATGACTGTACTCCAGCCTGGGCGACAGAGTGAGGCCCTGACTCAAAAATAAAAATAAAACATAAATGCACTGGAGGAAAGAGGGTACCACTCTCCTTAAGGCGGGGCTGCCAACTTGTCCTGCACAGCCAGCCGCCTGGCTCAGGGGAACTTAAAGCCCAGCTCTGAGGGACTCTGAGTCGTCATTTAACCTCTCCGAGCCTCTCTTTCTTCCCCTGCAGAAGGAGGATTATAACAGTTCCTAATTCATGAGTTGCTCATAGAGTGAAATACATTACTGGCCAGGTGAGACGGCTCATGCCTGTAATCCCAACACTTTGGGAGGCTGAGGTGAAAGGATTACTTGAGCCCAGGAGTTCGAGACCAGCCTGGGCAACAAAGCAAGACCCCCATCTCTACGAAAAGTAAATAAATACGCAGGGTGCGTGGCTCACCCCTGTAATCCTAGCACTTTGGAAGGACGAGGTGGGCAGATGGCTTGGGCTCACGAGTTTGAGACCAGCCTGGGCAATGTGTCAAGACTTTGTCTCTACAAAAAAAAAAAAAAAAATTTGCCAGACACGGTGGCAAGTGCTTGTAGTCCCAGCTACTGGAGAGGCTGAGGTGGGAGGATCACGGGAGCCCCAGAAGTGTAGGTTGCAGTTTGCCAAGATTGTGCCACTGCACTCCAGCCTGGGCGATGGAAGGAGACCCTATCTCAAAAAACAAACAAAAAAGATAAATATATAAACGAAGCTGGGCATGATGGTGCGTACCTGTAGTCCCAGCTACCTGGGATGCTGAGGTGGGAGGATTGCTTGAGGCCAGGAGTTCTAGGCTGAAGTGAGCTATGATCGTGCCACTGCACTCCAGCCTGGGTGACAGAGTGAGACTCTGGCTCTTAAAAAAAAAAAAAAAGATGAAACAGGTGAAGTTATTTTCTTTAATTTTTAAAATAAAAAGTTATTTTTATAAATAAAATTTTAATTAATTTAAACCAAATTATTTTAAACTATAACACTAATATATAATATACAAAAATATAATTTTAATTAAATCTAAAATTATTCTAAACGTTAACTTTTAAATTGTCTTTTTTTTTTTTTTTTTTGAGATGGTGTCTTGCTGTGTCGCCCAGGCTGGAGTACACTGGCATGATCTTGGTTCACTGCCTCCTCTGCCTCCCGGGTTCAAGCAATTCTCCTGCCTCAGCCTCCTGAGGCTAATTTTTGTATTTTTATTAGAGATGGGATTTCACCATATTGGTCAGGCTGGTCTCGACCTCCTGATCTCAGGTGGTCCACCCACCTCAGCCTCCCAAAAGTGCTGAAATTACAGGCGTGAGTCACTGCGCCTGGACTAAGTTTTCTTAATTTAAAAATTTAACTCAATATACATTTTAAAAAATTATTTCAAGAAGTGACATTAGTCATCTTTCAAGTGCTTGGTAGCTACATGTGACTGGTGGGTGAGGGCGGGACTATTTTTTGGTTTCTGTGTTTTGTTTTTTTTTTGAGACAGAGTTTCACTCTCGTTGCCCAAGCTGGAGTGCAATGGTGTGACCTCAGTTCACTGCAACCTCCGCCTCCTGGGTTCAAGCAATTCTCCTGCCTCAGCCTCCTGTGTGCATCACCACACCCAGCTAACATTTTTTATTTTTAGTAGAAACGGGGTTTCATCATGTTGGCCAGGCTGGTCTCGAACTCCTGACCTCAGGTGATCCGCCTGCTTCGGCCTCTCATAGTGCTGGGATTACAGGCGTGAGCCACTGTGCCTGACCACAGGGCCTGTCTTTATTTAGATGTTTGCTATTTTGTTCACCACAAATTATTTTACATTAGTTAAAAAATATGTTTTGAGGCTGGGCATGGTGGCTCACACCTGTAATTCCAGCACTTTGTGGGGCTGAGGTGGGAGGATCTCTTGAGTCCAGGAGTTTGAGACCAGCCTGGGAAACATGGTGAAGATCTGACTCTACCAAAAAACAAACAAACAAACAAACAAACAAAAAACTAGCTGGGTGTGGTGGTGTGCACCTGTAGTCCCGGCTACTCGGGAGGCTGAGGTAGGAGGATGATTTGAACCCAGGAGGCGGAGGTTGCAGCAAGCCAAGATCATGCCATTACACTCTAGCTTGGGCAACAGAGCCAAACCCTGTCTCAAAAAATAAAAATAAATAAAAATGAAAAAAATAAAAAACAAAAATATCAGAATTACACACATGAAATGGGTGAATTGTATGGTAAGTATATCTCAATAAAGCTAAAACATTTTTTTTACTGATTTATATACCATCAAACTTGCCCTTTTAAAATGTGCAATTCAGTGGGTTTTAGTACAGTCCCAGAGTTGTCCGATATCACCACAATCAACTGTAGAACATTTTTATCATCCTAAAGAAACCTGGCACCATGGAGCAGCCACTCCCCATTCACTTCTCCCACCCAGGCCCTGACAGCCACGAACCCACTTTCTGTCTCTATGGATTTGCCTGTTCTGGACATTTCATATAAATGGACTCACACTATGTGGTCTTCAGTGACTGCTTTTTCACTTAGCATCATGTTTTCAAGGCTCATGCATGTTGTGGCATGTACTGGAACTCCATTCCTTTATATGACCAAATAATATACCATTGCATTGGCTGGATGCGGTGGCTCATGCCTGTAATCCCGTACTTTGCGGGCCCAAGGCGGGCGCATCACCTAAGGTCAGGAGTTCGAGACTAGTCTGGCCAACATGGTAAAACCCCATCTCTACCAAAAATACAAATATTAGCTGGGCGTGGTGATGCGCATCTGTACTTCCAGATACTCGGGAGGCTGAGGCAGGAGAATTGCTTGAACCCAGGAGGCGGAGGTTGCAGTGAGCCAAGATTGCACAACTGCATTCCAGCCTGGGCAACAGAGCGAGACTCCATCTAAAAAAATATATGTGTGTGTGTGTGTGTGTGTGTGTGTGTGTGTGTGTGTGTATACATGTCTATATCATTGCATGGTCGAGCCACATTTATTTATTCATTCATCAGGTGATGAATATTTCTGTTTTTTCCACTTTTTGGCTCTTGTGAATAATGCTGCTATGAGCATTCATGCACAAGTTTTTGTACAGACATCTGTTTTTAATTCTTTGGGGTTTTGTATTAATTTTAATTTTTAAGATATATTGCATAAAAATGTTATTTACCTTGGTGACTGGGTTTTTTGGGGCTCCCTTAAAATTTGCACCAGGCATGGTGGCTCACACTTGTAATCCTAACACTTTGGGAGGCTGAGGTCGGTGGATGGCTTGAGTCCAGGAGTTTGAGACCAACCTGGGCAGCATGGCAAAACCCCCTTTCCACAAAATATATGCACACAAGGCCGGGCACAGTGGTTCACACCTGTAATCCCAGCACTTTGGGAGGCCGAGGTGGGTGAATCACTTGAGATCAAGAGTTTGAGACCAGCCTGGCCAACATGGTGAAACCCCAACTCAACTAAGAACACAAAAAAATTAGCCGGACGTAGTGGTGTGTGCCTGTAATGCCAGCTACTCCAGAGGCTGAGGCAGGGGAATTGCTTGAACATGGGAGGCAGAGGTTGCAGTGAGCCAAGATCGCTCCACTGCACTCCAAGCCTGGGTGACAGAGTGAGACTCCGTCTCAAGAACACACACATACACAACCCCAAACACACACACAACACACACACACACAATAAACTGGGCGTGGTGGTGTGTGCCTGTAGTGCCAGCTACTTGGGTACTTGGGTGGCTGAGGCAGGAGGATCACCTGAACCCAAGAAGTCAAGGCTGCAGTAAGCCATGATTGCGCCACAGCACTCCAGCCTGGGTGACAAAGTGAGAACCTAGCTCAAAAAAAAAAAAAAAAAAAATTTGCACCTGGGGCAAGTGCCATACTCATCTCAACTCAGTCTCACCTTGAAAGTCTTGTGCCTTGCTGGCTGTGTGACTCTGGACAAGTTGCTTAACCACTCAGAGCCTCGATTTCCTCCTCTATAAAATGGGGATAATCTCCGTAACTACTCACAGCTGGCAGCAGAATGCGATGCAGTGAATTCGCCCTTACAGAGCCAGCACTGTTCTTGGCACATGGTAATCTTCACATATTTTTTCCTATAGGAGGGCTGGTGCCGGGCCGGGAGTGGGGTGGAAGGGTCCCAAAATGGCCGTGAGCGTCCTCTGCCCTTGAGAAGAGCTGGCCCAGCTGTCCAGAGCTCCCTGTGGTGGCTGCTCTGGTAAGCAGCAAGCATTTTTGGCTCTCCTGTCTCAGCATGATGCCCCTACAAGGTTCTTTCGGGGGTGGGACCCAATGCTGCTCGCCCGATGGCCTGCCTGGCTCCCAGGACCTTCCATCCCAGCTTCTCAGGGCCCCTCACCTGCGCCTCCCCCACCCTCCCCTCTGCCCACTCCCATCGCAGGCCATAGCTCCCTGTCCCTCTCCGCTGCCATGAGGCCTGCACTTTGCAGGGCTGAAGTCCAAAGTTCAGTCCCTTCGCTAAGCACACGGATAAATATGAACCTTGGAGAATTTCCCCAGCTCCAATGTAAACAGAGCAGGCAGGGGCCCTGATTCACGGGCCGCTGGGGCCAGGGTTGGGGGTTGGGGGTGCCCACGGGGCTTGGCTAGTGGGGTTTTGGGGGGGCAGTGGGTGCAAGGAGTTTGGTTTGTGTCTGCCGGCTGGCAGGCAAACGCAACCCACGCAGTGGGGGAGGCGGCTAGCGTGGTGGACCCAGGCCGCGTGGCCCTGTGGCAGCCGAGCCATGGTTTCTAAACTGAGCCAGCTGCAGACGGAGCTCCTGGCGGCCCTGCTCGAGTCAGGGCTGAGCAAAGAGGCACTGATCCAGGCACTGGGTGAGCCGGAGCCCTACCTCCTGGCTGGAGATGGCCCCCTGGACAAGGGGGAGTCCTGCGGCGGCGGTCGAGGGGAGCTGGCTGAGCTGCCCAATGGGCTGGGGGAGACTCGGGGCTCCGAGGATGATACGGACGACGATGGGGAAGACTTCACGCCACCCATCCTCAAAGAGCTGGAGAACCTCAGCCCTGAGGAGGCAGCCCACCAGAAAGCCGTGGTGGAGACCCTTCTGCAGTAAGGAGCCCTTCCCCGTCCCAGGTCCCAGGAAGAGCCTAGAGGGGCCCCCCTCAGCTCCTAACGAGCCCCCCTTCTGAGTCGAGTCCCCATGAGCTTCAGCCTTTAGCCTAGCTGCTGGGAAGGAGGACAGGGTCCATGAGAGCCCAGGGGTCCTTGCTTGGAGGGTTGAGCCTCCAGCCCCTGAACTTCTCCTCTGCGGAGTCCCAAATCCCCACGAGCTGAGGCCTTCAGCCCAGTCCCTGGGCAGGAGACATTTCCCGGGGGGTCCAAGATGGGAGAAAAAGCAGGTGAGTTCACAACTCAAATGCCTGGAGAACTGGGGGGTGGTGGAAATGTTTAGCCCCTAGGATCATGTATACTCTCCAGACCCTAACTCCTGCACTGAGTCCTCAGCGGGTAGGCTCCGGGGGCCAGGAAGCACTGCCAGGGAGGAGGGCCCGAAGCTGGGGTTTTGGGGGCTTCCCTGGCCTCCTAGGGACTCATGCATTTAGCCAGGGAAGCCCAGGTCTTTCTTACCTGAGGCAGACAGAGCCTCGAGGTGGGAGCTGCTCCCCTTTCCTGTGTGGCCACAGGCACCCCACCTCACCAGCAGGCGCCATTAGAGGCTCCCCGTTCTACATTCCCATCCACTGGCAGACTCCCCGTCTCCTGGAGAACTGGGTGGGTCCTGAGCTCGATGCCTCCCCTCTCCTCAGCAGAGCTGACCTAGTTACTAATTACCCACATGCTTTATTATTTCTCTTTTGTTTTATAAATTTATAAATGGCGAAAGGCTCTGATAAGGTCTGTGATCATTAACTTGTGGAAATGGTGGCCTGGAAAGATCTGGGCCAACCCACCTCCCACCTAGTGGGGGTGGGGGATGGGGTGTGGGGGAGAAGGAAGGGTGGCCTGGGGGCTGCAGGGGCCACCCCTCCCCAGGGGCTCCCTGACCTTCACCCTATAGCGCCTGCTTGGGGAGGTTCACTACTTCCTGGGCGCTGTGCTGAGGTTTCACAGGAATAATTTCCCTTCACGGTGAGAGAAATCCTGGGCAGAAGCTATTAGTGACTCTGTTTCACAAATGGGGAAACCGGGGCTTAGAGCGGGGAAGGAGCTGGACTAAGTTCACCCAACGGAGGCCCCAAACCTACTCTGTTTGCTGCTCTCAATTGCTATGATGAGGGGTCAGAGGCCTGCAGGGGGTGGCCAGGGAGTCAGAGAGACAGCGAGTCCCAAAGATGCTCTGAAGGGGCCCATCTCTTTTCTGTCCAAGGTCCTGATCCCAGCTGGGGTGGGGGAGGGCTGGTGGATTCCTGCTTTCCCAGAGGCCTCAGGGAGCCTCCCGAGGGCCTGGACAGGGGGCAGGGGAGCAGTCAGGGCCCCCTGACTTGGCAGGAAGAGGAGGGCAAAGGACTCTAGAGCTGCAGGGGAGGGGCAAAGAGTCAGGCATCCCAGACCCAGGGCGAAGGCAACTCGACGGGGTGGGGCTGGGCCGGACCTGCCCAGGGCCCCAGATGGGATTGGGGGCTTTGGGGTGAGGGTGGGGGCAAGGGATGCTTTCTTACCTGACTGAGTGAGCTCTCTTGGTCAGCAGCCCCCTTTGGTGGGATGGTGGGGTTGGGGGAGCCTTGATCCACAGCATTTGAAGGGGAAGCAGAGGTCAAAGTGCTTCCTAGGGACCAGCAGAGACCTGGAAGCCGAGGCAGACAGTGTAGAAAGAGGCCATCGGGGTAGATGGAGAGAGAAGCTGGGAGAAGCGGAACGGAGGAGCCGGGGGGCGGGGGCTCAGACCCAGCTGGGAGAAGGGGCACGGGAGAGAATGAGGTGCCCCAAGCTTGCAAGGAGGCTGGAGTGCTTCCCGCCTGCCCCGATTGGGTTTTCTTTAATGCTAACAGCATGCTATTTACTTTCCATTTAAATGTGAGATGTTGCTATAAATTATCAACCAGCTCCTTGTTCCTGTACAGTTTATAACTAACTACCTGGGTTACTTATTGTTCAGGTAACAAAAGGGATCGGAAAACGCCCTGAGTGAAAAAAGTGGGGCCTCCAGCGTCAGGGTCGGGGAAGGAGCCAGGGAGAGAGGGGCGGGGGACCCCTGTTGAAGGCCTGAGCCATCGGGGAGGTTGAGGCTGGGAAGATGGTACAGAGGCGGAACGTCTAGTAGAAGCTGTTTCCTGGGAGAAGTCAGTGTCTGGGAAGAAGCTGGGTGTGTCCTGGGTCCCAGGTCTCCCTGGGGTGGCCCATGTTTCTGGCCACTGCAGGAACCTGAGCTCTTTCTTCAGATCTGCCCCTTAGTTCCCTGAGTGAACTTGGGCAAGTCTGTTCCTCTCCTTCTGCCTTAGTTTCCCTTCCTGGCCAAGGAATAAAATCCAAACTCCCTGCCTTGGTTTCGTTCCCCTCCCTCCACCCCACCAAATTCCTGGATCTCCTCCCAGGTCTTTCTCTTCCTTCCTGCCTTTGCTGTAGCCATTTTGGCTTTGCTGTTCCTCAGCACCCCAAGCCAATTCCCACCCCAGGGCCTTTGCACGTGCTCTTCCTGCTGCTTGGAACCCCTTTCCAGATCTTCCCATGGCCGGTTCCTTCTCCTTCATCTCCCTGATTGCTCCATTCAAAAGGGGGCCCCACCCCCCATCACTCTCTTCCACTGCTGTCATTTACTTTCTCTGGTTCCCTGTCATGACTTGTGATCATCTGATTTATCTGTTTGTTTTCTATCTCCTGCCATGAAAATAGAAGCTCTTCAAGGACGAGGCCTGTGTTGCCTTATTCACCACTTGTACCCACATCCTGCCCAGTGGCTGATGCACAGCAGGAATGAGTGAGTGACTGGGATTCTCTGAGGCCCTGAAGATATCTACTGCCCTGTTGGCCAGGGCCCAGCAGCCTGAGATGTGGCCAAGGGAGAAACTGGGACCCAGGGTTCCTTCCTGGGTGTCCTCCCAGGTCCTTTCTGTCCCTGATCAGCTCAAACCCCAACCTGTTTCTTTTTTGTTGTTTTTGTTTTTGAGACAGAGTCTTGCTCTGTTGCCCCAGCTGGAGTGCAGTGGCACACTGCACTCCGCCTCCTGGGTTCAAGTGATTCTCCTGCCTCAGCCTCCCGAGTAGCTGGGATTACAGGTGCTCACCACCATGCCTGGCTGATGTTTTGTATTTTAGTAGAGATGGGGTTTCACTATGTTGGCCAGGCTGGTCTCGAACTCCTGACCTCAGGTGATCCACCTGCCTTGGCCTCCCAAAGTGCTGGGATTACAGTCATGAGCCACTGCCCCTGGCCTTCAAACCCCAACCTTGAAGTGCTCTGATCCTGCCCATCAGGCAGGATCAGGGCACCGAGACCCAGGAAGACAGTTGCCAAGGGAGGACAGAGGATCTGACACCCCGACAAAAGCCAGACTGCCTGCATCCTAATCCCAGCTCTGCCCCTTTCTAGCCTGAGCAGGTGATTTCATTTTTCTGAGCCTCAGTTTTGTCTACAGGGTAGAGATGACAATAACCCTTGTCCACAGGGTAAAATGGCATGGCACTTGTAGAGTACACATGTAGTAAGTGCAATACACAGCAGTCATTATTAGTGATCCCATTTTACAGATAAGCAAATTAAGGCTGAGAGAGGCAGTGCCTCACCGAACAAAACTCTTCCGAAGGACTGAAGGCAGGCCAGGATTTGGACCTGGGTCCTCCTACCTTAAGCTCCATACAGCAACCTCGAGGTTGCACTTTCCTGTCATTCCTGCTGTTCAACTTGACCATCAGCTCACTTCCATACAGTGCTTTGGAGTTCATAAAGGGCTTACAAAATGCACTGAGCTCATTTTTCCCTTCCCACCATCTCTGAAGTCTGAAATATCATTCGCCCTATTTCACAGATGAGGAAACTGAGGCACACGGAGGTTAAGCAAAGAATCAAGGCCATATCTAAAGCCCCCACACTGAGAAGTCAGCTCCCCCTCCAGATGTGGGGATGAACACCACAACCTTGCATGCCCTGAAACTCCAGGGGCAAGAGGCTCAAAGCCTTGGACATTTGATTGACCCCAGAATGGGTAGGAGAGAGAGGAGGAAGATGTGGGCGGGTCTTCACCTCTCCTGGGCTCTGCTGTGTGGGGTCAAGGGTCTCCAGGGCTGCATTAAGATGATGATGATGACAATATTATTCCACAAATTCAGCACTTACTGTGTGCCAGGCACTGCCCTAAGTTCATCCTCCCTATTTGAAGCTCATTTAATTTTCCCAGGAGCGGTGTGAGGTAGGGGTGGATTTTCCCCACGTTACAGGGCAGATGTGGGTCATACAGGAGCACGTGCGGCTAGGTTGCAGTGGTGGGATTTTAACCCATGTTGCTTTGACTCTCAAACCCATTAGAGTCAAAGCAGGAGATGCCTGGAGACTTGGCCTCTTGGTTCTTTTCTTTTTCTTTTCGTTCTTTTTTTTTGGCGGGGGGGATAGAGTCTCACTCTGCTGCTGGGGCTGGAGTGCAGTGGCACAATCTCGGCTCATTGTAACCTCTGCCTCCTCGGTTCAAGTGATCCTCCTGCCTCAGTCCCCTGAGTAGCTGGGACCACAGGCACACGACACCACACCCAGCTAATTTTTGTATTTTTAGTAGAGACAGGGTTTCACTATGTTGGCCAGGGTGGTCTCTAACTCCTGACCTTATGTGATCCACCCATCTCGGCCTCCCAAAGTGCTGGGATTACAGGCATGAACCACCGAGTGCAGCCTTGGCCTCTCAGTTCTGAGCTAGGACAGTTGGAGAAGCTGCCCTCAAAAAGAGTCAGGCCCTTGGAGACTCTGTGTGTGTGTGTGTGTGTGTGTGTGTGTGTGTAAGAGATACACAGAGAGATAGAAGACAGTGATAGCAAGAGAGTGGGGGGTGGGGGGAGAGAGAGACATTGATTCAGTAGGTTCTAGAAAAAAGTGGCACAGGAGGCTTCTCCCAGAAAAGGGAAAGCCAGGCCCTCTCGGCTCTCTGTCTCCTAACTGGCATTGAAAATTCACTTTTTTGTTATGGATTTGTTGCCCAAATCTACTAGGAATTGTTTAAAAGCGGAACATTCGTATCAGCTCACTTTAACAGTTTGCTTTCCATTTTCACATTCAAAAGCCTGTCTTCTGTTTCTAAGGGTTGCACATGTATTCGTGCAGGCTGGCCGGCCTTTGTTTTATTTTCAAGTTCAACTTAAATTTGACCTGGTATGGGAGAATGAGAGAGAGAGAGAGAGAGAGAGATAGAGAGAGAGAGAGAGAGAAACAGACAGACATGGAATCAGATGGACAGGGGCACATAGCAAATCTTTGGTTTGAGCCCAGGAGAGGCTCTGGTGAGAGGAAGACTGACCCTATTCTCTTTGGGAGAGAGAGAAGGGAAGGATGGAGGAAGGGAGGACACAGGAGGACACGGCACAGGAGGGTGATGGCTGCAGATGGGGGAGGGGAGGCATCGGGCAGCCTGGCTCTAGGATCAGATAAACATGTTTGCCACGGAGCAGCAGGCTGGACTTTGTACTGCCCTTCCCTCTGAGCTCTGACTGGCAACCAGAGAAGCAGGGAGGTGAAGGAGAGAGGATCCTAGGAGCCCAGGAAAGAAGGGAGAGAGAGAAGCTGGGGAGAGGCCCGCGGGGGGGTTCCTGGCAACATGAAATTTTTTTGGAGTCCCAACTAGATCACCTTGCACAAGTGACTGCGCCTTTCTGAGCCTCAGTTTTCTCCTCTGTGAAATGGGCATAGCGTCTACTTCGTAGGGTTATAAGATGTAAGTGGCCGCCCTCAGCACAGTGTCTGGCTCACAGTAAATCCTCAAGAAACATGAGTTTTCAGATTTTTTTTTTTTTTTTTTTGAGACAGGGTTTCACTCTGTCACCAAGGCTGGAGTGCCGTGGCGCAATCACAGCTCATTGCAGCCCCGACCTCCCAGGCTCAAGAGATCCTCGTCTCAGCCTTCTGAGTAGCTGGGACTACAGGCTTGTGCCACCACACCTGGCTAATTTTTCTATTTTTTTGTAGAAACAGAGTCCCACTCTGTTGTCCAGGCTGGTCTCAAACTACTGAGCTCAAGGAATCCTCATACCTTAGCCTCCCAAGAAGCTGGGACTACAGGTGTGCACCACCATGCCTGGCTAATTTATTTATTTTTTTTATAGAGACAGAGTCTCACTATGTTGTCCAGGCTGGTCTTGAACTACAGGGCTCAAGTGATCCTCCCACCTCAGCCTTTCAAATAGCTGGGATTACCAGCATGAGCCACCATTGCTGGTTTACAATTCAGTTTTAAATATTATATATGCCAAGGTGGGAGGATCGCTTGAGCCCAGGAGTTTGAGACCAGCCTGGCCAACATAGCGAGTCCCTGATCTACCAAAAAAAAAAAAAAAAAAAAAAAAAGAAAGAAAGAAAAGAAAGAAAGAAAAAAAAGTACAAAAATTAGCTGGCACGTTGGGACTTGCCTGTGGTCCCAAGCACTTGGGAGTCTGAGGTGGGAGGACCAACTGAGCCCAGGAGTTTGAGGCTACAGTGAGCTGTGATCATGCTACTGAGCTCCAGCCTGGGTGACAGAACAAGTAGCCTCTGAAAAGAAAATAAATACATAAAAATAAATATTGGCCAGGCATGGTGGCTCACACCTGTAATCCCAGCATTTTGGGAGGCCAACGTGGGTGGATCACCTGAGGTCAGGAGTTTAAGACCAGCCTGGCCAACGTGGTGAAACTCCGTCTCTGCTAAAAATATAAAAATTAGTTGGGTGTGGTAGCCCGTGCCTGTAATCCCAGCTACTCGGGAGGCTGAGGCAGGAGAATCGCTTGAACCCGGGAGGCGGAGGTTGCAGTGAGCTGAGCTCGCGCCACTGCACTCCAGCCTGGCCACAGAGCAATGCTTTGTCTCAAAAAATAAATAAATAAGTAAATAAAAATAAAAATAAAAATCATGTATGCATATATAGTATAGTATATGTTACGTAATTTACAAAGTACCTACGGACACCAGAGAAGACTGTCCTTCTCACTTCCATCCCCAGCACCTTGTTCTCCTCTGGAAGCAACCAGAGTCCCCAGTTCCGTGAGTGCCCTCTGGTATTTTAGATGTGCACAAATACGTAGAAATCCTCTAGAAATCCTCTTTTACCTCACTTCAAATTTTTCATAAATAGCAGTGTAGCAGACACACCAGATAAACTCCGCTCCGTCTGGGCACACAGAGCTTCCTCAGTGGGGTTTTTTCAGTGGTTGCATTGAACAGATGCACCTCCATTTAGTTAATCAGGATCCTTTTGCCGGGCTCCTTCGTTGCTTCTAATCTTTTCTATGGCAAGCAACGTGGCAAGGAATTGCCTTCTACTTGTGCCATTTGTCACCTGTGCCAATGTTAGAAGGCTCAAATTCTAGAAGCGAATTGCTCAGTGAGGCAGGGGAGAGCACAGGCTTTGGAATCACGCAGACCCAAGTTCAAATCCCAGTCTGCCTGTTTCAGTGCTGCTGTATTGAGCTGTATTTATCTGTTTTTTTTTTTTTTTTTTTTGAGATGGAGTCTCACTCTGCTGCCCAGGCTGCAATGCAGTGGCGATCTTGGCTCACTGCAACCTCTGCCTCCCGGGTTCAAGCGATTCTCCTGCCTCAGCCTCCCAAGTAGCCAGGATTATAGGCGCCTGCCACAATACCTGACTTATTTTTTATTTTTATTTATTTTTTTGTAGAGATGGATTTCCCCATGTTGGCCAGGCTGGTCTCAAACTCCTAACCTCAAGAGACCCGCCCACCTTGGCCTCCCAAAGTGCTGGGATTACAGGTGTGAGTCACTGCACCCAGCCTATCTGTGACATACTGGTAATATAAGTTCAGGAGAGGGAGAGAGAGAGGCGGGGATTGAGACAGAGCAGGAGAGGAGGAGAGAAAATGTATATGGCTCAGGCTGTCTGATCCCTTCTGTCCCCCATGGGGAGACCTACAGTGAGCAGAGACATGAGTCACAGGTGGCATCGGGTCCCTTGAGTCTCTCTGGTGGGAGAATCTCAGCCCACAGGGTGGCATTCCAGTGTTCACATGCATTTTTGGTACTATGAGGCCTCTGAATGTCAACCCTGTCACCTGGGACTCTGTGGAAAAACCAGCCGCCTGTTCTGGTGCTGTGGGGAAACTGGCCTGGCCACAGCCAAGGGTGCAGATTTTCAGGAATCTTTTTTTTTTCTTTTAGACAGAGTCTCACTCTATCACCCAGGCTGCAGTGGTGAGATTTCGGCTCACTGCAACCTCCACCTCCCAGGTTCAAGCAATTCTCCTGCCTCAGCTCCCCCAAGTAGCTGGGATTATAGGCTCCCACCACCATGCCCGGCGAATTTTTGTATTTTTAGTGGAGACAGGGTTTCACCATGTTGGCCAGGTTGGTCTCAAACTCCTGACCTCAGGTGATCCTCCCACCTCAGCTCCCAAAGTGCTGGGATTACAGGTGTGAGCCACCGCACCCAGCCTCAGGAAGCATTTTGACTTTGTAATTTTCTGCCTGAAAGGCTATCTTAGAACTGAATCCTTTTAGGTGGATGGGACTCTGCTTGCCCTGTGACCTTGGACAAGGGACAAAATGATGCAAATTCTGTAAGCCTCAGTGGCTCTGGGTGTAAAATTGGAGAATCCATATTTCTTTTTTTTTTTTTTATTTTCATAATTGAGATTTTATTGGTTGAGGATCAGTACAGACATTTCAATTTGTACACAGTTCTTAACATATGTAACGAAATTCTAAAAAGCCATGTATTGTAATTCTTTTTTAAAGTTATTCCAGTGACTTTCCAGCTTAAAATTTGGAAGCAAATTTTCCTTAAGAGGCTATCAAGTACCAGTATCTTCACATGTTGGTCAGCTGTTATGTATGGCCCACCAGTTCACAACTGAATAGCATGTACACTACATATTCAAATCTGTAATCTTTCACAGCACAGTAACAAAGTTATTAGGCAAACAGGACTACCACAACCAAAGCTGTTACAGAGTGCACACGAGAGAATCCATATTTCTTTCCTTGTTTTCAGATTCAATGCTTTCCTTTTTCCAGCAGTTCTCCTTCGTCCATCCATCCATCATCCATCCACCCACCCACCTCCAATCCATCCATCCATCCATCCATCCATCCATTATCCATCCACCCACCAATCCTTTATCTCACCCAGTCTATCTGTCCATAGGCCATGTGCCTACGCCTACCATGTGTGTCCATCCACCAGTCCATCCATCTATCCACCAGTCCATCCATCTATCCACCAGTTCATGACCATCCCACCCTGACCCATCCAGTCCAAGTGTCAGGCCCATCCACTCCATAACTGCATTCATGCCCACCCACCCATCCATTCACCTATCCACCCATCCATTCACCCAGGGCCCCAGCCCCATCCTATGGTCACCCATACCCGATGCTCATCATACTCTGTCCATGCCATTCCTACCCAGGTACCATCCATCCACCAGTGGCGAACATCCATCTAGTCCTACCAGTCAGCATCACATCTATCCCACAGCGGGAGTTCATCCACACCACCCACCTCATCCAGTCCCACCTCACCCATCCATCCATTCACCCATCCACCCATCCATGAAGACGCAGAAGCGGGCCGCCCTGTACACCTGGTACGTCCGCAAGCAGCGAGAGGTGGCGCAGCGTAAGTAACGACCCTACCCCGCGTCTTCCCTGGGAGGGCCCAGGACTCTCCCCTAACTCACAGGTGGGGGCTGGAAGCTTCACCATCCCCATTGCACAGACAGGTAGATGGAAAAGAAGTCCGTGGGATTCAACCTGCATTTATTACCTATTCTGCACCAGGCGCTCTGTGGGACAGGAGTAGGCTTGGTCCTGAGCATCCAAAGATGAATGAACTGGGTCTCTGCTTTCTTTCTCTTTTTTTTTTTTTTTTTTTTGAGACAGAGTTTTGCTCTTATTGTCCAGGCTGGAGTTCCATGGTGTGACCTCAGCTCACTGTGACCTCCTCCTCCCAGGTTCAAGCAATTCTCCCACCTCAGCCTCCAGAGTAGCTGGGATCACAGGTGCCCACCACCATGCCTGGCTAATTTTTTGTAGTTTTAGTAGAGACGGGGTTTCACCATGTTGGCCAGGCTGGTCTTGAACTCCTGACCTCAGGTGATCCACCCGCCTCAGTCTCCCAAAGTGCTGGGATTACAGGCATGAGCCACCGTACCCGGCCTGGGTCCCTGCTTTCTAAGAGCCCATGGTTAAGTGGGAAAGTGGGAGAAAAGATCATTAGGATCCAGTGAGACATGTATTAGAATGGGACAACAGCAGCCACAACAACAATAATAATGGCTACTATTTATCAAGTGTTTTTGGGGTGCCTGGTCCAGTGCAGAGTATTACACAAAGCATTTCAGGGTGCTGAGCTGACGGTCCACTGGGGAGTGACCTGTTCTTCCTCAGGAAGGCAGAGGTATTAGGAAGGCTCACATTGCAAATATGACCTTTAGACTAGGTCTTAAAGTGGGAGTTGAATTTTGACCCCTGGAGATGCCGGGAAGGGTGTTTCAGGCAGAAGGAACAGCATCAGTAAAGGCTCAGAGGCAAGGTCCACGCTCAGGAAATCCTCCACTGCAAACTCAGGAAGCTCTGGGAGCCCTATTACTCAGGGAATGGTGGGTTTTCTTCTCCAGGCCTCATACCCCACCAAATCCCAGGTGCACTGTCACCTTCCAACCTCTATCTATGTGTAACATTTTTTGACATTTATTAATTATCCAGGTTTTTAAAAAAAGAAATAGCCAGGCATGGTGGTGTGCCATAATCTCAGCTACTTGGGAGGCTGAGGTGGGAGGACTGTTTGAGCCCAGGGGTTCGGGTCCAACCTGGACAACATGGCAAGGTTCCTTGTCTAAAAAAGAAAGAAAGGAAAGATAGGGAAGGGAGGAAGGAAGGAAGGAAAGGAAAGAAGGAAAAGAAAGAAAAGAAAGAAAAAGAATGAGACAGAGAAAGAAAGAAAGGCAATACACATTTGGTTAAAAAAAAGAAAAACAGAGTTTATAAGAAAAATTAGGCCGGGCGCGGTGGCTCAAGCCTGTAATCCCAGCACTTTGGGAGGCCGAGACGGGCGGATCACAAGGTCAGGAGATCGAGACCATCCTGGCGAACACGGTGAAACCCCGTCTCTACTAAAAAATACAAAAAACTAGCCAGGCGAGGTGGCGGGCGCCTGTAGTCCCAGCTACTCGGGAGGCTGAGGCAGGAGAATGGCGTAAACCCGGGAGGCGGAGCTTGTAGTGAGCCGAGATCCGGCCACTGCACTTCAGCCTGGGCGACAGAGCGAGACTCCATCTCAAAAAAAAAAAAAAAAAAAAGAGAAAAATTAGATGTCTTTCCCCTAAAGCAGCCACTGAAATTCCCAGACTCTTGTGTATCCTTCCAGAGAGATTTTCTGCATATAGTAGCAATGGATATGTTGTTTTCTTGCTCTTTTTCTGATTAATGGGAACATACTAGACACACTATTTTGCACATTGTGTTTTGTCTCTTGGCAATAAATCCTGTACATGTTTTCATATTGGCACTGAGAGATTGATTGATTTCATTCTTTATAAGGGCTGCTGGCTGTTATTTAACTGGCCACCTACTGAAGGACTTTTAGGGTTTTTGCAATCTGCGAATACAACCAACTGCAGCAAAAACATCCTTATTTATATAAGTGCATGTTCACATGTGACTGTGTCTGTAAGATAAGTTCCTAGAAGTGGAATGCTGGAACACCGAATAGGTGCTTTAAAATCTGGGGTACATATTGGCATAGTTCCTTCCAAAGAAGTTATATCAATTTACACTTCCACCAACAGTAAAAATCACTGCTGAAAAAAAAAAAAAAAAAAAGTATGCAGGCCAGGCGCGGTGGCTCACGCCTGTAATCCCAGCACTTTGGGAGGCCGAGGAGGGTGGATCACTTGAGGGCAGGAGTTTGAGACCAGCATGGCCAACATGGTGAAACCCCGTCTTAACTAAAAATACAAAAAAATTAGCTGGACATAGTGGCGCACGCCTGTAATCCCAGCTACTTGGGAGGCCAAGACAAGAGAATCGCTTGAACCCAGGAGGCAGAGGTTGCAGTGAGCCAAGATCATGCCACTGCACTCCAGCCTGGGAGACTCTGTCAAATAAACAAACAAATAAATAAATGTATGTATGTATGTATGCGTGCATGCAATAGACGGCTCTAATCCTTACTCTATAGCTACCCCTCATCCCAATTATTGGGGTGTTCACACTCTACTGTGCTGTAATACACACTTGGAAAAACAGTACATTTTAGTACTATTTTAATTTGTATGAGAAGAAACAATAAAGATTTTGAAAATCTGTTAGAACTAGATTTAGTTGCTGAGAGAAATAGTGTTCTCTTAAAACCATCACTAGAAGAAATGTTACAATATTCGATAAAATGCATTAAAATTTTCTAACAGTTAGAAACGTCATCAAGGACTTCAGCCTAAAGCTGAGAATAGAGATGCAAACTGGCCCAAATAGCTTTCCCTGGGGGATTTTTAACTTAAAAGTTAAGGAGAAATTGGAGAATTTGAGATGCAGAGTCAATATATGACTCTGTTTTCTTTTTTGTTGGCTTCATTCTCAGACAGGCTCTCCTCATATAGGCAAAGATGGGTTCTGGAAGCCCTGGGCTGCCATCCTATCAGCTTAGCAACCTCAGAAGGAAAAGAGCTCTTCTTTTCAGCTACTTTCAGTTGAATGACTCTTTTTTTATATACTTAATAATATAAACTTTTATTTATTTCATTTTTTGAGCTGAGGTATTTCCATGTTGCCCAGACTGGTTTTGAACTTCTGGGCTCAAGTGATCCCTGCCTCAGCCTCTCAAGTAGCTGGAATGACAGGCACGTGCCACTGTGTCTGCTATAACAGAAACTTTTAAATGAAGTCTAACATAAAAAGTGCACAAATCCAAAGCATACAGCTCAATGAATTTTCACAAAGTGAACATTCCAATACAGATAAAAAACAGAATATTACCAGCACCCAGCCTGGTGTGGTTGCACCCAGGGAGGCAAAGTTGGGAGGATCACTTGAGGCTAAGAGTTCAAGACCAGCCTGGGCAACAGAAGGAGACCCCATCTCTACAAAAACCAAAAATAAAAATAGAAATAAATGAGCCAGGTGTGGTGCACGCCTGTAGTCCTAGCCACTTGTGCCCACTGCTGCTTCTTGGCACTGAGATGGTGAGGGCCCTGCTGCTGCTGTGCCCCTGATTCAGAACCTAACTTCCTCTCTTCTCATAAAGTGCTGTCCTGGCACTTGTGTGTCCCAGTCCTTTGGCGGCCTGCTCAGGGATAATCCAGTAGACTAGTTTCCAGTAAAGTGATATCAGCTGGTGAAGGCTGGCTGGGTCTCTTCCTCTAGCTAACATTTGCATTTGAAGCCTGATTTTCAAGTCTGGAAAGCTGAATATAATTCTGAATCTACTGAGGACATATGGCTCCAGTGTTTGCTCTACTGCATGACCCTGGAAAAATATGCAAGCCCTCTGAGCCTCGGCTTCCTCATCTGTAAAATGGGGATAGTAAATGTGCCAAATAGGAACAAATGCTAATGCTTACCTGCAGTCTTGTATTGAGAAGAATGGTGAGATCATATCTTGGGTTGGTAGGAAAGCATTCAGGGATTGATTAGTGATGTTTGCCTTGGACACTGGTTAAGAAAGTGATGGCATATGTGTTGTGTGTTTGTCATCACTGGATTAGATGATTTCTAAGTTCTAGCTGTAAGCTACTCTGGTTCAGCACCCCAGCAATGAGAAAGAATCAAGGGCAAGGTCAGAGGAACTGACCTGGGAAGTTGAGAGTGGCCAGTACCCCACTCACAGCTTTCTGTGCCTGCAGAGTTCACCCATGCAGGGCAGGGAGGGCTGATTGAAGAGCCCACAGGTGATGAGCTACCAACCAAGAAGGGGCGGAGGAACCGTTTTAAGTGGGGCCCAGCATCCCAGCAGATCCTGTTCCAGGCCTATGAGAGGCAGAAGAACCCCAGCAAGGAGGAGCGAGAGACGCTGGTGGAGGAGTGCAATAGGTACAATGGCGGGTGGGAAACAGTGCTGTTTTGGTCTGGGCTGTGGCAAGGCCAGGGAAGGGGAAGGTGACTCTAGGTCCTGTAAAAGGCTGTCCAGTCGCCGAGAACTCCTGATGTTGGCTTAGCCTGGCCCAGAAAATTAAGAATACTTGAACCTAACCCCATTCCTCGCAGCCCCCCTGCACCCTGGACACCAAGCAACCCTTCCATGGATGCCCACCTAATCTGATTCCCTCTACAATCCTATGGCTCTTTTGCTCACTTTATGGAGAGACTGAGGTCAGACTGTCACCTGCCCAACATCATACAGCAGACCTGGCATTGGAACCCAGATCTGCCAGCTTCAAACCCTCAGGCAGAGCTCAACTTCTCAGAACCCTCCCCCTCATGCCCAGGACAGGGTTCCTCTGAGCCTGGCCTGGAGACTCATGGGTGGCTATTTCTGCAGGGCGGAATGCATCCAGAGGGGGGTGTCCCCATCACAGGCACAGGGGCTGGGCTCCAACCTCGTCACAGAGGTGCGTGTCTACAACTGGTTTGCCAACCGGCGCAAAGAAGAAGCCTTCCGGCACAAGCTGGCCATGGACACATACAGCGGGCCCCCACCAGGGCCAGGCCCGGGACCTGCGCTGCCTGCTCACAGTTCCCCCAGCCTGCCCCCGCCTGCCCTCTCTCCCAGTAAGCTCCACGGTGAGTGGTATTGTGGGGACAGGGGACACGTGGGAAGGTGGGAGGGTTGGGGAGGACTGTCCCAGTGACAGCAGTCACCTAAACCTCTTAGCACTACAGTTTGGTTCCATTCCATTCACACCACTCCTTATCACTCTACTTCACTCTGTTCATTCATCCACTCCATCCATTCCATTCCACCATTCCATCCCTCCTTCCTCCATTCCATCCACTTACTCCATCCACTCCATTCAACTCCACTCCATCCACTCCATTCAACTCCACTCCATCCACTCCTACTCCATTCACTCAACTCCACTGCATCCACTCTATTCCATCTACTCCATCCACTCCACTCCATCCATTCCATCCATTCCATCCATCCATTCCATCCATTCCACTCCATTCCACTCCTTCCATCCATTCTATTCCATCCACTCCATCCATTCATCCATCCATTCCACTCCATCCCCTACTACATTCCAGCTCCTCTACTGTCCCTCCACTCCATCCATTCCATCCAACTTCATCCATCTACTACATTCCAACTCCACTCCATTCATTCCACTCCATCCATTCCATCCAACTTCATCCCACTCACTACATTCAACTCCACTCCATCGACTCCATACCCCGCTGCATTCACTGCACTCCATCTATTACATTCAACTCTACTCCATCCACTCCATACTCTATTCCATCCACCTCCATCCATTCCATTCAACTCCACTCCATCCATCCACTCTTGCTCCCATCCTCCATTCCTGTGTCCATCCTTCCATTCCATCCACTCCAACTCACTCACTCCACTCCATACCATACCATTCCACTCCACTCTGTCCACATGACTCCATTCATTCCACTCCACTCCACACTATTCCTCACCATTCCATCCACTCCACCCTACACCATTCCACTCCATTCTATTCCTTCCCACCCATCCTCTCCACCCTTTACGGTACCCATTCCACTTGATCCCACTCATTCCACTCAATTCAATCTATACTACTCCACACCATCCACTCCACTTCATATCATTCCACTCAACTCAACCTAAGTTGATTTGGGTTAATTCCATTCAATTCATTCATTTCAGATTGTATCAATTCAATTCATTTCAACTCAACTAAATTCAGTTAAATTCAATTCAGTTGTCTTCCACTGAGCACCTACTGCATGTCAGGTATAGCACTAGGCAGTGGCGGATAATGGAGCTAATAAATGCAGTCCCAGCCTTCAAGGAACTGGGAGCAGCTAACCCAGGGCTTGGCAAAAGGTAGAAACACAGGCAGATTTGCTGGCTGCATAAAGGCCGACGGGCAGCTGGCCTAAGCAGACCAGTGGAGTTTGAAGCGATGAGGGCTATGGAGGCAGGGGAGGGCTGGGAAGTGGGGTGCTGAGGCAGGACACTGCTTCCCTCTCCAGGTGTGCGCTATGGACAGCCGGCGACCAGTGAGACTTCAGAAGTGCCCTCAAGCAGTGGCGGCCCCTTAGTGACAGTGTCTACACCCCTGCACCAAGTGTCCCCCACGGGCCTGGAGCCCAGCCACAGCCTGCTGAGTACAGAAGCCAAGCTGGTGAGCATCCTGCCTGTAGGGAAAACCCAACCTCATCTTTCCTTGGCAGGGAGATTCCCAAGCCCTGTTGGGACCCCGCCCCCACCCCCGACTCACCTTGGCTTCCCCTCGTAGGTCTCAGCAGCTGGGGGCCCCCTTCCCCCTGTCAGCACCCTGACGGCACTGCACAGTTTGGAGCAGACATCCCCAGGCCTCAACCAGCAGCCCCAGAACCTCATCATGGCCTCACTTCCTGGGGTCATGACCATCGGGCCTGGTGAGCCTGCCTCCCTGGGTCCTACGTTCACCAACACAGGTGCCTCCACCCTGGTCATCGGTAAGCTGGAGGGGATGGGTGGGCACCTGGGTGGGAAGCTTATGGGGCAACCGCAGAATCCAGGAGCTGGAAGAGCCACTGGGACTCATTCATTCATTCATACAACGTGTATTTATCCAGTGCCTACTCTGGAGCAGGCACTGTGCTACATCAGTGATACCTGGGTGAACCAAACAGACCAAAATCTCAGCAACTCAAGCAGGGAGGCAGGCACTAAGCATAATACATCAATTCTGTGGTACCTCAGAAGGTGAAGGGTCTATGGGCAAATTACAGCAGGGTAAGGGGGACTGATGTTTTCTAAGTTTTTTGTTTTATGAAGAAAAATTAAGCCCAGAAAGCCTTTATTTGTAGGTACAATGATGCAAAAGTCCAGTACATAAGATAGATAGGGAGCTGCTAGGAGAGGGGAGCAGAGAGCTAACCCCAGGGCTTTTGCACTGCTGTGGAACCCCAGGGCTCCAGGGAACCTCAGTTTGACGACTTTTGAACAAGTCACTGCCTGCCTCTCCCACTAGCCTAGATAAGGAGCTAAAGGCTCAAAGAGGGGGAATGACTTGCCAGAGCCACTTAAATTAGTGGCAGGTCCCAGTGGAGGGCTGTTTCCTGATCACCCTGCCCCCTCCTCCAAACCACGGGCTCTGGGAAGGAGAGGTGGTGCCCTTGGGAGGTCTTGGGGGGGTGATGGGATGTAACTGGGGGGCCCAGCTGATTCCCGCCCCTTCCACTCCAGGCCTGGCCTCCACGCAGGCACAGAGTGTGCCGGTCATCAACAGCATGGGCAGCAGCCTGACCACCCTGCAGCCCGTCCAGTTCTCCCAGCCGCTGCACCCTTCCTACCAGCAGCCGCTCATGCCGCCTGTGCAGAGCCACGTGACCCAGAGCCCCTTCATGGCCACCATGGCCCAGCTGCAGAGCCCCCATGGTGAGCACCCTGTGCCCCACACAGGGGGAGATGATGATAGAGGTTGGCTGTCAATGGATGCAGGGGAAGGGGGTGCCTGGCAGGCGCTGCAGTCTGAGTGTGTCTCCAGGACAAGTGTGTTTCCGTGACTGAGGGTGTCTGCAGGCCACAGTGTGTTCCCATGTGAATGCACGTATCTGTGTGTGTGCACATGACTGCTTGTGTGAGCAGATCCCTAGTGCATGTCTAGGTGTGTGTCAGTTGTGCATGCGTTTGTGTGTGCGTGCCTCTGTTTCTCTGAAACTCTTAGGGCCATATGAATTTCTAAAATCTATTCAGATTTTAGAAAGGTAATCTGGGGCCAGGTGTGGTGGCTCACAGCTGTAATCCCAGCACTTTGGGAGGCCGAGGTGGGCGGCTCACTTGAGGTTAGGAGTTCGAGGCCAGCCTGGCCAACACGGTGAAACCCCGTCTCTACTAAAAGTACAAAAATTAGCCAGGCGTGGAGGCACGTGCCTGTAGTCCCAGCTACTTGGGAGGCTGAGGCAGGAGAATTGCTTGAACCCGGGAGGTGGAGGTTGCAGTGAGCTGAGATTGTGCCACTGCACTCCAGCCTGGGCAACAGAGTGAGACTCTGCCAAAAAAAAAAAAAAGAAAGAAAAGAAAAGAAAGGTAATTTGGTGGATATGCCAGCTATCACATAACACTCCTAGCAGGGTTTGAGATAGCCCACTGTGATCAAAGCACTGCTATTTCTGCAGCGAAAGTAGGATTTCTACAAGGCAGTTTAAACACTCATAACCTCATGTCAGGTTCAGGCTGGGTTTTGCCACCAAATGAGCTCTAGTGCCAATCTTAAGGAAATCTTTTGGTTTCAGACTTTTTTGGAATTTGGGACTAGGTTAAGAGATTTTGGGTCTGTATATGTCTCTGTGTGTACGTGGTTGAGAATGTATGTGTGTGTGTACGTTTTTGTCTGAGTCACTGTGAGAATATGTGGTTTATGTGAGTTTTCCTAGCGTCTGTGTGTCTCTTGTGGGGTCTGTGTGTCTCCTGCGGGGTGGGGGGAGGTGCTGTAGGCAAAACATGGGGTTTTATTTGGAGAGGTGGCCTGGAGATGGAGGTACTGCTGTCCTCTGCCTTGCTCTTTGACAGGGGCCACCTGAACTTAGTACACGGCACCTGAGTTTAGTACAGTAGCACCTGTGCTTAGTACATGGCACTTGTGCTTAGTACATAGCACCTGCATTCAGTACAATAGCACCTGCGCTTAGTACGTAGCACCTGTGCTTAGTACAGTAGTCCTGCACCCACGCCTCCCGTTCCCTTTCATACCTGCTGTCTCCAGGTGACACAAGCTGGAGTTGGTTTCTGGCCTCCTCCAGGCTCCCCTGCATCAATCCCAGCTGAGCAGTTCCCTGTGATGGGGAAAGGGTCTGTCCCTCTATCTGGAGCCCCCAGTTTTGAAAATCAGTCCTGGATCTCCAATTGCTGCCCAGTCTGGTTGTTCAGCAGGCTCCATGCCCCCCTTTCCCCGGTCCTGAGGCCTGGGACGGGGGCTGTCAGGCACGTCTGCCACGTCTGCCCCTCTCTCCCCTGCGGCCAGCCCTCTACAGCCACAAGCCCGAGGTGGCCCAGTACACCCACACGGGCCTGCTCCCGCAGACTATGCTCATCACTGACACCACCAACCTGAGTGCCCTGGCCAGCCTCACGCCCACCAAGCAGGTAAGGTCCAGGCCTGCTGGCCCTCCCTTGGCCTGTGACAGAGCCCCTCGCCCCCACATCCCCGGGACTCAGGAGGCTGCTCTGCTCCCCCAGGTCTTCACCTCAGACACTGAGGCCTCCAGTGAGTCCGGGCTTCACACGCCGGCCTCTCAGGCCACCACCCTCCACGTCCCCAGCCAGGACCCAGCAGGCATCCAGCACCTGCAGCCAGCCCACCGGCTCAGCGCCAGCCCCACGGGTGAGAGGCCCTGTCTCCGCCCCCTCCCTTACTGTCTCCGCCCCCTCCCTTACTATCTCCGCCCCCTTCCATGTTGGTCCCACCCCTTTTGTTGCCGTCCTGTCACTGTGGGGCTGTGCATGCAGCAGGCCTAGGCCATGTGGGGAAGCACTGGCAGGCATGGGGGGTTGGGTGGGGTTCCCTGCCTCCCAGACATGGCCTGTGTGCCCATGAAGCTCAAGAGGCACAGGTGACCCCAGGAAGACAGGGTTCACCTTGCAAGAACATCTCAGGGGCTGGATTGAGGAAAAAGATGAAGTCATGATAAGGAGCAGGTCTGTGAGCCAGAAGCGACTCTTGCGTGTGTCTGGTTTGGCTTGGCTCAGGGTTGAACATTCTTTGAATTTGTTGCTAACATTTCAAAATCAGGAATTTTCACATAGAAATCTGGATTTCTGGCATCTTTTGGGAAATTGGAAAAATTCATACTCCCATATAACAGCTCACCAGGCTTCACTGCATCCACTCACATTGGCTCCAATGACCCCTGGCGGTGGGGTGGTCGCCTGAGTTTGTAATCTATGATGTCATTATCAGGAGTGGGCACTTTGGAGTCAGGTGGCTGGGCTTTGCAGCCTGTCTTTTTGCAAGCTGCCCCCTTTCTATAAGGTTCCTGGACCCGGCCCTGGCAGCTGTCGTGACAGCCACCGAGGCCATTCTATGTCCTGGCATTCACCCCATGAGGCGTCTGCATGATCACCCCCATTTTACGGATGAGAAAGTGGACACTTAAGGAGGGGAGGGACTTGCCTCATCTCCCACAGCTACCAGATGGCAGGGCCAGGACTCGAACCCAGGTCCAACCTCAAAGCCCATTCTCTTAACCATGGCCATCAGTCAGGGTTCTCCAGGAACACAGAACCAATGCATTTACCTGAAGGACTTGGCGCGTGTCTGCAGGGGCTGGCAGGCCTGAAATCTGTTGCTGGCAACTCTGGGGAGTGAATTCTGCAGCCTTGAGGCAGAATTCCTTCTTCTCTGGGAAACTGGTTTTTGCTCTTACGGCCTTCCACTGATGGAGAAGGCCCACCCATATTTTCAGGGTAACCTCCTTCACTCAAAGTCAACTGATTGTGGCATTAACCACATCTACAAAGCACCTGCATTCACAGCAGCGCCTAGATTAGCGTTTGGCTCAGCCTAGCCAAGCCAACACGTACAACTACCTACCCCGGCATCTCACAGGGGCTTCTCCAGCGTTCCCACTAAGATGTACTGAGGCCACTCCCTGGGCGGCCCCGGACCCTGGCTGGCAGGCTCCCCTTGTTAAGAACCGAGGGTAGAGGTGTGACTTTGGGGTTCCTGTTATCTGCTGTGATCCAGGAGGTGTGGCTCTGCCTCCTCATCCCGAGTACCCCTCGGGACGGGCAGGTGGGGTGGGTGTGGGTGTGGGTGCCTGGTGGGTGGTCAGCAGCCTCGTTTGCCTCCGCAGTGTCCTCCAGCAGCCTGGTGCTGTACCAGAGCTCAGACTCCAGCAACGGCCACAGCCACCTGCTGCCGTCCAACCACAGCGTCATTGAGACCTTCATCTCCACACAGATGGCCTCTTCCTCCCAGTAACCACGGCACCTGGGCCCTGGGGCCTGTACTGCCTGCTTGGGGGGTGATGAGGGCAGCAGCTAGCCCTGCCTGAAGGACCTGAGCCTGCTGAGCTCCTGTGGCCCTTCCTGGACAGCTGTGCCTCGCTCCCCACTCTGCTCTGATGCATCAGAAACAGAGGGCTCTGAGGCGCCTCAACCCATGGAGGGCTGCTTGGGTTGCACAAGAGGGGGCCATGGAGAGCTAGGAGCAAAGCCTGTTCCTGGCAGATGGAGGAGGGACTGTCCCTGCTGTGTGGGACACAATCTGCTTACTTGGAACAGAAGGGGGCGGCCTGTGACTTGGGCACCCCCAGCCTGGGCCTGTGGAGAGCCCCGGGACCGCTACACCACACTGGCAGCCACACTTCTCAGGAAACAAGCCTGTGTAGCTGTGACCTGCTGAGCTCTGAGAGGCCCTGGATCAGCGTGTCCTTGTTCGGTCACCAATGCACCCACTGGGCCACTCCATCCTGCCCCAACTCCTTCCAGCTAGTGACCCACATGCCACTTGTACTGACCCGATCACCTACTCACACAGGCATTTCCTGGGGGGCTACTCTGTGCCAGAGCTTGGGGCTCCAATGCCCAAGCCCAGGGAGGCCGAAGCTAACAGGGAAGGCAGGCAGGGCTCTCCTGGCTTCCCCTGTCCCCAGCGATTCCCTCTCCCAGGCCCCATGACCTCCAGCTTTCCCGGGTCTTTGTTCCCAAGAGCATCACGCCTCTGAGGCCAGCCTGGCCTCCTGCCTCTACTGGGAAGGCTGCTTCAGGGTTGGGAAGTTGTCCCTATTCCTGTGGGAGCCTCGCAACCCATGCCAAGTCTAGGTCCTGGTGGGGCAGCTCCTGTCTCGAGGGCCCTGCAGACCCTGCCCTTATTTGGGGCAGGAGTAGCTGAGCTCAGAAGGCAGCAAGGCCCGAGCAGCTGAGCAAGGCCCAAGCGGCTGGCCAAGCTGAGGTGCCCAGAAGAAAGAGGTGACCCCAGGGCACAGGAGCTACCTCTGTGGACAGGACTAATAGAATCCTGGGGGTCTGGCTGGCTGAGGGCAGTTCGCAGCCACCCTGAGGAGTCCGAGGGCCTGAGCACTGCCAGGAGGGACAAAGGAGCCTGTGAACCCAGGGCAAGCACGGTCCCACATCCCTGGGCCTGCTGCTGAGCACCTGGCCCTCCGTGCACCGCATCCACCCTGGGATTCAGGAAAAGGCCTGGGGTGACCCAGCACCCCCTGCAGCTTGTAGCCAGCTCGGGTGAGCGGCACGTTTATTTAACTTTTAGTAAAGTCAAGGAGAAATGTGGTAATTTCTTGCTTGTCCACAAATCATTCAGACGAGGTTTGGGCAGGCAGAGGGAGGCTGGGGCAGGCCCGGGGTCTGCGAAGAGGAGATGGGCTCCCGCACCCACGCTCTCACACCCCACGTCTCTGCTTTTCTGGCTCTGCTGAGACTCGAATGACGAAGCCAGATTTCATCTTAACCTCAAGCTTCTACTTTAAAAAACAATTTCGTTTTGGAGACAGGGTCTCACTGTCACCCAGGCTGGACTGCAGTGGCATTATACGGCTCACTGCAGCCTTGACCTTCCTGGGCTCAAGGGATCCTCCCACCTCAGCCTCACAAGCAGCTGGGACCACAGGCGCTCACTACCATGCCCAACTAATTTTTGTATTTTTTTTTTTTTTAATAGAGACCAGGTTTCACCATGTTGCCCAGGCTGGTCTGGAACTCGGCTCAAGTGATCCACCTGCCTCGGCCTCCCAAAGTGCTGGGATTACAGGTATGAGCCACCGTGCCTGGCCACGAGCTTCTACTTTTTGTTGTTGTTGTTGAGATAGAGTCTCACTCTGTTGCCTAGGCTGGAGTGCAGTGGCGCAATCTCGGCTCACTGCAACCTCTACCTCCTGGGTTCAAGTGATTCTCCCGCCTCAGCCTCCTGAGTAGCTGGGATTACGGGCGTGTGCCAACATGCTCAGCTAATTTTTGTATTTTTAGTAGAGACGGGGTCTCGCCATGTTGGCCAGGCTGGTCTCAAACTCCTGGCCTCAAATGATCCACCCTTCTTGGCCTCCCAAAGTGCTGGGATTATAGGCGTGAGCCACTGCACCTGGTCACAAGCTTCTACTTCTTGCAGAATGCCTTTGTCACATGACACCTAGTCCACGAGTGCTGACACTTCCTGAAGTCTTGGGTGGGGTGAATGCACAAATCCTGGGAGTATAGAGATTTGTGTTGTATTTAAAACGTCTCAAGGTTCAGCATTGACAGGCAATACCCAAATCACTCTAAGTTTTGTTTTGGGTCCTCTGACAATTGAGTTTCCATAATCTGGTCGGCTCAGAGACACCATCATGTGTGGTATATTCACAAATGCAGACAAAGAAAATTCTAGAAAGCCAGGGGTGAAAAAGCTCTCCTTTTTCAGACAATTCCGTGAAGTCTATAGGGGCTAAGGAGAGAAGAACCAAACTTTCTCTGGGCCTTGGCCTCTTGGGGATCCCTTCTCTCATTTTCTAAAAACTGTTTCTCATACCAGGCTAAAGAGGTGGTGGGGAAGGTCTCCCTTCCCCTGCCCACCTCAGACAGTTCTAGGGAGGTGGAGGTTTCACCACTTGGCCACTAGTCTCAAATAACTGGAAGGCTCTTTTTTTCCTGAGGCCATGGAATGTTCTGGAACCATAGGCCTCCCCCCCACCCCCTGCCCCCAGCCCTCCATGGGAGCACAGAGGGGCAGGCCTTGCTTGGGCTTCTCACCCTACAGCCACTTTTTTGGCTCAACTCTCAGGCAAGCCCTCATCACCATCAGGGTCTCATGGGCAGTCTGGGTTTGCCAGCCCAGTCCTTGAACTTGGAGAGGGAGGTGGGGCCTGGAAATGCCTTGTCCCCAGGGGGGCACCTTGTCCTTGGAGCCAGCTGAGCCCTGGGCCCATGGCTGGGTTCAATTTGCAGGCACAGCTGTGGCACTCTTTGCTGGTGGGAATGGAGAGGCCTCGCTGGCCTTCTTTGCCTTTTTCTTCTTTTTCTTCTTTTGAGTCCCAAGCGACACCTGGTCCCCGTTGAGCTCACCTGACTTCTGCTTCTGGACTGTGGCCGTGCTGGCGGGGGTGGGGGTGGTGGTGGCTACAGCCGAGTCGACACCGGCCACCTTCTTGGCTTTCTTTTTCAGCTTCCTTGTCTTCTTTACCTCCTTCTCCACCGTGCCAGGGCTGTGGATGGCTGACTCCTGCAGGATGTCGGACGCCGACACAGCTGCCTCCCGGCACCGCCGCCACTCCTCATCACTGTCCTCACTGCTGCAACGAGGGCACCCTGCGTTAGCTGGAGTCAGGACACAGCCCCAGAGCCGCCTCTCGCTGTCCTCCTTTGGTCCACGTCACCAGGAGGCAGCCGCAGAGGGAGGCCGGTAGCGAGTTCAGGCTTGGGAGTGGGGCCAACCTGGCTTCCAATACTGGCGTCTGGGCGTAGCAGCCTTGTGACCTCCTTAAGTGACTTCACCTCTCTGACTGTCAGTATCATCTAGAAAACGGGGATCTTAACAGAGTCCAGGCCTCCCAGGAATGTCCCAGGAGGCAACTAGGATCAAGTGAGGTGTCTGGCCCAAGATGGGTGCTCAAAAGCAGTAAACATCCAAAGCCGTCACCAAGAGGGCTTTCCCTCCCACTGAGAGCACGAGGTATCCAGCTGCCTGACAGGGCCGATGCCTCAGCCTGGTCCTGCCTGGAGTCTGCTTGGCTATTCTGGGGAACCCACCAAGACAGAAGAGGAGGAAAAAGGATGGGACGTGAGGAGAGGTGTGAGTTCTCACCTGGAGCTGGAGGGCTGTCGCTTTCGGCGGGGTTGGGGAGACTCTTCCTTCTCACAGCCTCCAGGGACAGACGTGAAGAAAAGGCGGAAACCTAAGATTCAAACGGGCAGAGTCAAACGAAAACAAAACGAAACAAAAAGAAAGATGAGAAACAAAAAAGGTAAACAAGAAAAGAAACAAGAAAAAATTTAAAAAAGAAACAAAAAGAAAAAATAAGAGAAACAAATAAAAATTTTAAAAAGACACAAATTAAAAAAATTTAAAAAAGAATAACAAGAAAAACCCAAACGAACAACAACAAAAAAAACAAAGGGGAAGAGTCAGCACCGCCAGATGCCAACCCCTCTTCCCAGGTGCCAGGTGCTGAGGCTGCCCCACCTCTGCCCTCAGGGGCTCCTGGTCCAGAGGCAAAGACCCGGGAATCAGTCGCCTAACTACAAAGTGATTCTGCATCTGCCAAGAGTCATGCTGATGCCTGATGGAGCCAGTGGAGGGTGTGCTGGAGCGGTGATGCCTGATGGAGCCAGTGGAGGGCGTGCTGGAGCGGTGATGCCTGATGGAGCCAGTGGAGGGTGTGCTGGAGCGGAAGCCAGCAGCCACATCAGCTCAGCAAGCCCTCAGAGGCTTCTGGAAGTCAGCACTTGAGCTCCTGACCTAAGGCAGCCTTCAAAGTGGTAAATGTGTTGATACAGGACAGACGCAGATGGGCAAGGCTGTGAGGGCAGCAGTAAAGTGCTCCTGCTCGGGGTGACACAGATGAGGCCACCTCAGGCAAATGACTTTGTTTCTCAGGGCCTCAGTCGCCTTGTCTGTAAATGGGGTCTCATCATAATACCTGCCTCACCACAGGGCTGAGCGGATGAAAGAATGGTGCAGTAGGCTCATGCCTGTAACGCCAGTACTTTGGGAGTCTGAGGCGGGAGGATAGCTTGAGGCCAGGAGTTCAAGACCAGCCTGCGCAACATGGCTGAACCCTGTCTCTACAAAAAATACAAAAATTAGCCAGGTGTGGTGGTGCATGCCTGTAGTCCCAGCACTTTGGAAGGCCAAGGTGGGCAGATCGCTTGAGGCCAGGAGTTCAAGACCAGCCTGGGCAACACAGCGAGATAATTCGCCAGAGTTGGTGGTATGTATCTATGGTCCCAGCTACTCAGGAAGCTGATGTGGGAGGATAGCTTGGGTCTGGGAGGTTGAGGCTGCACTGAGCTATAATCGCTCCACTGCACTCCAGGCAGAGCAAGGCCCTATCCAAAAAAAAAAGAATATACCAAAACTGTTTTGCCCAGCTGCAGACACACATTAGGTGCTTAATAAATGATAGCTTCTATTAAGTATAACCACTCACCATCATCCTCTGAAGCGACTTTCTGTACCTTAGCTTTTGTTGGCTCCTTTGCTGCTTCTGAGATGGTAATGAAGCTAAGGGGAGAGGAGATGGTTGATTTAAGATAAGATTTTTGGATAACAACAAAAACAATTTAAAAAAATTCTTTTTGAAGTGGAGGGGATAGAGCATGTGATAAAAAATGCAAAAGCAGAAAGCATGCTGGCATAGTAAGAGGGTTGATGGTCTGATTATAATATGCTGACCAGCCTCTGCCACTCAAACTGCAGTGCTTCATTTGTTTAAAGCCCACTTTATTCCAGCAAGTGTTGAAGAACTTTTAAAGACATAATAAAACAAAATGAAAGCAATTTCAAATAGGGCAAAGAG
Organism: Papio anubis; assembly: GCF_008728515.1. Taxonomy (NCBI): domain Eukaryota; kingdom Metazoa; phylum Chordata; class Mammalia; order Primates; family Cercopithecidae; genus Papio; species Papio anubis. The sequence goes on from NC_044984.1 coordinate 115,360,344, forward strand.
ATATAAGCGCAAGAGGAACAGAAAGACCTAGAAGTGTGGTTAAGAAGTCCTACCCACTTGTTAGAGAGAAGGCATACATTTTGCTCTGAGCTTCCTAGCAGCAAGCATGAAAAGTGAAATATGACCAATCTAGAAAACTGGTTCATAGGACAGCTTCTGGGGCAGGGCAGACCTGTTTTAATTTTTTTTTTTTTTGAGACAGAGTCTTCACTCTGTCTCCCAGGCTGGAGCGCAGTGGCACGATCTTGGCTCACTGCAAGCTCTGCCTCCCAGGTTCATGCCATTCTCCTGCCTCAGCCTCCCGAGTAGCTGGGACTACAGGCGCCTGCCACCACACCGGCTAATTTTTTGTATTTAGTAGAGATGGGGTTTCACCGTGTTAACCAGGATGGTCTCGATCTCCTGACCTCGTGATCTACCCACCTCGGCTTCCCAAAGTGCTGGAATTACAGGCTGAGCCACCGTGCCTGGCTACATTTTTTTTTTTTAATTAAAAAAGTTGGAGATAATTGTAGACATGCAGTAGCAACAAATAATGCAGAGGTTCCACAGACCCTCCACCCATTTTCTTGCAATGGTAACATTGTGCCTCACTACAGCACAATATCACAACCAGGAAATGGAAATTGATCCAATTCATGGACCTCATTCAGACTTCAGAGACCTGAGTTTTGAATCCTGGTTTTATCACTTATTAGCTGTGTCCCTTAAGTGAACAACTTTACATCTCTGAGCCTCTGTTATCCACCTGTGCAGTGGGAACGATGAAGGTCCCTACCTCTTAAGGTTGTCACAAGGATTGAAGGGGAAAACGGATATCAAGCACTTGTGGCACACGGCCTGGCCACAAATACCTGCTCAGTAAATGGTAGCTATGATGATGATGCAGATGATGACTGTCATCAAGAAAAGCTTCGGCCTTCACAGGATCTCTAACATAAAAATAAACCACATTTCTCTAGAGGCACAAGGCCGGAAGCATGTCTCTGGCGAGTGCAGATGGAGATGTCACTGTGCACCGCAGAGAACAAGGCTCTCAGCAATGCCCTCAAGGCAGACGCACCAATGCCCTGGGTGCTTTCCCTAACCTCCCTTCCTATATGCCAAAGGTGCCCCCCAAGTCCTGTTCAGGAAAAGCAACCTGGGGAGAGGGAGTAGAGATGATGCCACTCAGGCACCTGTTCTTGACCCCACACAGTGGTTCCATGGTGGCCACCAGGAGCATTTGGCAATGTCTGGCGACATTTTTGGATGTCACAGCTGGTGGCGTGAGCACTACTATCATCAAGTAGGTAGAAGCCAGGGATGTTGGTAAACATCCTATAATGGGAAGGATAGACCCCCACGACAAATGCTAGTCAAAGATGTCAACAGCGCCAAGGTTGAGAGACACTGACTTAACACAAGGGACCAAATGCAGTATCATTTACATCTTTTTTTTTTTTTTTTTTTTTTTTGAGATGGGGTCTCGCTCCGTTGCCCAGGCTGGAGTGCAGTGGCGCGATCTCAGCTCACTGCAACCTCTGCATCCTGGGTTCAAGCGATTCTCCTGCCTCAGCCTCTCAAGTAGCTGGGATAACAGGTGTACGTCACCATGAACGGCTAATTTTTGTATTTGTAGTAGAGGTGGGGTCTCACCATGTTGGCCAGGCCGTTCTCCAACTCCTGTCCTCAAATAATCCACCTGCTTCGGCCTCCGAAAGTGCTGGGATTAGAGGCATGAGCCGCCACGCCCAGCCTAAGGTATCATTTAGATTTCTTTGGAGAAACATGAAAACGCTGCAGGGGCTATTCTAACCATGGCTGGCTGGCATTTCTACTGCAGAAACACCTCTGTGGCTCAGAGCAATGCCAAGCAGGCCCTGTTCAGCCTGAAGCCACAGAGTCACAAAGAAAAACTGTGCTCCCACAGGCTGAAATGCAGCTGCCTTCCTAAACACCTCCCCTACATTCTCCAATTGAGGGGAACCCTGTGGGGTTTAGGCTGCGGGGCTCTGGCCCATTATTCTGTCTCAGGAGAATAGCTGGTTCACACTTTGGGAAGGCTCATTTGTCCTTTTTGATATCTACTTCGACTGGAATGGCAATGGCCCCAAATCCTGCCTCATCTCCCTTTCAGACCCCTGCCAGGGCTCTGCCAGTCAGGAACGGATCTAGCCCAGTGTATCTCAAGACCCGTTCCATAGGTTGTTGACTAGTCTTCCATGAAACAAAGGCACTGTGGCTAAACAAGTTTGGAAAATGCTGGGCTAAACAGTTACACAGGTCTCTTCACTACGGGAATTCTCAGAGCCTTGAATATACTACTATGGCTTGCAGTCTGCAAGGACACGTGGAGGTATGTAGATTGCAGTGTTTCTCACACTTCTTTGCTGTTGGACCTCCTTTTTTCTAGAGCCACGCTTTGGGCTAGTGCTAGAATCTAAATGTTTGTGTCCTCCCCAAATTCTTATGGTGAAATCCTCACCCCAGCTGGGCATAGAGGCTCACACCTGTAATCCCAGCACTTTGGGAGGCCAAGCCAGCTGGATCACTTGAAATCAGGAGTTCGAGACCAGCCTGGCCAACATGATGAAAACCCATTCCTACTAAAAATAGAAAAAATACAAAAAATTAGCCAAGCGTGGTGGGCCCGCACCTGTAATCCCAGCTACTCAGGAGGCTGAGGCATGAAAATCGCTTGAACCCAGGAAGTGGGGGTTGCCGTGAGCCAAGATCGCGCCACTGTGCTCCAGAGGGAGACTCTGTCTCCAAAAAAAGAAAAGAAAAAAAGAAATCCTCAACCCAGGGTATTAAGTTTAGGAGATGGGGGCCTTTGAGAGGTGATTAGGTCGTGAGGATGGAGCCTTCATGAATGAAATTGGTGCTCCTATAAAAAAGGCCTGAGAGAGACCCCTCGCCCATTCCACTATGTGAGGACGCAGTGGAAAGGCGCCATCTGTACTGGGAAGAGGGCTCTCCCCAGATGCTGAATCTGTTGGTGCCTTGATCTTGGACTTCTCAGCCTCTAAAATGTTAGAAATCCATTTATTTTGTTTACAAGCTACCCAGTTTATGTTATTTTGTTATAGCAGCCCATATGGACTCAAACAGGTTGTATTCCTTGACACCTACTTTAAGAATGCCAACCTGTATCCTTACCAACTGGGTGATCAACCTGTGTTGAGAATGTAAGATAGAGACCGGGCACTGTGCCTTGCACCCAGAAGGCACCCAAGAAATAGGAACACGGCCCTTCCTTGCCCTCTTGTGGCAGGAATGAGCTTCTCGATGTTCCTCTCTTACTCTCATGGTTGCAGGATAATGCAGGGGCTTGGCCAGGCACAGTGGCTCACACCTGTAATCCCAGTACTTTGGGAGGCCAAGGTGGGCGAATCACTTGAGGTCAGGAGTTTGAGATCAGCCTAGCCAACATGGTGTAACCCCATCTCTACTAAAAATTCAAAAATTAGCCTGGTGTGGTGGTGGGTGCCTGTAATCTCAGCTACTCGGGAGGCTGAGGCTTGAGAATTGCTTGAACCCAGGAGGTAGAGGCTGCAGTGAGCCAAGATCGGGCGCCACTGCACTCCAGCATGGGCGACAGAGCGAGACTCCATCTCAAAAAACAAAACACAAAAAAACGTGGGCTTGGAGTCAGACAAATTTGAGTTTGAGGCCCAATTCTGCTCCCTCCCGGGTTCTGAATCCTGAATTGTCACTTAGTAGCAGTGTCCCCTGGGCAAATGACTTTGCCTCTCTGAGCCTCAGTTACCCATCTGTACAGTGGGAATGATAAGAGTCCCTACCTCTTAGGGTCATAACAAGGATTAAATGAGAAAATGGACATCAAGCACTTAGCACAGAGCATGGCCACAAACAGTTGCTCAATAAATGGTAGCTATGACGATGATGTGACTTTAAGCCAACATATCTCCTTGCTGACAGCCTGTTTCCTCACCTGGAGAATAAAGGTAACAGCAGGACCCACATGATAATGTTGTTTATGAATGCAGGGAGGTGACATATGCCAGGTGCCTGCCACCGTGTCTGCTTGGACACCGTGAGCTCCCAGCCAATGTGAGCCATTGCTATTTGTATTAACAAGGGCAGGAGAGGAGAAACTCCACCTTTATTTACCTGTCCAGCAGGGCTCCCAGCTTCTTGGCTACGTGGGCTCGGAATTCAGGGGTGGTCTGAAGCTCGTTGCCATCTTGTTCATGCTCATCCACTTTATGCCTACGACACACACAAAGAGACCTCACTTCCTGCCCGCTCAGAAGCTGTCCCCATGAGCACAGGGACCATGTCTGTCTTGTTCACCTGGAAATGCCAGGTGTGTAGTCTAGCATCTGGCACACGCAGGGGATCAGTATTTGTTGCATGAATAAGTGAAACTTGAACCCAAAGTGCATAGTACCTGAGGCTCGGTTGGGAGGTTGACAACTGGTTATTTGCAGCACCTGTGGAAAAACAAAAATTGGGGCATTTATAGAGGAAACAATGACAGCAACAACAAATGCGTGCCAGGCACTATTTTCAGCAGCTTAAAATACATATAACTCATATATATACATACATATGTAACTCATATATATTATATCTATATATAAAAGTTATATACCCATAACTTAAAATAGTTACATATATAATTTAGTTATATATGTATATAATACAGTTACATATTTTATGTAAGTACATTTTATATAGTTATATATATAACTTAGTTATGTAACTTAAAATAGTTATATATATAACTTAGTTATCTATACATAAAACTTAAAAGTTATATATGTAACCTAAAATATATGTAACACACATAACTCAGTGAATCTTCCCAACAACCCGATTGGAGGGGCTACCATTATCCCATTTTGCAGAAGAAAGAGATGTAAAATAACTCGGCCAGAGTCAAATACCTAAGTGACAGAGTTGGGCTGAGGGCCCAGGCCATCTGACTCCTGAGCCCCCTCTTAACCACCACGCTATGCTGAACAGGCAGGTCTAAGTGTGATTTGACTGCACAATTTAATGCCTGCCTGGCTGTGTGCTAAGTGCAGGGGAAGAGAGAGAAGATGGCTCGTTTGTGGATCACATTTTTCAAGCCAAAATAGTGGGGTTGCCTGGCCTTTTGGTCATTCCCTCAAACCAGATACTGAACGCCTTTTATTAACCAGGTGTTGTCATTGCTGAGCAACTTACTCGAATATCACTGTCTGCATGGAGCTTACATTCTAGTTGGTAGAGAGAGATGATAAACACACATACATAAACAACATGTAAATTTGGATAATGGTAAGTGTATGGAAAAAAATAGAAACAGGGGAGGGAGGTGGGGAGTGCTGGGCTGGGGACTGTTATATAAAGGTGGGCAGAGAGGGCTTCATTGACAAGGTAACATTTGAACAGAGATTTGAGAGAGGAGAGAGAGTGAACCAAGTGGGCATGTGGGACACAGCCTTCCAGGCAGAGGGAAAGCATCTGCAAAGGCCCTGAGACTGGAGCCTGCCTGTGTGTTTAGAACCAGCAAGGAGGTCAGTGTGACCAGAGCCCACCCAGTAAACCGAGAGCAGCAGAGATGGAGAACTCAGGGGGAGCCAGATCATGAAGGGCCCTGACGTGGGCCAATAGGAGGACCTGGGCTTTGAGGAGGAGGAGCTCTGGAACTGAGCAGAGGAAGGACATAAACTGACCTGGGTTTTGACAGAGCATCTCTGGCTGCTGTGTGGCACGAGACTGTTGGGGCAAAGGCAGGAACACGGAGTCTGCTGCAGTAATTGAGGTGGTGAGAAGTGGCTAGACTCCAGATAGATACACTTTTAAGATGGAGTCAAGGCCGGGCACGGCGGCTCACGCCTATAATCCCAGCACTTTGGGAGGCCGAGGCGAGTGGATCACGAGGTCAAGAGATTGAGACCATCCTGGCCAACATGGTGAAACCCCATTTCTACTAAAAATATAAAAATTAGCTGGGTGTGGTCGTGCACACCTGTAGTCCCAGCTACTTGGGAGGCTGAGGCAGAAGAATCACTTGAACCCAGGAGGTGGAGGTTGCAGTGAGCCGAGATCATGCCACTGCACTCCAGCCTGGCGACAGAGTGAGACTCCATCTAAAATAAATAAATAAATAAATAAATAAATAAATAGATGGAGTCAATAGGATTCACTGACAGACTGACTACAGGGCGCGAGAAACGAGTGAAAGTTAGCTCTGAGGTTTCTGACTTAACTAACAAGATAAAACGTGCTTGTATATTTAAGGGGCCAACTGAACAAAGTGGACACTTGGTAGCTCTGGGCCCAGTGGAGGGCCATGGTGTATGAAACTGCTCCACGGGGGCACTGCTGTGTTTATGTCATCACCTATACACGTGGCATCTGTGTCCTAGTACCTGTGGTCTATGTCACTGTATCCCAGAGCACAACACAGAATGCTGAACATGCCCCATGCTCCTGGAGGTGGGTAATGTGGGGGCCTGGATGGACAGTCTTTAAAGACCTGGTCTTTCGTCTTCAGCACATAATCACAGGGAAGAAGAGCATCTCTTCCATCATGACTACAGTGTGATGAAGGTGAGGTACCATCAGCGAACAGAAACAGTTATTGCAGAGGGAGACAGTTCAGTTGAGTCCTGGCTGTGCCACCAAGCTGTGTGATGCTGGGCAAGTCACTTTATCTCCCTCAGTCTTTGTTTTCTCATCTATAAAATAGGAATACGATCACCAACCTTCTGGAGGTAGTGTTGGAGACACTGTTTCCATGCCCATCTCCTTCCTGGATTTGTAAGCTACTTGAATACATGGTCTGCCTCTTTTTATCTTTGTATCCCCGGATCCTGCCATAGTATCTTGGTTTGAATTAATTGCTGGAAAAATAAATCAAAGTCTATGCTACCCTAAAATTAAAGTGGTTTGAGTGACCAGTTCATCACTGGATTTAAGAGCTGTCTCTAGAGGTTACATAAATAAAATAGTGACCTATATTTCCACATAGTCATGGACCAAAGGGTGGGAGTTCTGACCACAATAGACACTTGTCCATGGCAGAGTGGCACAGCAGCAATGAAGAGCATGGACTTGGAGTCAGGTAGGCCTGGATTTATGCCTGGCTCTGCCACTTACAAAGTGGACAACCTTGGCCAAGTTATTTCACCATTATGAGCATCAGTTTTCTGTAAAATGGGGCTAATATACCCTTTTGTGGCATTGCTGGGAAGATGAAAACAGACAACAAAGTGTTTAGAACAGGGGCAAAAAGTAAATTCTCAACTCCTGGTGGCTATGACCAGACGCACTCAAGAATGTAATCTAGGCTGGATGCGGTGGCTTATGCCTGTAATCCCAGCACTTTGGGAGGCCAAGGTGGGCGGATCACCCGAGGTCATAAGTTCGAGACCAGCCTGGCCAACATGGTGAAACCCTGTCTCTAATAAAAATACAAAAAAAATTAGCTGGGCCTGGTGGCAGGTGCCTGTAATCCCAGCTACTCAGGAGGCTGAGGCAGGAGAATTGCTTGAGCCTGGGAGGCAGAGGTTGCAGGGAGCCAAGACTGTGCCATTGCACTCCAGCCTTGGTAACAGAGCAAGACTCTATCTCAAAAATAAATAAATAAAGACCAGGTGCGGTGGCTCCCACCTGTAATCCCAGCATTTTGGGAGGCCGAGGCGGGTGGATTGCCTGAGGTCGGGAGTTCGAGACCAGCTGGCCAACATAGTGAAACCCTGTCTGTACTAAAAATACAAAAAATTAGCTGGGCATGGTGGCAGGTGCCTGTAATTCCAGTTGCTAGGGAGGCTGAGGCAAGAGAATCACTTGAATCCAGGAGGCAGAGGTTGCAGTGAGCTGAGATCGTGCCACTGCACTCTAGCCTGGGCAACGAGAGTGAAACTCCATCTCAAAAAAAAAAAAAAAAAAAACTAGAAGCACAGGGGCTCACACACCTGTAATCTCAGCACTTTGAAGGTCGAGAAGGGAGAATCACTTGAGCCCAGGAGTTCGAGACCAGCCTGGGCAACATGGCAAAACCCCATCTCTACAGAAAATTAGAAAAGTACCTGGGACTACATATCTGTAGTCCCAGATACTTGGGAGGCTGAGGTGGGAGGATAATCTGAGCAGGGGGAGGTCGAGGTTGCAGTGACCCATGATTGTGTCAGCCTAGGTAACAGACTGAGACCCAGTCTTGAAAAAAAAAAAAAAAAAGAGCAAGAATTAGGCAGGAGGAGGAAAGCAGTCCATGTGGAAAGACCAACCACATATTTGCCACCATGTATTGGGCCTTTAAGATGTGCCAAGCACTGTAGATTGCATTATCTCAGTTACTTCTCAACCTTATGGGGTGGGTACTACCACTACCCACACTGTAATTTGAGGAAATTTAGGTACAGTGAGATTTAAGTACTTTGCTCAAGTTCCCACTGCTAATGAGTGAGATGGAAACTTGCAGAGAAAACTGTGGTTATGGTACTAGGGGGTGAGGGGGGCAGACTATGATCTGGAAGCTACCTACAGGAAGTGCAGTATGGTAGGAGGGAAGGAAGGGAGAGGAAGGCAATAAATGGATCACCAAAGGGCTTGTAAGTCCTTTTAAACAAATGCAGCGGTTCTTAACCTTGCTTTGCCATAGCCTTCTCTAACAGCCTGGTGAAGCCTGGTTCTCTTCTCAGAGTAATGTTTTAAATGCATGAAATGCAACATATAGGATTACAAAGAAAACCAATGATACTGAAATTTAATTATCATGATAGTAAACAACCAAACTTGTGATATATGCTCTTCTTACATCTTAGATCTAGAGATGGGTCTTAAAATTAGAGTGGCACATTTTAAATCAGGGATGAGTGTAAATGACTTTTTCCCAATATCTATCTTATTATCAATAAAATGATATATTGATATCTGTATCTGCAAAGATCGTAATGAGATACGAAAATCTGTGACTTCTGTTGGGATAAAGTAACGGTATTGCCAGAACTACTGTGGCTTAGTGCTTGCATGATGGAAAGAGACTATACAGTTCAGTCAGAGGAGAATGGAAAGCAAAGATGCAACATTTTTTCATTCCAGATTCAAGAACCCTTGCGTTCTTGAATTAGGCCCCTTGATGTTGAGGGGTTCTGTATTTATTCCCAGGGGACTAGGGAGTCACGGTCAGAGTGATGTGCTGAGCACTGCTCTTGGCAACCTCAAGGGTGGGAGAATGATGTGTTGGAGGTGGGGAAAGGCTGGGTGCGAGAATACCGGGAGGGGGCTGTTGCAGTCATCTCGAAGAGAGGGCGGCCTTCCCAGTGTGGGGCAGTGAGGGCAGACCCAAGGAAGCAGAATCAAAAGACATTTGGGTACCTCAGTTTCCCCGACTGGGAAAACGAAATACCCTCCCTACTGCACCTGCCCATGCTTTCAATCAGCACTACATCCAGTCCCTGGAGCTCTCTCGGGGAAGGAAGTCGAGTCCCAGTGACTCCCTCCTCACCATTCATCCTCTCAGGCTCCAGGGGAAGATCCCACGCCCCTCAGCCAGTCTCCCCAAACATAGTACCCTACCGGCTCTTGGCTTTACTGCCCCGTGCGGGCGTTGCTCCAAACCCCAGGCCGGCATTGCCGCCTCGCGGCACCGCTCCAGCTCCTCCGCATCGCTACTGCTGCTGCTGCTTTCCGAATCGCTCATATTGCCACTGGGCGCCGCCATCTTGAACCACCGCAAAGGATTGTGGGGAACACCGCCGTTATCAGCCCTCCCGCACGACCTCACGTGAGAGGAGAGGCGCGAGGCATTGTGGGGATTGTAGTTCCAAGACCCGGACTGCCAATGGCCTTGAACTGTACTGGGTTGGGGATACCAGGTGGGAATGGGGAGGTGGGCGGTTCTCAAACGCAAGAGCTAGAAGGGCCTAAGAGATTAACTTCTCCAATCTTTTCTTCATGAAGAGATTTCCAGAGGGGAAGGGAATCTCCTAAGGAGCTAATGACAGAACCAGGATTAGTTCCCAGGTTCTGATTCCATGTCATTTATTCTAGTAATTTCCCAGTCCAGCTGGGCCTAAGAAACACCTTAGAGAGCTGGGGATGAACAAAATCACTTTATTTTTGTCTGTGGAATGCTGTTTCATGTTTTATCTTTGAAGACAGGTATGTCAAAATTTTACTAAAATAAACTCTCTGGCCTTGAGCTTTTCTATTTCAAAAAAGAGGAAGGTGACTGATATGGTCTGAATGTTTGTATTCCTCCAAAATTCATATGTTAAAATTGGCACCCTAAAATAAACAACAGAGAGACTGACTCTCCAAAATAAAGCATTTTTTCAAGAATTGCAAGAAATTGCAATTTGAGATATGCATGCTATCGTGGACTATAGGCACATTAAAAGAGGTTGTGGCAAGGAGAAAAGACAAAGAAAAAGTCCACATAAGCTTCTTTGAAACAAGTACCATTGATTACAGGAGCCTGTTGCAGGTGCTAGTGTTAGCTTATTGTGGAGACACCCACTATTAGGCACATATCCTTGTGCAAGTGGCTTATCTATAATACTGTGGTTTTGAGGAACTTTTTTTTTTTTTTTTTTTTTGAGACGGAGTCTTGCTCAGTCGCCCAGGCTGGAGTGCAGTGGCATGATCTCGGCTCACTGCAAGCTCTGCCTCCTGGCTTCACGCCATTCTCCTGCCTCAACCTCCCGAGTAGCTGGGACTACAGGCGCATGCCACCATGCCTGGCTAATTTTTTTGTATTTTTAGTAGAGACGGGGTTTCACCATGTTAGCCAGGATGATCTCAATCTCCTGACCTCATGATCCACCCGCCTTGGCCTCCCAAAGTGCTGGGATTACAGGCGTGAGCCACTGCGCCTGGCCTGAGGAACTTGTTGAGATAATTTCTGTGACAGGCATTTGTTAGGGTTTGACATAAGTGACTCCATTTTGATACTGATAACTTCCAAAAAGTCCTCACTCCCAAGGTGATGGTATTAGGAGGTGGGACCTTTGGGAAGTAATTAGTGAAAGGGTCTCGTATTGGTTTGAACCCTGAGAGCGTGCCAACACACAACACGAGGCAGTGTGGGGCAACACACTCTTTTATTTTATTTTATTTTTTTTTTGAGACAGAGTCTCGCTCTGCCGCCCAGGCTGGAGTGCAGTGGCGTGATCTTGGCTCACTGCAAGCTCCGCCTCCCGGGTTCATGCCATTCTCCTGCCTCAGCCTCCGGAGTAGCTGGGACTACAGGCGCCCGCCACCTCGCCCGGCTAGTTTTTTTGTATTTTTTTAGTAGAGACGGGGTTTCACCGTGTCAGCCAGGATGGTCTCGATCTCCTGACCTCGTGATCCGCCCGTCTCGGCCTCCCAAAGTGCTGGGATTACAGGCTTGAGCCACCGCGCCCGGCCTAACACACTCTTTTAATGAGCACCTGTGTGCAGGTGGGCTGAGGCTTAAAATGGCGTCTGCACCACATGAGGACGGGGCAAGGGTTTTAGAGTCTCCTGTAAACAGGAAGTGTCTCAGTCTGACGTGACTGCTACGCAGTACCCGGACGGCCTCTCTCTCTGTCCTCAGGGGGTACGTGTCTTCCAGCCAGCTCTCTTCCTGCTTCTGATGTCTTGCTGATGCATGCTGCTGGCGCAAGTGGCCTTGTGCTTTGGGACTGAACCTGAGGAGAGAGGAGTTGTTCATTCTCTTAAGCTTTCAGGCCCCAGGGAGAATCTTTCAATTACGTAATGGGGCCTGAGCCCTCATGAACTGGATCAAGGCCCTCATAAAAGAGACCTCAGAGACACCTTTGCTCCTTCCACCATGTGAAGACTCAGTGAGAAGCTGCCATCTACAAATCAGGAAAAGGCCCTCACCAGACACCAAATCTGTCAGCGTCTTGACTTGGACTTCCCAGCCTCCAGAGCTGTAAGAAATAAATGCTTATTGTTTATGAGCCATCCAGCGTATGGTATTTTGTTTTAGCAGCCCAAGTGGACTAAGACTTTGAATTTTTCATTCTTTTTTTTATTTTAAACAAGAATTTTCCCACCACCTACAAAGTGGGCTGTGCTGGGCATTATGAAGGACACAAAGCTGGGGATTGGAACAGCCTGTCTACCTCCTGGAAAGGAGGCACTTTTTCTGTCCCTGAAGGCAGAGGTGGGAAATACACAGATTATGATTGCTAAATTGACCAGAGGCTGTTGATAACCAATTGAAATGTGCATTTTCTATGCTATGGTAGGTGAGTAGCCCACCAGAAAGCTAGGCAAAACGGGAGGGCGAAAGGAAACATTTTATTGCTTGGAGTAAACCTGATCACATGACATCCTTTGATAATAAAGATGCTATCATTTTCCTACACTTTCCTGACTATTATGTACTGTTTGTGTATGGGTTTTAGGAGTTGAGGTGATTTTTTTTTACACTGTATCATCCTCAGTCTCCCATTCTTTGTCTCTTTTTGCCTCAGTTTCCCCAGTCCTCATTTCTTAGAGTTGAGAAGCTCAAATGATCAAGCAATAACCATTAGGACAGCATTAGGCCCTGTGGAAATAAAGAGCACCCAAATGAGAACTAACAAAGGCTATTTATTCTCAACTTGCTGTAGCAAAGGAACCAACCACCATCTCTTGCTTTTGACAGAGATTTAAAGACAGGCAGGAAAATGGGAAGGCTTCAGGGGTACCCTGATTGAGGCTGTTGGTATGGGGAAGTTGGAAGTGCACTGACCAGAAGCAGGGCTAACCATGTGATTGGTCTGGGGAGCTTATTTGGGTTTCTTGGGTTGGTCATAAATAGGAAGGAGGATGGGAGTGGGGGCGGGGAATTAGAGAAGCTGCCAGGTGTTGCCCTGATGGTTTGGGGTTGATTGCTAAAGAAGGTTGTGGGTCAGAGTTCTGTCGTTGTATGTCATGTGGCCACTGTCTATTTGTATATTTAGTCTCTCACACCCCTCCTCTTCCTCCTCCTGGCAGGGCTGGGATAATTCTTTTTTTAAACAGATTTACTTATTTTTATGTTTTAGTTTTTAGACACAGGGTCTTGCTCTGCTGCCTGGGCAGGAGTGTAGTGGCGTGATCATAGCTCACTGCAGCTTCAACCTCCTGGCTCAAGCGATTCTTCTGCCTCAGCTTCTCGAGTACCTGAGACTACAAACGTGCACGACCACACCCAGTGAATTATTTTTTATTTTGTAGAGATGGGGTCTGCCTATGATACCCAGGCTGGTCTTGAATTCCTTGGCTCAAGCGCTCCTCCCACCTTAGCCTCCCAAAGTTCTGGGAGTACAAGTGTGAGCTACCACGTCCGGCCTGGGATAACTCATTACAAAGCTGGTGAGACCTGGGACCTTCCCAGTAGACAATGGGACAGAGTGACTGACAGGATGAGTTCTGGAGTAGATGGCAGAAATGTACACAGAAGTTTCCCAGAGAAAACTAACTGGATGGAAACAGAGCCTCTCCCTCTTTCTTCTTAGAGAGGATGAGAGTGTCACTGTCTTGGATTCCGTAGCTCCCCAGACCCAACCAGTCCTGCAGGACTTGGCCTTGGAATTCTAGCTGCTGCTGCTTCTTAGGAAGCCCCTGCTGGTCTTCAATCTGCTGCTTCAGACCCAGGATGAAGCTGTTAGGATTGATGGCATAGGCGTGGCTCCCACCATCAGGATTCTTCACGAAGACCTGGATCTCGGGGGGGATGGTCTCCAGCAGATAGATGTGAGTGTGGGAGAAGATCCCATATTGGGCTAAGGAGCATCTGCTGCTGAGAAGCTTCCTCTCACTGCCAGGAAGCTGGAAGGACAGACGCTGCAGGCCAGAGCAGCCCCTCGTCCTCCGGATTTTCTCTTTAACTTTCCTTATGGGCTCATAAGGGTTCACAATGAGGTTGAAATCTGGGTAACCCCTCTGCTCCACTGTCACATGGATGTCTCGTGCCCTCTGGAAGGGAGAGGGAGAAGGAGAGGTGTTAAGTCCACACTTCTCTGTCTGATGTGCAAATGTTCCCTTCATCTGTCCTTATCTTTGCAATAGTAGCAGCAGCAGCAGCAGCAAATGTGTAGGGAGTGGTAAGCACCTTCCAGGCTGTATACTGAGCACCTTCCATACCCTTAATGCATTTTATTCTCAGAGCATCTCTATTAGTTGGTGGGTTCTACGGTTATCCCCATGCTATTGATGAGGAAACTGTCTGAGCAGGGTTAAATAATTTGCTGAACACCAATCACATAGGTAGTAATGAGTAGAGCAGATATGTGAAGTGAGGTCAGTCAGACTCCAGAGTCTGTGTTCTCATCACCTCCAGAGGCTACACCCCAGGGCCTGAGAGTCCCAGGTGGCTGGAGAGCACCTGGAAAATGCTGGAGAGGGTCAGGCCTTTAGCTGATTCTTTCCAGAAGAAATATAAGCCTTGGCTGGGTGCAGTGGCTCACACCTGTATTCCCAGCACTTCGGGAGGCTGAGGAGGGCAGATCACTTGAGGTCAGGAGTTTGAGACCAGCCTGGTCAACATGGCAAAACCCATCTCTACCAAAAAATGCAAAAATTAGCCGGGTGTGGTGGCGTATGCTTGTTGTCCCAGCTACTCAGAAGGCTGAAGTGGGAGAATCTCTTGAACCCAGGAGGCGGAGGTTGCAGTAAGCTGAGATCGTGCCACTGCACTCCAGCCTGGGCAACAGAGGGAGACTCTGTCTCAAAAGAAAAGAAAAGAAAAGAAAAGAAAAAGAAAGAAAGAGAGAAAGAAAGAAAGAGAGAAAGAAAGAAAGAAAGAGAGAAAGAGAGTAAGAGAGAAAGAGAGAAAGAGAGAAAGAGAGAAAAGAAAGAAAGAAAGAAAAAGAAAGAAAGAAAGAAAGAAAGAAAGAAAGAAAGAAAGAAAGAAAGAAAGAAAGAAAGAAAGAAAGAAAGAAAGAAAGAAAGAAAGAAAGAAATATAAGCCTGGCATTGCCAAGTTTTCTGATTTGTCAAGATAAAAAATCTTTGCACAATGTTTTCTGTGTTTGTTTTGTGTTTTGAGACAGGGCCTTGCTCTGTCACCCCAGGCTGCAGTGTGCAGTGGTGCAATCTTAACTCACTGCAGCCTTGACCTCCCAAGCTCAAGTAATCCTCCCACCTCAGCCTCCTGAGTAGCTAGGACCACAGGTGTGTGCTGCCTGGCATTCACAGCTAAGTTTTTTTTGAGACAGAGTCTCACTCTGTTGCTAGGCTGAGTGCAGTGGTATTGATCTTGTTTTACTGCAACCTCCCACCTCCCAGGTTCAAGTGATTCTCCTGCCTCAGCCTCCCTAGTAGCTGGGACTACAGGCACATGCCACCACACCCAGATAATTTTTTGTATTTTTAGAAGGAGGAGGGTTTTTACCATGTTACAGGATGAGCCTTTGGTCTCTTGATCTTGATCTGGCTCCGCCTCGGCCTCCCAACGTGCTGGGATTACAGGCGTGAGCCACCACACCCGGCCAAGTTTTGTATTTTTGGTAGAGATGGGGTTTCACCATGTTGCCTAGGTTGGTCTTGAACTCTTGGGCTCAAGGGATCCACCCACCTCGGCCTCCCAGAGTGCTGTGATTACAGGCGTGAGCCACCGCCCCCAGTCTACAATGGTTTTTATATTCAGGAAAAATCCAGAGGCGTATATTTTCCAGCCCATGGGTGGGCCTCCTCATTTGGCCAGTGGGTCCCCATTTATACTCTCTGTACCTTACTGCAGCCTCTGACTCTGCTTCTTCCTTCTGCTCCAAGCAGGTCAGTCTCCTGTTCCTGTACACATCTTGCTCATCCCAGCCTCCCATGCTTTGCCCCCACCATCCTTTATGCTCTGTTCTGAGCATCTATATCCCCCCCTGGCCTTTAGGGCTCATTTCGACCCCTAACTTTTTAAAGGAATTTTCTCTGGTGACTTTAGTTAGCATTTATTCTGCTTCCAGACCCCCAGAGCCTCTGGTTCTGCTGCCTCTTAGCAGAATGATCTTAGTTAATTAACCTCTCTGAGCCTCAGTTTTCTCTTCTGTAAAATGGCAATAATAGTAATGATGATGACAATAATAAAGATAGTGATAATATTCGACCTTACTTTACAGAATTGCCTGTTAGGATCAACTGAGACAGACCTTGGACAAGAGCTTTGCAAACTAGAAAGTGTGATGTTAATAAAATAGATTTTTGTGATCTCTGCCTATACCATAGGTTTGGCATCACATACATATGACTTAGTATTTTTCTTTTTTTGCTTTGTTTTCAGAGTATCTTGTCTTCTCTGGTAATTCTAGCAGTTTTGTGTAAGTTTGTTTCATGGACTTACTTCCTAACGACATAGGGTGAGTTCTTTGAGAGGGAGGGTCTTGTCTTTTTTTTCTTTTTTCTTTGTTTTGAGACAGAGTTTCCCTCTTGTTGTCCAGGCTGGAGTGCAATGGCACGATCTCAGCTCACTGCAGCCGCTGGCTCCCGGGTTCAAGCAATTCGCCTGCCTCAGCCTCCGGAGTAGCAGGGATTACAGGCACCCGCCACCACGGCCAGCTAATTTTGCATTTTTTTAGTAGAGATGGGTTTTTTCCATGTTGGCCAGGCTGGTCTTGAACTCCTGACCTCAAGTGATCCACCTGCCTTGGCCTCCCAAAGTGCTGGGATTACAGGCGTGAACCACCGCACCTGGCCAAGCTTCAGGGTCATGCCTTATTTCTGTGCCTGTGTTGTCCCCCAGCCCCCACCCCCTACCCCATCCCTGAGCACAGCAGTGGCACAGAATGGCTGATTGAGCTGACTTGGCTGGACCCAACTCATACAAAGAATGATCAGGAACACGGAACTGATTCTCCAGTAGGTTATGGGGAAAAGAAAGGAAAGGAGAACAAGAATTTGAAGGTAAGAAACCCGAGGCTCTGAGAACCAAAGAATTTGTCCAAGTTCACAGAGCCCGTGGGTGGTGCAGCTGGCCCTTAAAACAGTGACTCTGAAGTTCTGTTCTCCATCAGCACAGAACTGAATGAGTAAATACTGAGTAGTTGTCTATCATTCTGAGCTTCAAGCCCTTGACAGCCCAGAGAGGAGCCGTTACCTTCACGTTCCAGCTGGTGACGGGGTTCTCCCTGTTGTCATAGCAACAGACCTGTTTCAGGCACTGGCAGGCCTTCTGAGCGACGATGTCCCATCTGTACCCTTCTGCCACGTTGTGGGTGGGGTCAGCAGGATCCAGGATGATGGGCCTGTAACACAGGAAAAGGGTGCCCAGGTTTGTAATGGTTTGGAAGCCTTCAAGCCAGAAAAAAACCTTCTCAGCAATTGTTTAGTCCAGCCACTGAGCATCGTGATGTCCACATCTTGGAGATGTTCAGGAGGGCCCCAAAACACCGCAGGATGGAGACAATGCTATTTCCAAGAATTCCTATCTGGCCAGGTGCCGTGGCTCACGCCTGTAATCCCAGCACTTTGGGAAGCCGATGCGGGAGGGTGGCTTGAGGTCAGGAGTTTGAGAACAGCCTGGCCAACGTGGTGAAACCGTCTCTACTAAAAATACAAAAAGTTAGCCAGGTGTGGTGGCACGTGCCTGTCATCCCAGTACTCGGGAGGCTGAGGCAGGAGAATTGCTTGAACCTAGGAGGTGGAGGTTGCAGTGAGCCAAGATCGCGCCACTACCCTCCAGCAGCCTGGGCGACCAAGTGAGACTGTTTCCAGAAAAAAAAAAAAAAAAAAGATTTCCTCTTTGGGAGAGTGCCTTGGGTGTTTGCAAGGAATCTGGGGGGAGAATGAGGCCCCAAGAGGCATGATAGAGGAATAACAGATGCCCATTCAGGCAGGGGGCCCTTTACGTTCGGTGTAGGCTTTGCAAGTTTAAGGTTAGAGCTGCTGAATTGCTTTGGATAATAGAAACACCACCGCCACCAACTACTGACATTTATGGAAGAACAAGGCTAAATCCTATGCAAATTAACCTATTTTAATCCTTACAGCAATTCTGTAAGGTAGGGACCGTTATTTTTATTGTTGTGATTGTCCTACTTTTACAGATCTCCTTAAGTTCTTTTATTTGTTTTGTTTTTTTTTTTTTTTTTTTTTTTGAGACAGAGTCTCGCTCTGTCACCCAGGCTGGAGTGCAGTGGTGCAATCTCAGCTCACTGCAACCTCCGCCTCCCGGGTTCAGCCAGTTCTCTGCCTCAGCCTCCCGAGTAGCTGGGATTACAGGCACCTGCCACCATGCCCAGCTAATTTTTGTATTTTTAGTAGAGATGGGGTTTAACCATCTTGGCCAGGCTGGTCTTGAACTCCTGACCTCATGATCCACCTGCCTCGGCCTTCCAAAGTGTTCGGATTCCAGGCGTGAGCCACCGTGCCCCGCCTAGATCTCCCTGAGTTCTTACAGCCAGTAGATGGGGCTTCTGCATCTGTCTACTCTCAATAGAGGGCTAATGCCCCTAAGAGTCTCCTTTCTATAAATACAAATATTTTAAAGAACATTGGTTTGAAGGGGATCTTTGTGCAATTTGCTTATTAACTCTTAAGTGACTGCAAGTCCATGATTAAGACTCAGCCTCTTTTTTTCCTCTGTTTCTAAACTGTAATTTTTTTTATTTTATTTTTTGGAATATTTTTTAATTTATTTATTATTATTATACTCTTAAGTTGTAGGGGTACATGTGTATAACATGCAGGTTTGTTACATACGTATAATTTGTGCTTATGTCTGTTGTAATCATCAACTTTTTGCCATTTATCAGGTATGCACTCCCAATGTAATCCCTTCCTCCTCCCATGATAGGCCCCAAAAGTGATGTCTCTCCTGAGTCCAAGCTGATCTGTTGTTCAGTTCCCACCCAAGTGAGTGAGAACATGCGCCCAGCCTTTCTGTCTTTGTGATAGTCACAAGAACATATCGCAGCTGCATCCATGTCCCTACAAAGGACAAACTCATCCTTTTATGGCTGCATAGTATTCCATGGTATATGTGCTTGCATTTTCTTTAATCCAATCTGGCTACTGATGGACATTATTTAAATGGATTCCCAAGTCTTTATATTAGGCTTAGGTAAGCAACAAACATAATGTGCATGTGTCTCTTATAGCATAATTTATAACTTTTGCATATCTCAGTAATGGGATGGTTGGCCATATGGTACATCTTAGTTCTAGATCCTTGAGGAATCGCTATACAATTGTTTGTATAATGGTTGAATCCAGTTTACAATCCTAGCTCAACAGTGTAAAAGTGTTCCTATTTCCACATCCTCCAGTACCTGTTGTTTCTGACTTTTTAATGATCGCCATTCTAACTGTGTGAGATGGTATCTCATTGTAGTTTTGATTTGCATTTCTCTGATGGTACAAAGTGGGATGATGAGCATTTTTCACATGCCTGCTGGCTGTATGAATGTCCTCTTTGAGAAATGTCTGTCTGGGTTATCCTTGGCCTACCTTTTGATGGGGCTGTTTTGTTTTTTCTTGCAACTTGCTGGAGTTCTTGTAGTTCTGATATTAGCCCTTTGTCAGATGAGTAGGATTGCAAAAATTTTCTCCTATCCAGAGAGGGCTGCCTGTTCACTCTGATGGTAGTTTCCTTTACAGTAGAAGCTCTTTATTTAATTAGGATCCCATTTGTCAATTCCTTGTAGCTTTTGCTGCCATTGCTTTTGGGTGGGTTTCCTAGACATGCAAAGCCCCTGCCTCCATGCTTCATGTCCTGAATGGTACTACCTAGGTTTCCTCTAGATTTTAAGTGGCATTAGGTCCACATTTTAAGTCCTCTAATCCATCTTAAATTAATTTTCAGATAAGGAGTAAGAAAGGATCCAGTTCTAGCTTTCTACCGATGGCCAGCCAATCTTTCCCAAGCACTACTTTATTGGGCCAGGGAATCCTTTCCCCATTCTTGTCTTCTGAGGCCTACTAAAGACTGGGATGCACAGATGCATTTCATTCTTGGAGGACTCTGGTTCTGTCCTACTGGTCTATATCCTGTCTTGCACCAGTACCCATGCTGCCTTTGCTACTGTAGCCTCAGTAGTATAGCTCTGGAAGCCTGCAGCTTGGATGCCTCCAGCCTTGTCTCCTTTTTCTTTGACTTAGGGATCGTCTCTGGGAGATGCGGGCTCTTTTTGTCTCCATATGAATCCTTTTAAAGCAGTTTTTTCCTAATTCTGTGAAGAAACTCATTGGTAGCTTGATACTTTGGGTAATTGAATCCATAAATTACCTGGGTAGTATGCATATTTCTACGAGTATTGATTCTTCCGCATCCAAGGAGTATTGTATGTTCTTTTCCATTTGTTGTGTCTCTTCTTTTATTTCCTACTGAGCAGTGGTTTGTAGTTCCTCCTTGAAGAGGTCCTTGGCATCCCTTGTGTTGGATTCCTAGGCATTTGATTCTCTTTTGAAGCAATTAGAAATAAAGTTCATTCATGATTTGGCTCTGTATTTGTCTGTTATTGGTGTGGCAGAACAAGTTTCTCTGTGGATTTCTTGCACATTAATTTTGTATCCTGAGATTCTGCTAGTTGCTTATCAGCTTAAGGAGATTTTATTGAGATAAATGGGGTTTTCTAAATATACAACTGCTGCCATCTGCAAACAGGGACAATTTGACTCTTCTTTCCTGTAACTGAATAATTCCACTTTCTCTTGCCCAATTGCCTCTAGCCAGAACTTCCAACACTATGCTGGGAAGGAGGGTGAGAGGGCATCCCTGTCTTGTGCCAGTTTCTGTGCTGAATTTTTCCAGTTTCGCCCCATTCCAGTATGATATTGGCTGTGGGTTTGCTGGGTAAATAGCTCTTATTATTTTGAGTGTATGTCTCCATCAATACTGAATTTATTGAGCGCTTTTTAGCATGAAGGGCTGCTGAATTTACAAAAGCCTTTCATCTAATGGAGATAATCATGTGGTTCTTGGTTCTTGGTTCTGTTTATATGCTGGATTATGCTTTATTGATTTATGCATCGTTGGAATCAGCCTTTGCATCCCAGGGATGTAGCTTCACTTGATCATGGTGATGCTTTTGATGTGCTGTTGAACTGGGCTTGCTGTGCATTTTATTGAGGATTTTTAACATGTTCCATTGTGGAGCATATTCAAAATCTCTCTTTTGTTGTAGTCTCTGCCATTTGGTATCAGGATGATGTTGGCCCTATAAAAATGAGTTAGAGGATTCCCTCTTTTCTATTGATTGAATAGCTCTAGAAGGAATGGTACTAACTCCCTCCTTATACCTCTGGTAAACTGTTTAAACCATCTTGTCCTGGATTCTTTTGGTTGGTAGGCCATTAACTATCACCCCACTCTAGAGCCTACCACACCTTATTCCAGGGATTCAACTTCTTCCTAATTTTAGTCTCTAAAGAGGTAAGGTCCAGAAACTATCCATTTCTTCTAGGGTCAGTTTATCGGCGAGAGGCAAGCTTGAGCAGTAGCATTCCTGATGGTAGCTCTGTATCCTGTAAAAGAATTAGCCTTTCGGTAATGGGGCACAGTGGTCTGCCATGCCTGTAATCCCAGCACTTTGGGGCCGGGAGGGGTGCCCAGGATCATTTCCTGATGTCAGGAGTTCAAGCACCAGCCTGGGATAACCTGTGAAACTCCATCCTACTAAAAAAAAATACAAAAATTAGCAGGCATGGTGGTGGGCAACCTAAGTAGTCCCAGAAGGCCTGGGTGGCTGAGGTGGGAGGATAGCTTGAATCCAGGAGGTCGTGGTTGCAGTGAGCCAAGATCATGCCACTGAACTCCAGCCTAGGTGACAGAGCAAGATTCCATCTAAAAAAAAAAAAAACCCAACAACAACAACAAAAAAACCCAGCACTTTGTACTCTGGGGCTTGGGAGGGAGCTGCGACTTTATCTGTGTAATAGAATGTGACACAGGCTACTGGAATGAACTGGACTTTGGGCTCCAGGCTGGCTCCTCCCAACACTGACTGTTCCCTAAAACAGTCCTGCCTGAAAGTGCCAGGCTGTCCCATGGGATGGGGTCACTGATCTAAAGTGGCTCATTCTGTTGGTTGGCAGGTGGCCCAACACACGGGGTCTGTGTCCTGTGACCAGTAATCAGACTGGTTCCTTCTGGGGTTTGGATATGGGGATGATGGAGGTCCCTTATACATGGGAGGCAGAGGGGAGCAGGACAGGTGTGGAGAGAGAAGCAGAGGCTGAGGGGAAAAGTGCTGTGGTTCATGAGAGAGAGTGACAGAGAGAGGGAGTCTCAGGTCCTGATGCTTTCTCCATTTTTCTGGGCATGGTTATAATAAATCCTCTTTTCATGAGTGGACCTGGCTTTTCTTCCTTACAAAAGAGACCCAATACTATATAACAGAACATGAAACATTGTGATATTGCTCACACAGGCCCAGAGCTTCTAACACAGGGAATTGTCTGGGTTGGGCTTCCCCTGAAGCAGATCCCCACGTAAGGATGTGGCTGATTTGGAAAGTGATCCCAAGAAGCACGAATAAGGGAGTGAGACAGAGAAGGGAAGGCAGACAACAAAGGGTGGGTATTGAAGTAATTACTACTGTGGTCAACTGGAGGCGATCTTTGGGAAAGAGTATGGAATAGGGCCCGGTGTGGTGGCTCACGCCTGTAATCCCCGCATTTTGGGAGGCCAAGGTGGGTGCATCACCTGAGGTCAGGAGTTTGAGACTAGCCTGGCCAACATGGCAAAGCACTGTCTCTACAAAAATACAAAAATTAGCCGGGTGTGGGTGGTGGGCACCTGTAATCCCAGCTACTCAGAAGCCTGAGGGAGGGGAATCCCTTGAACCCAGGAGGTGGAGGTTGCAGTGTACAGAGGTTGCAGTGAACGGAGATTGAGCCACTGCACTCTACCCTGGGTGACAGAGCAAGACTCTGTCTCAAAAAAAAAAAAAAAAAAAAAAGAAAGAAAGAAAGAAAAAGAAAAAAGCGTATGGAATGAGACCCAGATTCCTTCCATCTTTGGGGTGAGGGAGCTGTGGTATTTATCTACCAGCTCCCACCGGATCTGGTGAAGGGCTGTTCTCAGAGTGGGTCTGCTGGCAAAGGGATGGAGGTGCCGACAATTGGAAGTGAAACCAACCTTCCCTAGAACGGTAAAGGCCGAGGGGATATGAATGGGATGCTGAAGCACACGCTCCAATATAAGCATTTACTCAGCATCTGCCAGATGCTAGATATTGTGGATCCTTAACACACATCTTCTCCAACCCTTGCATCAATCCTGTATCGTATGTTCCAATTTATTCCTGCTTATGGATAAGGGATTGAGGCTCATAGCAGTAGGAAAATGGCTGAGCTGGGATTTAAACTTGAGTCTCCAAGATTCTTTCCATTTTCCCATGCTAGCACCTACAGAGCACTGAAATGGTCTTCAGAGAGCAAGAGGGCCAAGCTAAGGTGGAGGGTGGCTTAGGAAACAAGGAACAGGCTTATACCCGCCCCTTGGCCCCCCAATGGCTTTGATAAGCCACCAACTTGAGATGCCAGCTGTGTTGGTGTGGGAGGTCAATGTTCAACTATGGTGGCAGCCTTACTGCTTAATACCGCCAGTCCATAAAACTCTATACCACGTTACGCTAGCTCCTCTCTTTTTTTTTTCTGTGAGATTTGGGGGGCAAACAGTGGTCCAGTACCTCTCTTTTTTGAGCTGTTGTCTGACACAGTCCTCAATGATTGCATTCTGGAGTGTGTAGTACTTGGTCCAGTAGATACAGATGACGTCATACTCCTGGAGCAGGTCCATCACAGTGGTGAAGCCTTCGTCCAACATGAAATTCTCATCTTCTTCAGTACCCATTTCCCAGGCATAGATGGTTAGAAGTTCGAGAGCATAGAGAGGGGGCAGATTGGCCCTGGGGGACCTGGCTTTCACATACTGTTGAAAGAGATGGGAAGACAGAGAGAGAGAGAGAGACCCTAAGATTCTGTGTAAGGATGGCGTTGGACCAGAAGCTGAGAAATCCAAGTTCTAGTCCTGGCTCTGCTGCCTACTGGCTGTGTGACCTTGGCCACGTCACATTCCATCTCTGGACATAGGTTTCACCATTTTAGAATTAAAGGGCTGAGTGAGTCCATTGGGCTTCAATATGTGCTTGACAGATATAACTCCTGGAATGAATTTATGAACAGGTGTGAGCAGGCTGTGCTCGGTCACAAGCATCCTAGCCTAACCAGTCCCATTTAAATCTATTGTAATGTATTCAGCTTCTGAGAAATGTTTCTTTAAAGAAAGGAAAGGTTTCCTTAGACAGAGGAAAAAATGGTAATAGTTGAGATTCTGTATGAAGATTGGGGTTGCCTCTCTAGCAGACATTCTTTCCTTCCCCATTGCATACTAGCCATGATGTTTGGAAGGGGTTGACCCCCACCTGCAGCTCCAGGATGGACCCTGACTGGCAGAGACCTATCAGCATAAACCTTTCCCCCTTGCAAATGATTGGCTCAAGAGAAGGCATGCGATCTAAGTTGGCTCAACTAGAGTAAAGCCTAGTTCTTTTGTTCAGTGGTTGAAAGAAGAGAAGTCCTCCCTTGTGTGAATATGAGGGAAGGAACAGTTGTGGCCACTTTGCCACCAAGAGGGAAACAAGCCAAAGGACCAAGTTGGCATATAGAGGAATGAGAAGCTGAAAGAATGCCAGAGAAACAGAGCCAGTGCCCTCTCCAGTGCCTGAAGCTCCCCCCTCCACGCCCCGCCCCCCCGACTGTTTAGGGGTTTTCATACATGAGCTGACAATTCTCTTTATTGTTTAAGCTGGTTTGAGTTGGTTTTTGTATTTTTCTCTTACTTGCAAAAGAAAGCATCTTAACTGATACTGGTCACTTCCTGTGTTAAGAATTTCACTGAGGCCAGGCGCAGTGGCTCATGTCTGTAATCCCAGCATTCTGGGAGGCCGAGGCGGGTGGATCACTTGAGGCCAGGAGTTCGAGACCAGCCTGGACAACATGGTGAAACCCTGTCTCTACTAAAAATACAAAAATTAGCCAGGCGTGGTGGCAGGTGCCTGTAATCACAGCTACTTGGGAGGTTGAAGTGGGAGAATTGCTTGAACCTGGGAGGAGGAGGTTGCAGTGAACCAAGATTACGCCACTGCACTGCAGCCTGGGCAAGAGTGAGACCTTGTCTCAAAAAAAAAAAAAAAGAAGAATCTCACTGATAACATTGATACTTAGCCAGAAAGTGAAAATTTTGGTCAAATATTCAGTAGTTTGATATGTGGAAGTAAAATGGACATATTTTCCTATGGCCATCATATATGAATATTAGATCACATCCCAAGGTCAGAGGAAAAAAAACTACAACATTTTGGCCTTGAGACAAACACAGAATCATCTCGTATAATTCTCATCTCCCAAATAAATGA
Source organism: Papio anubis (assembly GCF_008728515.1). Lineage (NCBI taxonomy): Eukaryota > Metazoa > Chordata > Mammalia > Primates > Cercopithecidae > Papio > Papio anubis. The sequence goes on from NC_044984.1 coordinate 115,385,594, forward strand.
AACTTTGGGCCTTTCCTATAAGTCACTGACTTACTAACAGAAAAACTTTATCCCTGACTTTAGAAATTCAATTTTGAATTAAAATTTATTTATAAGGCCAGGTGCAGTGGCTCACGCCTGTAATCCCAGCACTTTGGGAGGCCAAGGTGGGCGGATCACGAGGTCAGGAGACCGAGACCATCCTGGCTAACACGGTGAAACCCCGTCTCTACTAAAAATACAAAAAACTAGCCCGGGCGTGGTGGTGGGCACCTGTAGTCCCAGCTACTCGGGAGGCTGAAGCAGGAGAATGATGTGAACCCGGGAGGCAGAGCTTGCTGTGAGCCGAGATCGTGCCACTGCACTCCAGCCTGGGCAACAGAGCAAGACTCCGTCTCGAAAAAATATATAAATAAATAAATAAATAAATAAATAAATAAATTTATAAGTTAATTTGTTTTGTAACTTTTTGTGAATTCATACTTAACACTCAAATTTGTAAACCATAACTAATAACATTATAATTTTGTTAGAAATTTAAACCATGGTAATATAACTTATTTTCTCCAATACTAGTGAAATGTTATATTCTTAAAACTTAGATGATATATAAAATGTAGGATGCCTGTAATCAGTAAGATGTAAGCCTTAGTGAATGGATAAAAACATTACCCAGCTCAACTTACTTCACCTCCTGGCTCAAGTGATCCTTCCGCCTCAGCCTCTCAAGCAGCTGGGACTACAGGAACCCACCACCACCCCCAGCTAATTTTTTAATGTTTGTATTTTTTGTAGAGACGGGGGTTTCACCATGTTGCTCAGGCTGGTCTTGAACCCTTGGGCTCAAATGATCCTCCTACCTCAGCCTCCTAAAGTGCTGAAATTACAGGCGTGAGCTACCACATTTGGTCAGTAATTGTTTTTTCTTTAAATCCCTATTACATTTTATTTTTATTTTATTTTATTTTTATTTTTATTTTTTTGAGACAGAGTCTCGCTCTCTTGCCCAGGTTGGAGTGCAGTGGCATGATCTCGGCTCACTGCAAGCTCTGCCTTGGGGGTTCACACCATTCTCCTGCCTCAGCCTCCCAAGTAGCTGGGACTACAGGTGCCCGCCACCATGCCTGGCTAATTTTTTGTATTTTTAGTAGAGATAGGGTTTCACCGTGTTAGCCAGGATGGTCTCGATCTCCTGACCTCGTGATCCGCCTGCCTCAGCCTCCCAAAGTGCTGGGATTACAGGCATGAGCCATCATGCCCGGCCTATTTTATTTTTATTGGATCAAATCTTTCCTTCTGCTGTCTGATTCCCTTGTAACTTCTCTGCAAGTTTTATATAATAAATGATTTTTGTCTCTGAGTTCTGTTTTGTAGTTGGAGTTTCCACTGATTATCTTGGGGGCAGATCTTGTTTCTAAAACTGACTGAACTGCTGCCTGAGAAATGTCCCTGAGGGCTGTTGACACTCACACATGCCCTCTTTTCGACTCCTGGGGTGGAATTAAAAAAATCCTTCCTCTTGTTGGGCCCTAACCTGCTGTGATTAATGGCCACGGAGCCTGGCGAAGTTGACATCTGCCAGTCCTAGACTGTAATTGAAGGGTAACAAGAACTTGTGGGGTGGGTGCGGTGGCTTGTGCCTGTAATCCCAGCTCTTTGGGAGGCCAGGGTGGGAGGATCACTTGAGACCACTTCGAAACCAGGCTGGTCAACATAGTGAGACCCTGTCTCTACAAAAGAAATATAAAAAAATTAGCCAGGCATGGTTGTGTGTGCCTGTAGTCCCAGTTACGTAGGAGGCTAAGGTGGGAGGACCGCTTGAGCCAGGGAGGTCTTGAGCCAGGGAGGTAGAGGCTACAGTGAGTGGTGATCGCACCACCACACTCCAGCCTGGACAACAAAGCAAGACCCTGTCTCAATAAATGAATAAATAAGAATAAAATAAAATAAAAAGAACGAGTTTACTGAAATACTGTAGAGTACCTATTTTTCTCCTTCCTTCTCTGTTTCTTTCTCCTCCTCTCTTCCTTTTCCACCTTCTTCACTGACGGTTTCACTTTACATTTCAAAAGACTAGCATTCTCTCCCTCTCTACCTGCTTCCATTTCCCCTGGGTGCAGTTTCCTGAGATGAAAATCAGGCCCTGTCTTTCCTCCCCACCCTCCTCCCTCTCCTTGCCCCCACCATCCTGCCAGCCCCCTCACCTGCTGGTACCAGTGTTTCACTAGGCGCAGGAGGCTCTTCAGCTTAGTTGGCCGATGTTTCACGAAATTTCTCTGCAGCTCGCTGAAGGATGGGGAGAAATTTCCAGGACCACCACAGGCCTTGATCAGGCTCACATAGATCTCAGGGGGTGGCTGGGAGTTGGGAAGAGAAGGCCCTGAGGAGTGAGGGAGCAAAGGGAGAGATTGGGGATTGAGGAAGCCGGAGGGTAGTAAGTAGTATTTTGGGGAGAGCCTGCTTATACATTGGAGTTATCCCTCCAGGGACACTTGAGACCTCGTATCTACAGAAACCAAAGGTTTGCCTTGTCTAACTGTCTTTTTTGTGAAATTCTCACTCTCGAGAACGAACATTGGGCTTTCCACGCGTCAGGCCGCTCCTATTGTCCTCCCTGAATGTCCTCAATGTCCCTCGTTTTCTTTAATGTCTGTTTTGGATCTCTTTCAACACTCATAGGGAGGCCAGGCACAGTGGCTCTTGCCTATAATCCCAGCACTTTGGGAGGCCGAGGTGGGCAGATCACCTGAGGTTAGGAGTTTGAAATCAGCCTAGCCAAGATGGCGAAACCGCATCTCTACTAAAAATACAAAAATTAGCCGGGCATGGCATGGTGGTGGGCACCTGTAATCCCAGCTACTTGGGAGGCTGAGGCTGGAGAATTGCTTGAACCCTGGAGGCAGAGGCTGCAGTGAGCCGAGATTGCACCATTGCACTCCAGCCTAGGCGACAGAGCGAGACTCCGTCTCAAAAAAACCCAAAAACTCATAGGGAGAACCAGTTCCATGGTACACATCACTGAGACATTCCAGCACTCTCTTCCTTGCTAAAATCAGATCCTGTCTCTTACACCTTCTCCCAAGAGCAACTCCACGCAGCCGGCCACTGCAGCTAATAGGAGTTAGCACATGAGAGGAAACCTCTAGGGTCTGGGCTTGCAGCACGTAGGTTTTACCTCAAACACCTAGGACTCTGCCCCAGGACAAACAACAGGGCCAGTGAGTTAGTGCTCCCGAAGCAGCCCCCAACCAGTGACGGCTGGGAAGCTGGCTCCAGCCTCCCACTTGGGATCCCGCGGAGGCACATTCCGTAACGTGACTGCGAGTTCTCCCAGGACGTGAAGCTGAGGGTGGTGACTTGCCCACGGATGCATGTTGTATTGAATTCTTGCCTTTCCCATCTCAATTCTGTACTTCCCTACCAGTGCTTCCTGGGATGAACACCCAAATAAACTGCTTGTCCTCACATCCATGTCTTAGAATCTGCTTCTAGAAAATGCAGTGACAGACCCCCACCCCCACTTTTAGCTCCTTCCCCTCACTGGGTGTCAGAGCCCCCTGAATGTTCTTTCCCCAGAAAGTCACTTCCTGAGCACTCTTTCTGTGGTTATCCAGGCCACCGTTTACATCATTTGCAATCGTGTTTTTTTTTTTTTTTTTTTTTTTTTTGTGACAGAGTCTTGCTCTGTCGACCAGGCTGGAGTGCAGTGGCTCAATCTCGGCTCACTGCAACCTCCACCTCCAGGGTTCAAGTGATTCTCTGCCTCAGCCTCCTGAGTAGCTGGGATTACAGGCAACCACCACCACACCCAGCTAATTTTTTTTTTTATTTTTAGTACAGATGGGGTTTCACCATCTTGGCGAGGCTGGTCTTGAACTCCTGACCTTGTGATCCACCTGCCTTGGCCTCCCAAGGTGCTGGGATTACAAACGTGAGTCACCACGCCCAGCCTGCAATCATGTATTTATCTCTGCAATTCTTTGGTCAATTTCTGTATTTCAAGTTAAGCGACATGATAGCCAGAGTTGGGTTAATCCTGTGCACTGTAATAACCCAGCCCTAAGCATAGGACACAGATGGAATGAATAAATGTGGGTGTGTGCACATGGCCATGAGTAAAGGTGAGACACTGGGAAGTCTCCTGGGATGGGCAAGTGTGTGAGTCGGGTGGGCTTCCCCTCTCCTTACCCAGGGCTCTGTAGGCAGGCACGATGGTGACCGTGATGGGCTCCGCAGTCCCCCTGGTCTGGATGGTGAGGACGAGAGCATTGGGGACTCTCTGCTCCACCCTCAGGTCCTCGAGCCCGAGGGCCAGCAGGTCCTGGCTTTGCCACATGGTTTTCCGTATCAGCCTCAGAACTTCTTGGTGGTGCTTAGCTGCCTCCTGGAAGCTGTGGAAACAGCTCAGAAACGCCACCAGCTCCACCTCTCTGGTGCTCCTGAGAACTGTGCCATTCCCGAAGGAGCCCACCTGCAGAACACAGAGCCGTCACCCTGAGGCCCACTGCCATGTGCCAGGCAACCCCTGCAGCACTTCACATGCACGGTCTCACTGAATGCTCACCACCCGCTGAGGGATGGGTAGTGGGTGGTACTGATACCCACACTTTACAGGTGAGAAAACTGAGATGTCTGGAGGATCTCGAGACATGGGACCGAGAAATGGGGCAGCCTGAAAAAGATCTTGACTCTTCCCTGTTTCTTAGCTGGGTAAATGTTCTGACTCCTAAGACCTTCATCTGTAAAATGAAAGCAATGGTGGAACATGAGTCACTGGGCCACTGGGAGGATCAGATGAAATAATGTATACCAAGGGTTTGGTGGGGTGCCTGGCACACAGGAAGTCAGCAATAGGTTTCTCTTTCTCCTCATTAGTCATTTGTCCTGGGTCTTGCAGTTTTCAGCCCTCAGAGCCCAGCCTTTTTTTTTTTTTTTGAGACAGGGTTTTACTCCCATTGCCCAGGTTGGACTGCAGTGGTGCGATCTTGGCTCAAGCGATCCTCCTACCTCAGTCTCCCAAGTAGCTAAGACTACAGGCATGTGCCACCATGCCTGGCTAATTTTTGTGTTTTTTTGTAGAGATAGGATTTTGCCATATTGCCCAGGCTGGTCTCGAACTCCTGGACTCAAGCGATTTGCCCCCTTGGATGCCCCAAATGCCCAGCTTCTTATCTACTACACTGCATTGCTTCTGAGACCCAGTCTTCTTATCCACAGAGTAAGGCCAACTCCAGAGGAATGGTAGCATCTACTCCTATAGGGTTGTTTGAGGATTCTGGGGGTGGTGGTGGGGCTGAATAATTTCATGACATTATAAAGCAAGGAGCAAGTTTGCCTGGTGGATTTAAGAGCCACAGGCTGTGAAATGGGGCAGCCTGAAAAAGATCTTTACTCTTCTCTGTTTCCTAGCTGGATAAACACTCTGACTTCTAAGACCTTCATCTGTAAAATGAAAGTAATGGTGGAACAAGAGTTACTGGGCTACTGGGAGGATCAGATGAAATAATGTATGCCAAGCGTTTGGTGGGGTGCCTGGCACACAGGAAGTCGGCAATAGGTTTCTCTTTCTCCTTATTATCCAGCTTAGACAATCCCTTCTGCTGCCGGGCTGTCAGTTTTCCCCCTTAGTAACAGAAGGAGGTTGAGAAGGGATTTTTTGATGTTTTGAGATTCTAGATGAGCTCTCCAGGCCCTGTTGCCTTTGGTATGCAAAGCCCCACAACTCTCTGGCCGCCTCTCCTGCTCATTCCGTGTCTGCAGGCGGAATTGCTACAGAGGCACCAGACCCCCAGTGGGCTACTTTTCCTGGTGGATGGAGTCACTGCACATGAATCAGATTCTAGCTGTTGCTGGATGACATAACACGCCCTGTGTGACATGAGCACGGATGCTGGATGACATGAGCACGCCCTGTGTCCGGCACCCCTGAGAGCCCTGTGTACATATTATCCCTTTTAATCTTTACTTCCCAGCCAGGCACCGTGGCTCACACCTGTAATCCCAGCACTTTGGGAGGCCAAATTGGGCAGATCATGAGGTCAGGAGTTCGAGACCAGCCTGGCCAACATGGTGAAACCCCGTCTCTACTAAAAATACAAAAATTAGCCAGGTGTGGTGGTGTGTGCCTATAATCCAACCTACTGGGGAGGCTGAGGCAGGAGAATCACTTGAACCCAGGAGGCAGAGGATGTGGTGAGCTGAGATCTCACTACTGCACTCCAGCCTGGGTGACACAGTGAGACTCCATCTAAACCACTCCCCCCAAAAAAAACCCTTCACTTCCTGTATTGAGGTGGGTACTAGGAGAATTATTTCCAATTGTACAGATAAGAAGACTGAGGCAATGGGGAGCTTGCCATGGTCTCCCAGCCAGGAGGCAGCGGAGTTAGAGAAAGAGCCAGAACTCAAGTAGTGCGTGGTTCTTCTGCCTCTTTCTTCCTCGTGACCCAAGGCTGTGAGCCAGTCCCTGCTTCCAAGGGATCACAGGCATTCAGACCCAGCACCTCCACCCCCTGGGAGAGGGCTGGAGATGGCACCCTGTGTGTGAATGAAGGACACGTTCCCCCCAAAGGCCAGTCTAGACTTCCCTTTCTTTTTGAGACAAGGTCTTGGTCTGTTGCCCAGGCTGGAGTGCAATGGCACGATCTTCACTCACTGAAGCCTCGACCTCCTGGGCTTAAGCAATCCTCCCACCTCAGCCTCCCGAGTAGCTGGAACTACAGGCATGCACCACCACGCCCAGCTAATTTTTTATACATTTTTTGCAGAGTCGGGGGTCTCACATTTTGCCCAGGCTGGTCTCGAATTCCTGGGCTCAAGCAGTCCTCCCACCTTGGCCTCCCAAAGTGCTGGGATTACAGGCGTGAGCCACTGTGCCTGGCCTAGACTTCCCGTTCTGCCTTTCCCACTGGTAAGATCCAGGCAGAGAGAAAAGAACACATCCAGAACATGCTTCCTGATTTGCTTTGGTTTTAAACGTATTTAAGCACAATTCATTTGAAGACAAGCATTCCCTTATGTGGACCAGCTCCACTCACTAGATTTTCAGAGGGTGGGGAAAGGGAGGGTTTAGACTTGAAATAAGATATATTATTCCTCATTAGTCACGGCTCTCTGGGGATTGCTACCATTTAGTTACTTCAAGAGGAGAAGTGGCTATGATGTGCAGGAAGAATTTGAGGCTTGGGTAAATAGCATTTCCTGCCGTAAAAACTCATTCTTGGCTGGGTGCAGTGGTTCACACCTGTAATCCCAGCATTTGGGGAGGCTGAGTTGGGTGGATCACTTGAGGTCAGGAGTTCGAGACCAGCCTGGTCAACATGGTGAAACCCCGTCTCTACTAAAAATACAAAGATCAGCCAGGCGTGGTGGCGTGCACACACACAAAAATAAACTTATTCTTGTAGCATCCTCCTCTTACCAGGCATTCCTTATTCCCTCCACTTTGTTCTCAAGGTTGTTGGGGAGGGGGTGGTCTGGGAGGGTCTGCCAGAGTCAAACATGAGTCCCAGGCCCAGAAGAAAGCTTGGCAAGAATTCTAATGATGCTTCTGTTTCTGAGCATTTATCATGCATGAATCATTGAGTCTGCATTGCCCCACTGGCTTGGTGAAGGAGAAATGATGAAACCCCAGTCACAGATGAGAAGACTGTGGGTTTGAGAAATAAGAGTGGGAAGGTCAAAGCCACACAGCTGGTAAGGGAGGAAGTGAAGAGTCTGTCTAGTATCAAAATTTGTGGTTTCTCACTTATAAATTGTATGGCCTCAGGCTTCATATGCTGGGGATAGGTGCAAAGAACGGATAGGGGCCCAGGGCTTCTAGATCCCTCTGTGAGTTGGTTGCCCCTAGAGAGAGAACTTGAGCACTGGGCTGGGAGTCAGGGGTCCTAATTCTAGTATTGCCTTTGCCACCAACTCGCTGTGTGACCTTGGGATATCTCTCCCCTCTCTGTGCCCCAGTTTACTTAATTATTTAAGTGAGTCATTGGTTAGACTGTCTGATTCTCCAAAGGCTTTCTAGCTCTGACCCTCTTGAATTTTGATCTTAACTAGCACAGGAGGTGGCATGAAACAGCTGGAGGAAGGGCTTGGGGAAAAATCTCAGTGAGGGGGGCTTGGGTTCCTTGAGTCAAGTTCAAATCCTAGCTTCAACACTGTGTGACCTTGGACAAGTCATCTCACCTCTCTGAGCCTCCATTAAAAAATCATTTTAGTCCGGGTGCAGTGGCTCACTGTAATCCCAGCACTTTGGGAGGCCAAGGAGGGTGGATCACGAGGTCAGGTGATCAAGACCATCCTAGCCAATACGGTAAAACCCCATCTCTATGAAAACACAAAAAATTAGCCAGGTGTGGTGGTAGGCATGTGTCATCCCAGCTACTTGGGAGACTGAAGCAAGGAAATCGCCTGAACCCGGGAGGCGGAGGTTGCAGTGAGCTAAGATTGTGCCACTGCACTCCAGCCTGGTGACAGAGCAAAACTTAATCTCAAAAAAAAAAAAAAAAAAAAAAAAAAAGAAACAAAATCATTTTATTGGACGGTCAGACATGGTGGCTCACATCTGTAATTCCAGCACTTTGGGAGGCCAAGGTGGGCATATTCTTGATCCCAGGAGTTCGAGACCAGCATGGGCAACATTGGTGAAACCCTGTCTCTACAAAAAATACAAAAATTAGCTGGGCATGGTGGTGCATGCCTGTAATCCCAACCTATTTAGGAGGCTAAGGATCACCTGAGCCCAGGGAGATCGAAGCTACAGTGAGCGGTGATTGTGCCACTGCACTGCAGCCTGGGTGACAGAGCGAGACTCTGTCTCTAAAAAAAAAAAAAAGTCATTTTATTATAAAAAAGTTAAAACATATAGAAAAGTAGAAAGATGATACAACTAACACTCATATATCCAACTAGTTGATTCAACAAGTCTAAATTCCTGGCTACATTTGCTTAATATAAGCCACGTTAAAGTAAATTACAGGCACCAAGGAACGTTGTCCCTAAAATACTCTGGTGTTCATGTCCAAACAAAAGAGAACATTCTCCCTGATAACCACAAGACTACTGTTACACCTAACAAAATCAACAATGATTTCCTATATCACATATATATATATAGTATCTGATATCTAGGCCATATGGAAATTTCCCAGTTGTCCCCAAACTGTATTTTACAGATGGTTCATTCACACCAGGATCCAACCACGGACCTTGCGTTGTATTGGTTCTGAGCCTCCATTTTGCTAATCTGTAAACTGGGAAAAGAATAGCACCTATCTCACAGGGTGCAAGAATTAGAGATAGTGTATGTTAAGAGGTTAGATGTGAACTATTGTTACTAGAGTCATTCTGCTCCAGGCAGTGGTGCAGTGGGGTGTAGACAGCGAGGTGGGATGGGGTGTTCTGCGATGTCATCAGCATGGGTTAGGGATAAGGAGGACAGGGGTCCCCAGCATCTTCAGGGACGTGGACTCTGATACTGGGTTTTGTCCTGTGTGGGGGCTGGAGGACCCCAGTCTTACCTTGATTACCTTCAGCACCTGCACATCCTGGTCCAGCCCACGCTTTCCCTGGAAATGCTCCTGCCTCAGAAACTCCTCCACGGTCCGCACAGCATCTAGAACCTCCTCCTTCCACTCCCGGTGGGGCTGCAGCCACTGAGCCACGAAGGAGTCCAGCCTGGAGGCTGGCGTGCTGTACAGTTCCTGCATCAGTGCCATCTCTGTCCCGAGAGTACCACTGCTGGGCAAATATATAGCCGGGCAGATATATAGCCAGGCACCTACCCAGCTCCCTGGCGCACACCTCCTTTTTTAAGGCAGCTCCTCCTCAACTGCCCTCCGGTGCTCTATGGGATGAAGCTCCTAGCAGAGAGGAAACCAGGTGTGATGGGCTGACTCCAGGTCCCCCTTCTTGGAGACCCCCTTGCTGCAGTAGGGGCACAGGAGGACGCTGGGCTGAGGCTGGAATGTCTGGGGCCACCTTAACAGGTTGGCCGTCTAGTCAGTCTCTCTGCTGTCAGTTTCGATTCTCAATTTTTAGAGTTCCCTTTTATGATGTTTGGAAACTGAAATTGGATAGTGTTTGACCCCAGAGGTGGCAACTTGCCCAGTAGGTTGGAGTTGGATAGTGGTTAGCCAATTCAGCTGCTTAAATCTGTCTAAGGAAATTGAGGCTTGGGAATGGAAGGGACTCACTCACGTTCAGGTGATGGAGTGAGAATCTGGAGCCCAAGATAACAGACTGGGAATTCTAGCTACCCTGTGCCAGACTCCAGCCTCTCTGGCCCTCACACTCACTATTCATAGAGTGGGTTTTTTGTTGTTGTTTTTTTATTTTTTATTTATTTATTTTGACAGGGTCTTGCTCTGTTGCCCAGGCTGGAGTGCAGTGGTGCGATCTCAGCTCGCTGCAACCTCTGCCTCACGGGTTCAAGTGATTCTCCTGCCTCAGCCTCCTGAGTAGCTGGGACTACAGACATGTGCCACCACGCCTGGCTAATTTTTTTTTGTATTTTTAGTAGAGACAGGTTCTCACCATGTTGGTCAGGCTGGTCTCAAACTCCTGACCTCAAATGATCTGCTCACCTCGGCCTCCCACAGTGCTGGGATTACAGCGTGAGCCACCATGCCCGGCCCATAGCGTGGGTTTAACAGGTATTACGATTCACGCACTGAACCAAGAAGTTCATGCATTGAGCCAGGAAGACAAAATAAGATGAGGTTCCTGTTCCAAGGGGGCTCCCAGAACGGCGGGGGAGACATAGAAAAAAGAGACTTCAAAAGTCCAGTGCGATGTATGTTAAGTAGGAAGAAAGCACGAAAATTTGGTGGGAAGCCAGCAGATGAGTTTCGTTTGGTGTTAGCAGACACCTGCTCGAGAAGAATCTTAAAGACCAGGGATCCGGGCCGGGCATGATGGCTCATGCCTGTAGTCCCAGCACTTTGGGAGGCCAAGGCGAGAGGATCACTTGAGGCCAGGAGTTCAAGACCAGCCTGGGCAACATAGCTGGGCAACGTAGCCAACTCTGAATAACACTAAGTGCTTCAGGGCTTAGTCCTGGGCCCTTCTCTCTTCTTGCTCCAGACTTACTCCCTTGGTGATTTCAACGTGTTTAAATGTTTTTACTCTGGCAACTCCCACATGTCAATTTTAATTTTATTTATTTGTTTATGTTTGAGACGGAGTCTCACTCTGTCGCCCAGGCTGAAGTGCAGGGGCACGATCTCAGCTCACTGCAACCTCTGCCTCCCGGGTTCAGGCAATGCTTGTGCCTCAGTCTCCTGAGGAGCTGGGATTACAGGAGCCCGCCACTGCGCCTGGCTAATTTTTGTGTTTTTAGTAGAGACAGGGTTTCACCATGTTGCCCAGGCTGGTCTTGAACTCCTTACCTCAAGTGATCTGCCCTCATTGGCCCCCCAAAGTGCTGGGATTACAGGCGTGAGCCACTGCACCCAGTGACTTTCACATTTGTATCTTAAATCCATACCTCTTCCCTGAAATCCAGACTCATGTATCCAACTCCCCACTCCACGTTGGCTTTGAATTCTGGTCTGCCCTTTGCCACACTCATAACTTCTCTGCTGCTGTGGTTAGGATGATTGCAAAGGCAAGAGCAGATGTAGGGAGATGGTCAGGACACTGCACAGTGGTGCAGCTGAGAGGCAGTGGTGGCCTGGAGCAGTCGCTACAAAAATAATTTTAAAAAATAGCTAGGTGTGGTGTTGTGCACCTGTAGCCCCAGCTACTTGGGAGGCTGAGGTGGGACGACCACTTGAGTCTAGGAGTTCAGGCTACAGTGAATTATCATGGCGCCACTAAACTCTAGCCTGGGTGACAGCATGAGACTCTGTCTCAAAATAAAAAATAAAAAAGACTGGCATTCCAGCCAGGAGGATGAGGGTATAGCATAAATAGAGGCTGAGAAGTGTAAATAATGCTAGGGTGTGCCAGGGACTCAAGTGTCCTGTGTGCCTTGGCACGAAAGGGTGAGCAGGGGAGTGGTGAGAAATGTACCTGGACAGGTGGGCAGCATTGAATCTTGGAGTGCCATTCACTCACTCATTCATTCATTCAACAGATACTTATTGGGCACCTACTCTGCGCCAGGCAGGTGCTGTGGATACAACAGTGAACAAACAGTAGTGAAAAATCGCCACCTGCAGATAGCTTTCTTTCTGGTAGTGGAGACAGACAATGAATAGGATAAATAGGTAAAATTATAGTAAAGAGGACAGTGATAAGTGCTAAGCAGAAAAACAAAGCAAAGGGATTAAGAGGTTGTGTGTGTGGGGGGGTGGGTGTATTTAGGTGTTCAGTCTTACATAAGGTGATTAGGGAAGGCCTCCCTGAAAAGGAGACATCTGAGCAAAGACATTAGAAGGTGAAGAGTGAGCCACGTGTGTAACAGAAGGAAGAGGACTCTTCATGGCGGAAGGAGTGGAAAGTGCGAGGACGCTGTGGTGGTGCTGCCCGGTGGCAAGGATAAGGAACATCAGTGTGCCTGGAATGGAGTGATCAAGAGCAGAGAGTGGAAGGGAATGCGGTTTAAGTAGTAAAGAATGGCAAGGCAAATAGATGCAGGATTTTGTTTTTGTTTTTTGAGACGGAGTTTCGCTCTTGTTGCCCAGGCTGGAGTGCAATGGCACAATCTTGGCTCACTGCAACCTCCGCCTCCCGGGTTCAAGCGATTCTCCTGCCTCAGCCTCCTGAGCAGCTGGGATTAAAGGTGCCTCCCGCCGTCACACCCGGCTGATTTTTGTATTTTTAGTAGAGACAGTATTTCACCATGTTGGCCAGGCTGATCTCTAACTCCTGACCACAAGTGATCCACCCACCTCGGCCTCCCAAAGTGCTGGGATTACAGGCGTGAGCCACCACACCCAGCCAGGATATAGGATCTTTTTAAAAAGATTTATTCCATAAACAAGGAGGAGGAGTGGATAGGATCTTGAAGACAACTGGGGAGCATTTTTTGTTGTTCTGTAGGAGTCTGATATCATACACTGGAGAGTTTTCAGTGGAGGAGTGACACGGTCTTTCATTTTAATGAGATTAATCACATTGGCTGCTGGGAGGAAATTAGATTAGAAGCAGAGGGTGGAGTGGAGGTGAAAGTGGAGGCAGGAGTATGGTTAGGAGGCTACTGCACCAGTCCAGGCAAGAGATCAGCTGACTTGGATCAGAGCAGTAGCAGTGAAATAGTATGATTTAATTTTTCTGATTTTGGAAAATTTCAAACAAAGTGGAATAATATAATGAACCTCCATGTACTATTACCAGCTTCAACAATGATCAACTTATAGCCAATCTGGTTTCAATTATACCCCCATCCCTAGATTTCCCACTGTGTTATTTGGAAGTGAATCTGGACATCATGTCATTCTGCTGGATATAGTTTGACTCTAAGGCTGACAGGTCTTGCTAATGGGTAGAGTATGATGAGAGAGAAAGATCAGAGTCAAGGTCTAAGTCCAGGGCTTTTGGCCTTAGCAACAGAAAGGTTGAACTGCCCTTAACTGAGGTGGGATAGGCTGGGCACGGAGATCAGGAAGGAACTCAGTTTGGGAACTGAAGTTGGGGGTGTCTGTCAGAGACCCGGGTGGAGATGTGTGGTGGGAGTTGGATATGCCAGTCTGGATTTCAGGGAGGAGGTCTGGACTTGAGATACAAATGTGGGGGTCACTGGCATAGAGATGTTTAAAGCCATGACACTGAATGAGATCACCAAGGGAGTGATAACAGCAGGAAGAGAAAAAGACCCAGGACTGAGAACCAGAGCACCTAATATTATTCAGAGTTTGGGAGTTGCATGAGTCCTGCAAAGAAGAAGGAAAAGAAGTAGCTAGTGAGGTGGAAGAGAAATCAGGAGTGATGGTTTGAAGGCCAAGTGAAGATATTGTTTTAAGAAAGAGGAAATGAGATGGGCTTGGTGGCTCACACCTGAAATCCCAGCACTTTGAAAGTCAAGGTGGGAAGATTGCTTGAGCCCAGTAATTCAATATCAGCCTGGGCAATATGGCAAAACCCCATCTCTACAAAAAATACAAAAATTAGCCAGGTAGGATGGTGAGCGCCCATAGTCCCAGCTACTCAGGAGGATGAGGTAGGAGGATCGCCTCAGTCCAGGGAGATCCAGGCCGCAGTGAGCCATGATCATGCCACTGCATTTCAGCCTGGGTGACCAAGTGAGACCAGGTGAATCTGCTTTTTGTCCTGAGGGCAGTGGCAAATTTAGGGGAGTGGCACGTAGTGGAGTTAAGATCTAGAAAGATTGGTCTGGCTGCTTCCATGGTGAGGATGGATGGCAGAGGGCAAGGGCAGATGCAGGGAAATGCATTAGGGTGCTTCGCAGGGATGCAGGTGATAAGCAGTGAGGCCCAAGACGAGGCTGAAGCAGTGCAGGTGGAGAGGAGGGGTTGAATTCTAGGTCTATTTTGGAAGAAGCGTGGGCAGGGCTTCTTGTTGACTATAGATGAGGGGCAGGGAGAAGACAGGGATGACTCCCAGCTCTCTGGCTTGCATCTGTGAGTAACTGCTGGGGCCACCATTCACAAGGAGAGAAGGAGGAGTGGGCATGGTTGTGGGGAGTTCTAGGAGTGCTTTTTGGACGATGATTTGGTAGTACCCAAAGATGAGAAGTGAGTGACCTGCTCCATGTGAAGACAGATTTGATTTCCCTCAGTATACACATGGTCATTGGTACCTCGGGGAGGAATGAATCACACCATCACACCAAAATGAACTAATGCAGAGACAGAGTCTCGTTCTGTCTCCCAGGCTGAAGTGCAGTGATGCAATCATAGCTCACTGCAGCCTCAAACTCCTGGGCTCAAGCGATCCTCCCACCTCAGCATCCCGAAGTGCTGGGATTGCAGGCATGAACTGCTATGCCTGGCCAAACCCCAGATTGAAGTGATGAGCAGAGGAAGGGAAATTTAGGCAGTTCCTGCTGGGGTGGCCAAAGAGGTAGGCACAAAACCAGAGTTAAAAAAAGTCACCCACATTGCTGAATGCTTCTGAGAAGTTAAGAAATACAGATCTGAGAAGTACCCAAGAAAGCTACTGGTGATCAAGGTGGGTGCAGTTTTAGGAGAGAGGAGGGAGCTGAAGTCAGATTAGGCTGGGTGGGGTGGGGGACATGGAGACCAGAAGTGCAGATAATTCTTTCAAGGAGTTTGTCAGTCATGACATATTCCAATTTAACTTTTCAAACTGGCTAACCCCAAGTGGAAAGCATCATGTATTTTAATTACATAAATTCCAAAATTTCTTGTATTTCCAATGTTTGGTAGTACTTGATCCTTGAGCAATACCATATTACGAGGATTATATTAAAGAGCAGTGACAATTTCGTAAAACTAAGTCAACAATCGGTTAAGACTCCAAACATTTGCCATATGGTTATGATGACTGACAATGAACTGCAAGGCAATATAGAAGTTATTCAAACAATAAACATTCAGACCTTAACCTATTCGTTTTTTCTTCGACTTGATGAAATCTCTGAGGGTTACACAGCTTTCAATTTTTTGATCGTTAATATGTTGGATGACATTTGAGGATTTCAAAAGGGAACATGAAATCTGTAATGTGTTGGTTTTATGGTTGTTAAAATACCACCCAGTTGAGCAGGCATCTGCAGGGAGGGAGAAGAGCCAGTGCATAGGAAAGGGCTGAGCTAGGTTTTGAGCAGGAGAAAGAGACACAAAGATGAGTATTGTCTTAGCTTGGATTCCTCTCAATGCAGAGCATGAGACAAGGGATTGCATGAAGGTGGTTTGTTCTGGGAAATGATCTCAAGGGATAAGTGTGGGGGATTGGGAAGCAGAGAAAGCCAGTCTGAGGAACTCTTTCTTTCCCTTTCGCTTTCGCTTTCCCTTTCCCTCTCTCTTTTTTTTTTTCGATGTTGTCTTGCTCATTCACCCAGGCTGGAGTGCAGTGGCGTGATCACAACTCACTGTAGCCTCAACCTCTTGGGCTTAAGTGATCCTCCCACCTCAGCCTCCTGAGTAGCTAGGACTATAGGCACAAGCCACCATACCTGGCTAATTTCGAATTGTTTTTTTTGTTGTTGTTGTTGAGACAGGGTCTCACTATGTCGCCCAAGCCGGTGTCGAACTCCTAGGCTCAAATGATCCTCCCACCTCAGCCTCCTGAGTAGGCAGAACTATAGTCACCATGCCTGGTTAATTTTCAGAAAATTGTTTGTGGAGATGGGTTCTTGCTGTGTTGCTCAGGTTGATGTTGAACTCTTGGGGTCAAGTGATCCTCTCACCTTGGTCTTCCAAAGTGCCGGATTACAAGAATGAGCCACCACACTTGGTCTCAAGGAACATTAAATTGATTACTACTGTGGGCATCTGGGGCTTGATCCCACTCGGGACCCTCCTAGGTACTGTGTAGAATGTGCCTTAAAACTGTCCATCTATGGCAGGCACAGTGGCTCATGCTTGAAATCCCAGCACTTTGGGAGGCCGAGGTGGGCAGATTACTTGAGGCCAGGAGTTTAAGACCAGCCTGGCCAACATGGTGAAACCCCGTCTCTACCAAAAATATTATAGGCATGGTGGTGGGCACCTGCAATCCCAGCTACTTGGGAGGCTGAGGCAGGAGAATTGCTTGAACCCGGGAGGCGGAGGCTGCAGTGAGCCAAGATTGTGCCACTGCACTCCAGCCTGGACCACAGAATGAGACTCCATCTCAAAAAAAAAAAAAAAAAAAAAGAAAAAAGAAAAAAAATTGTCCATCTAGGCCAGGCGCCGTGGCTCATGCCTGTAATTCCCAACACTTTGGGAAGCTGAGGCGGGAGGATTGCTTGAGCCCAGGAGTTCAAGACGAGCCTGGGCAACATAGGGAGATCGCTTCTCTACAAAATATTTAAAAATTAGCTGGGTGTGGTGGCGTGTGCTTGTTGTTCCAGCTACTTGGGCAGGGTGGAGGGCGGGGCTGAGGTAGGAGGATCTGAGTGCAGGAAGTCAAGGCTGCAATGAACCCTGATTACTCCACTGCAATCCAGCCTGGGCAAGGGAGTGAGACCCTGTTTAAAAAGAAAAAAATTATCCATCTGAGAGGTAGAAGAGGGGACACTGGTTCTGGCCTTCCCCTTGGTTACACGTTGCTCCGTGGGGTGTTAGCTCCCTTGAATTTCTTGGCTTGCTCCTGCATTCTAATGGATGAGTAGGCACCCACAGATGTTTCCTATGAGGTGGTGGAGAATGCCTTGATAGAAAGCAGGGCCATGTTTTCTATTCATGGAGAGAGATTATACAAGAAAATGGCTCACAGGCCGGGCATGGTGGCTCACGCCTATAACCCCAGCACTTTGGGAAGCTGAAACAGGCAGATCACCTCAGAGGTCAGGAGTTCGAGATCAGCCTGGCCAAATGGTGAAACGCTGTCTCTACTAAAAATACAAAAAATTAGAGGGGCGCAGTGGCGGGTGCCTGTAATCCCAGCTACTAGGGAGGCTGAGGCAGGAGAATTGCTTGAACTGGGAGGCAGAGGTTGCAGTGAGCTGAGATTGTGCCTCTGCACTCCAGCCTGGGCAACAGAGCGAGACTCCGTCTAAAAAAAAAAAAAAAAAAAAAAAAAAAAAAGGCTAACAATGCATAGAATAATGCTGCCAATTGGCTGGGCACGGTGGCTCACACCTGTAACCTGTAATCCCAGCACTTTGGGAGGCCGAGGTGGGCAGATCACAAGGTCAGGAGATCAAGACCATCCTGGCTAACACGGTGAAACCCCATCTCTACTAAAAATACAAAAAATTAGCCGGGAGTGGTGGTGGACGCCTGTAGTCCCAGCTACTCGGGAGGCTGAGGCAGGAAAATGGTGTGAACCGGGGAGGTGGAGCTTGCAGTGAGCCGAGATCGTGCCACTGCACTCCAGCCTGGGCAACAGAGCAAGTCTCCATCTCAAAAATAATAATAACAATAATGATAATAATAATAATAATGCCAATTTCCTCTCCTCCCTGTATACACTCCTCTGCAAGGCTGGCTTTGCAGCTCCTCCCAGCAAGAGGTGGAATTTATTTCTCTATTTCCTTCAAATCAAGGCTTGGCCATGTGACTGGTTTTGGCCAGTGGGACATTAGCAAATGTGATGCAAGCAGATGCTTAAAAAGTGCGGGCCTAGGGGGACTTGCCCTTTCTCTTGCTCCTGTCAGAGTCCAGTGACCACGTGCACAAGCTCAGGTCGGCCTATTGGGTAAGCAGAAACCTATGGTGAAGGCATCCCTATTTTTCCCAGCTGAGATAAATATATATACATATATATAGTTTGTTTGCTTTTTCTTTAGATGGAGTTTCGCTCTTGTTGCCCACCCTGGAGTGCAATGGAACGATCTTGGCTCACTGCCACGTCCGCTTCCCGGGTTCAAGCGATTCTCCTGTCTCAGCCTCCTGAGTTGCCGGGACCACAGGTGCACGCCACCATGCCTGGCTAATTTTTGTATTTTTAGTAGAGATAGGGTTTCACCATATTGGTCAGGCTAGTCTTGAACTCCTGACCTCAGGTGATCCACTCACCTCAGGCTCCCAAAGTGCTGGGATTACAGGTGTGAGCCACCGCACCTGGTGGAGAACCTCAGTACCTTTAAGGCCTGTCTATTGTGTGATTATTTCTGTCTTATCTCCTTTACAGCTTGGTCCAGAGAGCTGCCTTAGACTCTTCAATGAATTTATTCAAACAGCTGCCTTTGTGCTGCTGTGTTTTGCTTATCTGGCGGGGAGAGTTTCTGTGTCTGTTCCCAGGCATCTTCTTGCAGCTGCAGGCATCCCCGCCTCGTCTGCTTCTAGCTTCCCTGTACTCTTTGTGCTGCTCTGTGGAAATGTGTGTCACTGAAGTGCTATGCAGGTCTGTGTGTGTGATTGTCAGGGAGAGTTGACCTGCCACATAAACCAGCTGGCACCCCCTCTAGCATCATCTGGATTCCTGGATCCACACGACAGTTAATTTTAGGCATCAGGATGCCCAGAGAGTAAAACATTAACGCTGGGTGTGTCTGTAAGGCTATTTCCAGAGAAGATTAGCATTTGAAAGAGTACACTGAGGGATGAAGATCTGCCCTCACTAATGTAGGTGGGCATCGTCCAATCCACTGAGAGCCTGGACAGTTTGTGAAGGAAGGGTGGTGAATTTGCTGTCCTCCTTGGGAGCTGGGACGTTCATCTTCTCCTGCCCTCAGACATCAGAGCTCCAGGTACTCAGGTCTTCAGACTCTGAGACTTACACCACTGGCTCCTCTGGGTCTCCAGCTTGTTGATGGCATATTTTGGGACTTCTAAGCCTCTGTAATCATATGAGCCAATGATATGGTTTGGACCTGTGTCTCTGCCCAAATCTGATGTTAAATTGTAAACCCCAGCGTTGGAGGTGGGACCTGGTGGGAGCTGATTGGATTATAGGGGTGGAGTTCTCATGAATGGTTTAGCACCATACCCCCTTGATACTGTATAGTGAGTTCTTGTGAGATCTGGTTGTTTAAAAAGCGTGCAGGAGGCTGGCAGATGAATTGCTTGAGGTCAGAAGTTCAAGACTAGCCTGGCCAACATGGTGAAACCTGGTCTCCACTAAAATACAAAAGTTAGGTGGGCTTGGTGTTGGGCACCTGTAATTCCAGCTACTAGGGAGGCTGAGGCAGGAGAATTGCTTTAACCCAGGAGGTGGAGGTTGCAGTGAGCCAAGATCACGCCACTGCACTCCAGCCTGGGTGACAGAGCAAGACTCTGTATCAAAAAAAAAAAAAAAAAAAATTATGAAGGATTTCCTGCTTCTCTCTCTTGCTTCTGCTCCAGCCATGATTGTAAGTTTCCTGTGGCTTCCCCAGAAGCAGAAGTTGCTATGCTTCCTGTACAGACTGCAGAAGTGTGAGCCAATTAAACCTCTTTTCTTCATAAATTACCCAGTCTCAGGTATTTCTTTATAGCAGTGTGAGACCAGACTAATGCAACCAATTCCCCTAATAAATCCCCTCTTCTTTATCTACACGTATACCCTATTGGTTCTGTTTCTATGGAGAACCCTAATACGGCCCAGTTGTACCTAATGTTAGCTTCCCCTGGACTCTTATGGGCCATTATATTCTATTTATTTTGTATTTGTATTTTTAGAGTCAGGGTCTCACTCTTTCACCCAGGCTGGAGTGTAGTGGCACAATCATAGCTCACTGTAACCTCAAACACCTGGGCTTATGTGATCCTCCTACCTCAGCCTTCCAAGTGGCTAGGACTATAGATGTGTGCTTACCTCACCTACCTAACTTTTAAATTTTTTGTAGATATGAGATCTCTATGTTGCCCAGGCTGGGCTCAAACTCCTGGCCTCAAGTGATTTTCCTGCCTCGGCCTTCCAAAGTGCTGGAATTGTAGGTATGAGACACCGCACCCAGCCCATTCTACTTATTTTTGCTTAAACTATTTTGAATTGGGTCTCTGTCACTTGCAACCCAAAATGTCCTTAAGTTCCAGGAGTGAATGGACTGGAAAGACAAATGGGCAGAAAATTGAAGGCATCCACTAGGGAGTGACTGGCAGGCTTGACCAGGGGGTCTGGGCTGGATAGAAAGGCAAGTAAACAAGGGTGTAGAAGAAATGAGTCAGCAGCCCAAGGTCCTTCCTCCTTGAAACCTTAAGCCTTCCTTCTCTGAATCTCTTCTTGGAGCTGAATGAAATTCACTGGGAGCCTCCTGGCCTCCCCAGTGATACTGGGCTTTTGCTAACTCATATCAGCCTGTTTTCTGTAGATCCCCAGAACTCCACAGAATTGTGACCACCTCCCTGTTTAAAGGTAGGAAAATGTGGAGCCCCATCCCTGATCATTACCATAATTCATCTCCTTGTATTTTGGCAAAACAGCTCAGTTGGGCTTCTGGGTCTTAGGGACTTTCTCCTTGTGATATCTGGAGCACCACGGAATAAAGCTGCATCTAGTTTTCAACCTACCCAAAGGACAGAAACTTGCACAAAAATTGTCTCAATGCCTGATATCACATTTTCTCCATCCTCCTTCCTGACTCTAAAGCAGGAGGAAGATAGCTCCTGGAGATTCTGAAACCAACAGGCAAATGGCAAAGGTTGTCAGGGATAAACATGATAATTTATGCATAACATATAAAATAACGCCAATGGTCAGAACTTGATCACATGGTCACACCCAGCTGCAAGGGAGGCTGGGAAATGTAGTCTTTAGCCTTTGGCAATGTGCCTAACTAAAAATTCTATTGCTATGGAAGAAAGAGAGAAACCTTAAGGCTTCCTTAAGGATACTGAGGGAAAATAGCAATTTCTGCCACAACATGCATTCTGTTTTTCCATTTTGGCCCTGGTATAAAAGTAGGAATGAGGGAACTGCCAGGACTGGAAAGAATACAGCTCTTCAGAATTCCCTCCACCCCAACATGAGGATGTAAAGGGAGAATTTGGAGGGGGCAGTGGAAGGAGCTAATAACAGCTGGTAGCTGTTGCATTTATTGAGCACTTGTGTGCTAGGCACTGGGTGAAGAATTTCACCTGTGACATGTTATTCCAGACCTCATCCAAGACTTCATTCAATCTTCTTTAAATTCATCCGTTCATTCAACACATATTTACTGAGCACTTATTATGTGTCTGCCACTAGGCCAGGTACTAGGAGAGAGTGGTGAATAAGATGGCCCTCCATTTCTGGTGAGTTTGCAGCAAAGCACAGTAGTCGCAGCATGAGCTTTGGAGCCAGAGTGTCTGGGTTCAAATCCAAGTGTATTCATTGTGTGAATGTGGAAGTCATTTAAACTATCTGTGTCTCAATTTCCCCACCTGGAAAATGAGGATGATAAGAGTACCTACATCCTAAGGCTACTGTAGTGCTCCAAAGAAGTGATAGATGAAAAGTACTCAGCCCAGTACCTGGCATATAGTTGGTGCTCAATAAATGTCAGCTGTTACTCTAATGGGGGAGACAAATCTCAAATTGGAATTTTAATGAGATGAGTGTGAACAGAAAGAAGAGGAGGGTTCACTGTCTGTTAGCAGTGGCTAGAACTCTGGGAGTCATTCTTTTTTTGGGGGTGGGGCGGGGGGGATGAAGTCTTGCTCTGTTGCCCCCAGGCTGGAGGGCAGTGGCATGATCTCAGCTCACTGCAACCTCTGCCTCCTGGGTTCAAGCGATTCTCCTGCCTCAGTTTCCCTAGTAGCTAGGACTAGAGGTGCATGCCACCACGGCCTGCTTTTTGTTTTGTACTTTTAGTAGGTATGCCACATAGGCTGGGCTGGTCTCAAACTCCTGACCTCAGGTGATCCACCTGCCTCGGCCTCCCCAAGTGCTGGGATTACAGGCGTGAGCCACTGTGCCTGGCTGAGTCGTTCTTTTTCCTGGATTATTCAGTTGAGATATAACTCACACACAACAGAGCACACAGATTTGACGTGCAGTGGATGAGGATGATGGCACTTGTCACCAGATGCCCCTTCAGGACTGGGACACTCATTTCCCAGCTGTTGGGAGTGTTACTGCTGACAGCTCCTAGTTGAGTCTCTGCCAAAGCATTGCCCTCAGACAATGGGAGGTTGCTTCACTCAAGGTCATATCCTCAGGCCAGGCATTCCTGGTATCCCAGCACTTCAGGAGGCCAAGGAGGGAGGGTTGCTTGAACCTGGGAGACAGAGGTTGCAGTGAGCTGAGATTGTGCCACTGCACTCCAGCCATGGCACTCCAGCCTGGGCGACAGAGGGAGACTCCACCTCAAAAACAAATAAATAAATAAAATAAACTAAAATAAAAAAGAAAAATAATGGTAAATATCTGCAAGTTACAAAGAGTTTTTACAAATGATAAGGAACACAGCCAGCTCAATGGGAAAATGTGCAAATTACATTAATAGATAGCTCCCAAAAGTTCAAGTTGAAAGGTCAATAAGCAAATGTATTTTTTTGAAAGGTAGACTACAAAACCAGTATGCGTGATATGGGTCCACTTATGTAAGCTCTGTGTGCACCATATGCATATAGATTTCAAGAGAGGCAGGAGAGGCTGGGCGCGGTGGCTCAGGCCTGTAATCCCAGCACTTTGGGGGGCCGAGGCGGGCAGATCACTTGAGGTCAGGAGTTTGAGACCAGCCTGACCAACATGGTGAAACCCCATCTCTACTAAATATACAAAAAATTAGCTGGGCGTGGTGGTGGGCGCCTATAATCCCAGCTACTCAGGAGGCTGAGGCAGGAGAATCCCTTGAATTGGAGAGGCGGAGGTTGCAGTGAGCTGAGATTGCACCACTGCATTCCAGCCTGGACAACGGACTGAGGCTCCATCAAAAAAACCAAAAATAAAAAAATAAAAAAGCCAGGCACGGTGGCTTATGCCTATAATCCCAGCATTTTGGGAGGCCGAGGCAGGCGGATCACCTGAGGTCAGGAATTTGAGACCAGCCTGACCAACATGGAGAAACCCCATCTTTACTAAAAATACAAAATTAGCCAGACATGCCTGTAATCCCAGCTACTCGGGAGGCTGAGGCAGGAGAATCGCTTGAACCTGGGGGGCGGAGGTTGTGGTGAGCCAGTATCGCGCCATTGTACTCCAGCCTGGGTGACAAGAGGGAAACTCTTGTCTCCAAAAAAAAAAGGGCAAGAGAGAATAGTCACTGTTATTGGTATTCTCTCAGGGATTTCACGTGAATTTTATCATTTTCCTTATGCTTTTTTGCATTGCTTTAATTTTTTAAAAAAATAAGTCTATCGTGATATTCGGATAATCAGAAACAATTAATTGTTATTTTTTGAGACAGGGTCTCACTCTGTCACCCAGGCTAGAGCACAGTGGTGCAATCTCAACTCACTGCAACCTCTGCTTCCCAGGCTCAAGCAATCTTTCCATTTCAACCTCCTGTGTAGCTGGGACAACAGGCAAGTGCCACCTCGCCCGGCTAACTTTTGTATTTTTTTGTAAAGATGGGGTTTTGCCATGTTGTCCAGGCTGGTCTCAAACTCCTGAGCTCAAGTGATCCACCCACCTGGGCCTCCCAAAGTGCTGGGATTACAGGTGTGAGGCACCACCCCTGACCAGAAAACAATTTAATTATGATGATGAAAAATATCTAGTGTTGTGGACTAAGAGCACAAGTTCTAGTGTCGGAGACGTTTGTGTTTCAATCTCAGCTCCACTTCCGCTTTGGTCTCTGTTTTCTTATCTCCAAAATGGGGACAATGAATAATTGTGTATTTTCGTGTATATTAAAATAATTTTAATTTAATATAATTAAATAATATAATTTAATAAATATTATAAATAATTTAATAAGAAATTTAATATACATTTTAATGTATATTAAAATAATTGCTGGAAAGACTACATAAAAAATGCAGCATAGTTAGCATAGATCATGAACAGAATTAAGTCAGTAAATGGTGGTCTTGTTATTATTACTGATGTTATTGTTTTTATTAACATCTGAAGCCCCTGAGCTCTGAAGCTTGTTGAAAATCATGTTTGTACTCACCAGGAACCATTTTATTGTCCTTGAGGAATGTGGCATTGGAACCCAGAGGTTCTAAGCAGGACACCACACTTCAGAAGGTAACAGAGGGGCTGGGTGTGGTGGCTCACGACTATAATCCCAGCACTTTGGGAGACCGAGTTAGGATTGCCTGAGCCTAGGAGTTCAACACCAGCCTGAACAACAAAGTGATAACCCCCCACATCCCATCTCTACAAAACATAAAAAAATTAGCTTGATGTGGTGGCACATGCCTGTGGTTCTGGCCACAGAGCTGAGGCAGGAGGATTACTGGAGCCCAGGTCAAGGCTGCAATGAGCCCCGAAGGCACCACTGCAGCCTGGGGGACAGCGGGACATCCTGTCTCAAAAACACAAAAAAGATAGCAGTATAGCACAGTATGGCAACAGCAAACACACACAATGGCTATCCCTAACATTGTACGGTATCCTTAGACAATGAGGTTATTTCCATTTGTTTCTCTTAAAAAATGCTGGAGGCCGGGCGCAGTGACTCATACTTGTAATCCCAGCACTCTGGGAGGCCAAGGTGGGCAGATCACCTGATGTCAGGAGTTTGAAACCAGCCTGACCAACACGGTGAAACTTCGTTTCTACTAAAAATACAAAAATTAGCTGGGCATGGTGGCGCACGCCTGTAGTCCCAGCTACTCAGGAGGCTGAGGCAGAAGAATCACTTGAACCTGGGAGACGGAGGTTGTAGTGAGCAGAGAGTGCGCCACTGCACTCCAGCCTCGGCGACAGAGCGAGACCCTGCCTCAAAAAATAAAAAATAAATAAAAATAAAAAATAAACAGTGCCCAACACCCTGCAAGCAACGTTTCTAATCCCAAAGGATTAGAGAGAAATCACCTCCTTGGGTTGGGTGGAAACCTATCATTTGGAAGTTCCATTTATTTCCCCAGGCCATGATGGAATATGGTAACACATGCATTTACGGGAGGACTTAATCTCCAAGGTATCATTCCAGTCCTGTCTCCCCGAAAAAGAGCAACCTTCAGTCTCTCCCACTAGATTCCACTTTCCCAAACCTTCCGAGGCCAGGTTGGCGAAGGGGCCCTGACTAGTTTCTCTGGACCCAACCTGTTGCTGTCTTTACCCAGAGCATTGAAAGCTGGGAGCATATCCATATCCATCCAAATGACTCCTCTGCTCTCCTGGACTGGACCTGGAGGGACAGGGAGTCAGGGGCCCTGGTCCCCTCCCTGTGCCGGACCACAATGATATTGCAAGCCAGGCTCTTGCTACAGCAAACCAGTTCTCCTTAATAATACGGTCTCGCAGCTGTGCCTGGTCTTGGATGCTGGAGAAGCAGCCCAGGAAGAGAATCAGGTCCAGGTCGGAGCTGTAGTTCAGCGTCATCCCCTTCCCTGTGGAGCCGCTCTGTGGAGGATGACATGGGTGGGTGTCACGTCTGCTGAGATCTGTTGCTTTGGGGTTAGGAGTGAAGCCAGAGGCACCCAGGTTAGGCTGTTCATCCAGGTCCCTAAGGAGCCCTTGGTCTCCATCATACATCATGGTCTTTGCTGAGTATTATTCCTTTTTGCATTGATGCAAAAAAATTAAATACCTGGTAAACACTTCAAAGGATATAAGTAAAATGTAAAACTCCACTTCTCTTTAAGCCCTAAACTCCTTTTCCAGAGACAACCACACTTACAAGCTTCTTGTATATCGCTCCATAAATGAACGTCAAGACCTGTATCACCCAACATGGTAGCCAAGAACCACATGTGGCTATTTACGTTTAATTATACTGGGAGCAGTGGCTCACGCCTGTATTGCCAGCACTTTGGGAAGCTGAGGTGGGAGGACTGCTTGAGGCCAGGAGTTTGAAGCTGCAGTGAGCCATGATCACGCCACTGGTACTGAAGCCTGGGTGACAGAGACACTGTCTCTAATAGATAAGTACATACATTTAAATGAATTAAAATGAAATGAAATAAAACATTCAGTACTTTGGTGTTACTGATCTCATTTGAAGTACTCAAGAGCTGCCCAGAAATAGTGGCTATCATATTGGACAGTGAATATATAGAACCTTCCCACAGGGTGTGGTGGCTCACACCTGTAATCCCAGCCCTTTGGGAGGCTGAGGCGAGTGGATTGCCTGAGCTCAGGAGTTCAAGATCAGCCTGGGCAACACGGTGAAACCCCATCTCTACTAAAATACAAAAAAAAAAAAAAAACCCAAAAACAAATTAGCTAGGCGTGGTGTCGCGTGCTTGTAATCCCAGCTACTTGGGAGGCTGAGGCTGAGGCACGAGAATTGCTTGAATCTGGGAGGTGGAAGTTGCGGTAAGCCAAAGTTGTGCCACTGTACTCCAGCCTGGGCAACAGAGCAAGGCTGTCA
Organism: Papio anubis; assembly: GCF_008728515.1. Taxonomy (NCBI): domain Eukaryota; kingdom Metazoa; phylum Chordata; class Mammalia; order Primates; family Cercopithecidae; genus Papio; species Papio anubis. The sequence goes on from NC_044984.1 coordinate 115,412,412, forward strand.
CAAAAAAAAAAAAAAAAGAAAAGAAAGGAAGAAAACTTAGTGCTTAAAAAGCTCAAGCAAATGTTGAATTATGTGCAATGTACTCCCTTCTTCCTAATACAGAAACAAAGTCCTTCTTGTTGCTTGTTTACCAATGTTTATTCAAATAGGATTTCTAGCTCCATAGATAACCTTGTTGTAGGCATTTTCTGTGCTGGTCAAAACCGTGGAAATAGGTATTCTAGGGATGTTCCCACCTCTGGAAATAGAGATGGTTGAGAGAGCAAGAGGAAAGGTAAAATATATTTTTTTCATATACAGACAAATAGACTCCATTTGACACACATCCCTGAGAGGTGGGAATAGGATCTTCAAGATGTGAGCGTTTGAGGTCATATAAATGGTGCGCCTCCCATCAAGACAGGGCATTTCAATCCGTAGAAGAACTTTATTATAACACATGTTAAAATACTTGAACACCTTCAAGCCCATTCTTAAGAGAATATGCATTCTGTTTCTGGTTCTGATCAGGATTCCCCTGTTCTTTGTGTTTTTGGTTCGGATCTGGAAAGCAAAGATGCGGCCAGAGCTCTATAGCAGAGGGAGCCTAGGGCACACTCAGATGTGTGGACCTGTCAAAAGCCAGAAGGGCAAAGTTGTATCTTTTTAAGCAACCATGGAAGCTCGAATTTCTGTTTTGAAGCTCACGGTTTGCTAGTAACACTCCTGATTATTTGCCTTCAACTCCGTATTTAAAGATTCTTTAACACTGGCACCCAGGCTACAGTGCAGAGGCATGATCACACCTTACTGCAGCCTCGACCTCCTGGCCTCAAGTGATCCTCCCACCTCAGCCTCCCGAGTAGCTGGGACCGCTGATGGATGCTACCATACCTGGCTAATTTTTTTGTATTTTTTGTAGAGACAAGGTTTTGTTATGTTGAAAGGCTGGTCTTGAGCTGCTGGGCTCAAGCAATGTGCCTACATTGGCTTCCCAAAGTGCCAGGATTACAGGCGAGAGCCACTGTGCCTGGCCTGAAGATTCGTTAAAGCTGCATTTCCGGCCGGGCGCGGTGGCTCAAGCCTGTAATCCCAGCACCTTGGGAGGCCGAGACGGGCGGATCACAAGGTCAGGAGATCAAGACCATCCTGGCTAACACGGCGAAACCCCGTCTCTACTAAAAACACGAAAAATTAGCCGGGCGAGGTGGTGGCGCCTGTGGTCCCAGCTACTCGGGAGGCTGAGGCAGGAGAATGGCGGGAACCCGGGAAGCGGAGCTTGCAGTGAGCTGAAATCCCGCCACTGCACTCCAGCCTGGGCGACAGAGCGAGAACTCTGTCTCAAAAAAAAAAAAAAAAAAAAAGCTGCATTTCCTTCCTTTTCAGTCTTATTCTTGGCAGTCGTTGCCACTCCCAGGTAAAGTCTGATTTGCTTAAGATAATGTTAGATGTCTTTCATTCTAGCAAAATGAGCCAAATCTAGATTTATGGTTAAGGCATTTTTGACTTAGGGTGATAATATATTAAAAGTTGAACTATAGCTTAGTACTTTCCCAGGGAAACCATGCTATAAATAGGTATTTGATTCCATGGTCAGCCCCTAACAAACCCTCTGAACCTAGAGAGTACCCTCTGATATTAGCTAATTGCTAGGTAGTTTCTAACAAAATCAGTCAGTGCTATTTTATTTATTTATTTATTATGTTTTTTTAGATCGAGTCTCGCTCTGTCGCCCAGGCTGGAGTGCAGTGGCGTGATCTCAGCTCACTGCAAGTTCCACCTCCCGGGTTCATGCCATTCTCCTGCCTCAGCCTCCTGAGTAGCTGGGACTGCAGGCACCCGCCACCACGCCTGGCTAATTTTTTTTTTTTTTTTGTATATTTTTTTTAGTAGAGACGGGGTTTCACTGTGTTAGCCAGGATGGTCTCAATCTCCTGACCTCAGGATCTGCCCGCCTCGGCCTCCCAAACTGCTAGGATTACAAGTGTGAGCCACTGCGCCCGGCCAGTCAGTGCCATTTTATTTATTTTTATTTATTTATTTATTTTTTTATTTTTTTTTTATTTTTTTTTTTTTTGAGGAGCTGGTCTACCGCTCTGTCGCCCAGGCCGAGCAGGTGCAGTGGCGGATCTCCAGCTCACTGCAAACTCAGCCTCCCGGGTTACATAATTCTCCTGCCTCAGCCTCCCGAGCAGCTGGGACTACAAAGGCCTGCCACTGCAGCCGGCTAGTTTTTGTATTTTTTTTTAATAGAGCGGGGAGTTTCACGGGTTAGCCAGGATGGTGCCGATCTCCTGACCTCGTGATCCAGCCCGTCTCGTACCAGTGCTGGGATTACAGGCTTGAGCCTGGCCTTGCCGTCAGTGCCATTTTAGAATGAAAATATAGATGACCTTTATCACTTTAGGGGTAAAATGGGGCTTGTTAAAGAGGAAACAAAAGGCATAAATTTTAATTTCTTAGAAAAAAATTTTTAAATAATATATTAAAAAGTTAAAAATTTTAAATAATTGAGATGAGGTCTTGCTATGTTGCCCAGGCTGGCCTTGAACTCCTGGGCTCAAGCAATCCTCCCCCCTCAGCTTCCCAAAGTGCTGGGATTACAGGTGGGAGCCACTGTGCCCGGCCAAAAGACATAAATTTTATACAAACCTGCTATCCATATTCCACTTGATTCCCTGGCACTTAAGACAGCTGGATCCCAAATCATCATCATCATCATCATCATCCAGATATGTAGAATAGTTTACTGCTTAAGAGCACTTTTCTACGCTTTATCCCATTTATTGTGCATTAGAAACCAGTTTTAGAGAAGAAGAGACTAATGCTCAGAGAGACAAAACAACTCATCCCTTACCATCCCACAGCCCCGCAGTCCCACAGGGCAGAGCTGGGATTTGGACTCCGGGGGTTCCTGATGCTCACCTTTGCCACCTTCAGCACCCTGACTTCTTGGTCCAGAATCAGCTCATTATAGAAGCACCGATCCCTCAAGAACTGCCCGATTCTGTGCCCGGCATCCTTCGTTTCATCCTTCCAGTCTCCCTGGGGCTGGAGGCTGTTTAACGAAGGCAGACTGGAAGGATGTTTTATGAAGGCATCCAGCTACTTGGGAGGCTGAGGCAGGAGAATCACTTGACCCGCAGAGGCGTAGGTTGCAGTGAGCCGAGATGGCACCACTGCACTCTAGCCAGCCAGATTCTGTCTCAAAAAAAAAAAAAAGAAAGAAAAAGGAAAGAAAGAAAGGAAGGAAGGAAGGAAGGGAGGGAGGGAGGGAGGGAGGGAGAGGGAAAATAAATCCCACATTGATACTGTGGAGGCCATAAGTATGCACCTATAGGATGCATTTTTAAAATGCCCTAATAACGCATAAATACATCACTGAGGTTTGTTAAGAATGCCCAGATTCCCAGTCTGGGCAACATAGTAAAACTCCATCTCTACAAAACACACAAAAAAATTAGCTGGGCATGATGGCATGTGCCTGTAGTCCCAGCTACTAGGGAGGCTGAGGTGGGAAGATCGCCTGAGCCTGGGAAGTCGAGGCTGCAGTGAGCTGTGATCAAACCACTGCACTCAAGCCTGGGCAACAGAATGGAACCCTGTCTGAAAAAATTAAAAATAAAAATGTCCAGATTCATGACAGCCTGTCTCTCATTCTGCTTAATGGAGTAAAAAATACTGAGTCCTGAAACACAGGCTTAGAAGATTCAAAAATTGCCTTGGAGAGGGAGAAACACCGAGAGGGAGATGCCTGTGAAGAGCTTGAGTTAAAAAATCTTTTTGAAAACTGAAAGTGGAAAAGAGTAATATTTATATATTACCCCATAACATATACAAATGTATAGTTGTATCTAAATAAATTAACAAAATATTGGAAGGGCATATTTGATTTCCCTTAAGCTTATATAATTAGGGCTATGCCAATGTATTTTTATTTTTCATTTATTTATTTTTATGTTTTTCCCCATTGGTTTGTGTGATTCTGAAACACATTTTTATTTTCTCACTGGCAAATACTTGTTATTAATCAATTGGAAAAATTGGATTTGGGGATCACCTTGCATTAGGGCATTTTTGGTATACGTACTTATATTTTAAAAACTGTGGTGGCCGGGCGCGGTGGCTCAAGCCTGTAATCCCAGCACTTTGGGAGGCCGAGACGGGCGGATCACGAGGTCAGGAGATCGAGACCATCCTGGCTATCACGGTGAAACCCCGTCTCTACTAAAAATACAAAAAATTAGCCAGGCGCGGTGGCGGGCGCCTGTAGTCCCAGCTACTCGGGAGGCTGAGGCAGGAGAATGGCGTGAACCCGGGAGGTGGAGCTTGTAGTGAGCTGAGATCCGGCCACTGTAGCCTGGGCAGCAGAGCGAGACTCCGTCTCAAAAAAAAACAAAAAACAAAAAAACTGTGGATTCCAATATATATTCTTAATAGTAAACTGTGACATTTTTGTCAATTTTCCTCTCTTCCACAAGGTGATGCTCCACGCCCACCTAAAACAATCACCATTTCTAGTTCCTAGGATCCTAGTACAGAAGAGACAGAGGGGATCTGCTTAATCCTTGTTTCTCAGAAGGCGGACAGGAGCCCAGAGTGTTTACCAGGGCTCTTTGACATTATGGTATTGATATTAACTCCGATAGCTATTACTTATCAAGCACTCTGTGTATACCAGGCTCTCCACACAGTTTATTTTATTCTTTTTTTTTGAGATGGGGTCTGGCTCTGTCACCCAGGCTGGAATGCATGGCACGATCTGGGCTCACTGCAACCTCACCTCCCAAGCTCAAGTGATTACTCAAGCCTCCTGAGTAACTGAGACTACAAGTATACATCACTACACCTGGCTAATTTTTGTATTTTTTTGTAGAGATGGGGTTTTGCTATGCTGCCCAGGCTGGTCTCAAACTCCCAGGCTCCAGTGATCCACCTGCCTTGACCTCCCAAAGTGCTGGGATTAGAGTCGTGAGCCTCCACACCCAGCCTCTTTTCACAGTTTAGTTCCCATAATCCCCACAAGACTGTGTAATGCAAGTTCACACCATGTTACATTATGAAGAAATCAAGTCTCAGAAAGATGATGTGACCTGCCCAGAGTCACACACCAAAGTGGACAAGCACTGATACAAACCCAGGTTCTCTGATTCTAAATGCCAGAGGCTTACCCACGATATTATCCTACTGCCCAAGTCACTTCTTATTTATTGAGCTCCTACTACGTGCTGGGCACTGGGCGAGACTTGGAGAATACAGAAATGAATAAGGCAGCCCCATTCTATGGGCAGTTTGGTATGTGTCTTCTCTATTGGGAATCTTCAGGGTGAGAAGCACGTGGTCCCAGGGTCTATCTAGCACAGAGCTTGGCACACAGTGGGGCTTCAGTTAATGCTGGCTGAATAAATGAATGAATGATACCATGTTTTCTAGGAAGCAAAAGCACTTCAATCTTCTGACTGTATTTTTAAGTCCATAAAAGGGATAAATGGTGGAGGACAGAGAACTTCCTGGTGACCTTCTGCTTGCTCCATCAAGGCGTCTATCAAGGGTCCCCATCTTTGAGTACGGTGGCTCAACTACAGTGGACCATCCCAAAGGTCCCCTCTGGTTCTGCATTGCAGACACTGTGCATGGTGGTGCAGGACCTCTTTCCCAGAGGTGCTTGCTTCTTCATTTACCCCAGTGTTTCTTAACATTTTAGAGTCTTGTGCACGTAAGGGACCGTCCCTCTAAAAAATATGTTTATGCTTATATATTTGCATGCAATTTCAGGGGCTTCCTGGACCCCAAGTCAAGAATCTCTGCTGTGGGGCCGGACATGGTGGCTCATGTCTGTAATCCGAGCACTTTGGGAGGTCGAGGCAGGTGGATCACTTGAGGTCAGGAGTTTGAGACCAGCCTGGCCAATATGGTGAAACCCCATCTCTACTAAAAATACAAAAGAATTAGCCAGGCATGGTGGGCGCCTGTAATCCAAGCTGCTCGGGAGGCTGAGGCAGAAGAATCGCTTGAACTGGGGAGGCAGAGGTTGCAGTGAGCCGAGATCGCGCCACTGCACTTCAGCCTGGGCGTCAGACTCTTGTCTCAAAAAAAGAAAAAAAGAAAAAAAGAATATCTGCTGTGGAAGATGCTTATTTTTTTATTTTTCAAAATTTTTATTAGAGATGGAGGGGCGGACGTCTCGCTATGTTGCCCAGGCTGGAGTCAAATTCCTGGGCTCAAAGGATCTTCCTGCTTCATTCAGCCTCCTGAATAGCTGGGATTACAGCGCATGCCAGCATGCTTGGCTGCTCCTGTGTAAGATTCTTGAGGACCAAAAGACATCCTAAACAAGAGTCACATCTCAAACCTTTTTACTGAATTCCTACTATGCACTGTGCATCATGCTGAGTGCTAAGGGATACTGTAGGGAAAATCTGCAGCCTTCAGATCAGTCAGAAGGGAGCCCTGGGCAGCAGGGCATCTAGTCATCAGCCTCTCAGTTCTCAAGTCACATGTGGGACTGGGTTCCAGGTGTTTCCCACCTCCCGAGTAAGCCTGCAACTTTTCCTTCCATCTGGCTCCCATTTTAGAGCCTTGCATAGGTTTCTCGAAGGGAAGCCTGGATAATCCTGAATCGCCTCTAATAACCACATTCTTTTTTTTTAAATTTTTTATTTTGAGACAGAGTCTCACTCTTGTTGCCCAGGCTGGAATACAGTGGTGTAATCTTGGCTCACTGCAATCTCCGCCTCCCGGGTTTAAATGATTCTCCTGCCCCAGCCTCCTGAGCAGCTGGGATTACAGGCACACACCACCACCCCTGGCTAATTTTTGTATTTTTTGTAGAGACAGGGTTTCGCCATGTTGGCCAGGCTAGTCTTGAACTCCTGACCTCAGGTGATCCACCTGCCTCGGACTCCCAAAGTACTGGAATTGCAGGCGTGAGCCACCGCGCCTGGATGTAACCACATTCTTTAATTCTTGCATCCAACAGGTATTCCCAGGAAGTGCAAAAAACAGTTCCACTCAGGGTTCTAAGTTCGAAGTTGCCCTCATCCCAACCATCATCAACAAAACGCCAGAATGATGTTCTTCTTTTCGTTAATGGTAAAAATAAGATTTTGCCATTTGTTGGGATCATACGTATTGAGCACATTTGGGGAACTTGTGACTCTGGGTCACAAAATAAGACTGGGTTTTTGGAAATGTGGCTGGATAAGGTGGAGTGAGGGGGCCGGGTTAAGTTCATGACTGGCTGCAAAAGCTTATCCAGGGTTTGTGGAGCTTCTAAAATTTTCTAGATCCCTTTAAAGAAAAATGACATAAAACAGTGAATAAAACTTTCAGCTCAAAAGTGTTGTCTGTGATCTATGTCATTTTCCTTGTCTCTGAACAAGTTTTTTTTGTTTGTTTGTTTTTTGCGCTTACCGTAAAGTTCTTTCTCTTTCACTTTTGAAGGATAATTTTGACAGGTACAGAATTCAAGGTGTGGGGGCTTTTTCTTTCAACACTAGGTATTTCACTCCACTCTCTTCTTTCTTATGTGGTTCCTGACAAGAAGTTCAATGTAATTTTTTTTTTTTTTTTCCTGAGACAGGGTTTCACTCTGTTGCCCAAGCTGTGGTACAGTGCCATAATCTTGACTTACTGTAGCCTCAACCTCCCAGGCTCAAGCGATCCTCCTGCCTCAGCCTCCTGAGTAGCTGGAACCACAGGCACACACTGTCAAGCCTAATGTTTCATATTTTTTGTAGAGATGGGATTTCTCTTTGTTGCCCAGGCTGGTCTCAAACTCCTGAGCTCAAGCAATCCTCCTGCCTTGACCTCCAAAGTGCTGGGATTATAAGTGTGAATCACCGCACCCTGCCCAATGTAATTCTTATACTAGTTCTTCTATGAGTAATATGTATATTTTCCTTTGGCTTCTTTCAAAGTTTTTTTTCTTTTTTTTTTTTTTTTTCTTTTTTTTTTTTTTTTTTGAGATGGAGTCTCGCTCTGTTGCCCAGGCTGGAGTGCAGTGGCGTGATCTTGGCTCATTGCAACCTCCATGTCTTGGGTTTAAGCAATTCTCCTGCTTCAGCCTCCTGAGTAGCTGGGACTACAGGCACCCACCACCTTGCCCGGCTAATTTTTGTATTTTTAGTAGAGACTCTGTTTCACCATGTTGGCTAGGCTGGTCTCGAACTCCTGACCTCAAGTAATCTGCCTACCTCAGCCTCCCAAAGTGCTGAGATTACAGGCCTGAGCCACTGTGCCCAGCTTCTTTCAAAGTTTTTATCTTTGATTCTACAAAATTTGAATATGATAAGATATTGACTTCTTTGTATTTATCCCGTTTGGCGTTCTGAGATTCCTGGATCTGTGGCCTGGTGTCTGTCAATAATGTTGGCGAGTTATCAGCCATTATTAGTTAAAATATGTCTTCTGCTCCTTTTTCTCCTTTTAGAATTCCCTTTACAAAGCTGTTATACCTTTTGTAATTGTCCTGCCATTTTTTGATTTTATTTTTCTGTTTTCCTCAGCCTTTTTTTCTCTTGCTTTTCAGTTTGGGAAGTTCTATTGACATTTTCTCAAGTTCCCTGATTCCTTCCTCAACCATGTGCAGTCCACTGATGGGCCCATCAAAGGACTTCTCCATTTCTTTTACGGCATTTTTTATTTCTAGCATTTCCTTTTGATTCTTTAGAGTTCTCACTTCTCTATTTACATCCCATTGGTTCCTGCATCTCGTCCACTTTTTCCATTAGAGCCTTTAGCATATTAATCATAGTTATCAGTCTGATAATCATCAAATCTCTGTATATCACAGTCTGGCTCTGATGCATGCTCTGTCTTCAAACTGTGGTTTCTGCCCTTTAGTATGCTTTGAAAATTTTAGGATGAAGATGAGAAAGTTGTTATGTTTCAAAGAAAATAGGTACTGGCTGGGCGCAGTGGCTGACGCCTGTAATCCCAGCACTTTGGGAGGCCGAGGTAGGAGGATCACCTGAGGTCAGGAGTTCGAGACTAGCCTGGGTCAACATGGCGAAACCCCATCTCTACTAAAAATACAAAAATTAGCCAGGCAAGGTGGCATGTTCCTGTAATCCCAGCTACTCGGGAGGCTGAGGCAGGAGAATCGCTTGAACCCGGGAGGCAGAGGTTGTAGTGAGCCAAGATCATAGCACTACGCTCCAGCTGAGATCGCACCACTACACTCCAACAAAAACACACATACACACACACACACAAACCAAAGAGAATAGGTACCTTTCATGACATAAATATCACAGTACAAATGTCCATCATCACTGCTAAGTACAAATTTCGAGAACAAATAAACAGGTCATGAATGATGTATACAATCTGCATTGATATAGACGATGACGTATTTTGTCCATTGATTACATAACAGAGGGTGTAATGGGTTAGTTGCTGAAAGAATAGGTCATTCTGTATTGTTATAAACTTCAAAATTACAATGGCTTTCAGATTGAACAAATATACGTATATACACAAATTTTATATTTATTTTTATATATACACACACACTGATACTACAGTTATATGTTTGTGTGTATATACATACTCAGAAATGCAGCAAAATTTAAAAAAAAACCCAGATTCACAGGTTTGAATGCCCAACTGGAGGAGAAAATTTAAAAAGAAGTAGGAAATATAGTGAGAAAATGTCCCCATCCTTTTAGAGGAGCAGCGCTTGAAAGGCAATGATGAAGAATAGTTTAAAGTTCCCATTTGAGGAACACTTTCCCATTTGAGGAAAGTCCCCAGTGA